>NW_026292559.1:0-314453 GCF_023091745.1 Budorcas taxicolor
AGCTGCAGCAGTAGTGTCACGCTTCCTGTCACGTGGATCAAGGGATCTGCGGCTTTGCCTCGAGGCTATCCCACGAGGGTTTCCCACAGGGCTGTGCCACGTGCCACCTTGGTGTGAGTCGATCCTCGGCGTGAAAGACGAGCCGGTAAAGGAAAAACAGGTTCCTCTGGAATGGACTGAGACATCTGGGGGACT
The DNA here is from genome assembly GCF_023091745.1 of Budorcas taxicolor. Classification (NCBI taxonomy): domain Eukaryota; kingdom Metazoa; phylum Chordata; class Mammalia; order Artiodactyla; family Bovidae; genus Budorcas; species Budorcas taxicolor. Next base: position 196 of record NW_026292559.1, read on the forward strand.
CTTGGAATGGTGGCACGAACCTGGAGTTCCTCTCGTCGTTCCTGTTGAGAGGGCCTCCTCTTGAGATGCGACGGGAACGCCGGGAACTCTTTCCCGACGAAGCAGGGAAAGGATCCCTCATCTCGTGCTACGAGGCGGAAACGGGGCTCCTCTGGATGTGGGCGGGACCCTCGTGTTACCTCTCGAGTGGAGACGGGTATGTCGGGGAACTTCTTGATTTGCACCAAGGGTGTGAAGGACCCTTTCGAAGTTCCAGAGGTGAGGTGTGATCAGCCTCGAGACACCTCAGCGGAAATGGGCCTCATCTCGCCTGGAGGGGAGAACCTCCTGGATTTTCTCGAGTTGCGGCAGGTATTCTCGAGTTACGACGGGGACCTCAGGGACCCGCTCTGGTGGTCTCAGGAAAGGCCAGTCCCCATGCGAGTTGCTAGGGGCCATCTCGGGATTCCTCTCCCGTCCATGCCGGGGCCTAAGACCTTGTGTGGAGTCAGGGCCGGAACCTGAGGATTCCTCTCCAGTGTTGCCATGGATCTTGGGGTGCTTCTGAGTCTCCCCAGGGGAGTCAGGCCTCGTCTCGAGGAGGGGCATGCACGTGCGCTTTCCTCCCGAGCTGCAGCAGTAGTGTCACGCTTCCTGTCATGAGGATCAAGGGATCTGCGGCTTTGCCTCGAGGGTTTCCCACGAGGCTTTCCCCCAGGGTTGTGCCACGTGCCACCTTGGTGTGAGTCGATCCTCGGCGTGAAAGACGAGCCGGTGAAGGGAAAAGAGGTTCCTTTGGAATGGACTGAGACATCTGGGGGCTCTTGGAATGTTGGCACGACCCTGGAGTTCCTCTCTTCATTCCTGATGAGAGGGCCTCCTCTTAAGATGCGACGGGAACGCCGGGAACTCTTTCCCGACGAAGCAGGGAAAGGATCCCTCATCTCGAGCTACGAGGAGGAAATGGGGCTCCTCTGGATGTCGGCGGGACCCTCGTGTTTCCTCTCGAGTGGAGACGGGTAAGTCGGGGAACTTCTTGATTTGCACCAAGGGTGTGAAGGACCCTTTCGAAGTTCCAGTGTTGAGGTGTGATCAGCCTCGAGACGCCTCAGCGGAAATGGGCCTCATCTCGCCTGGAGGGGAGAACCTCCTGGGTTTTCTCGAGTTGCGGCAGGTCTTCTCGGTTTACGACGGGGACCTCAGGGACCCGCTCTGGTGGCCTCAGGAAAGGCCAGTCCCCATGCGAGTTGCTAGGGGCCATCTCGGGATTCCTCTCCCGTCCATACCTGTGCCTAAGACCTTGTGTGGAGTCGGGGCCGGAACCTGAGGATTCCTCTCCAGTGTTCCCATGGATCTTGGGGGGCTTCTGAGTCTCCCCAGGGGAGTCAGGCCTCGTCTCGGGTGGGGGCATGAACGTGCGCTTTCCTCCCGAGCTGCAGCAGTAGTGTCACGCTTCCTCTCACGTGGATCAAGGGATCTGCGGCTTTGCCTCGAGGCTTTCCCATGAGCCTTTCCCCCAGGGCTGTGGCACGTGCCACCTTGGTGTGAGTCGATCCTCGGCGTGAAAGACGAGCCGGTGAAGGGAATAGAGTTTCCTCTGGAATGGACTGACATATCTGGGGGACTCTTGGAATGGTGGCACGACCCTGGAGTTCCTCTCGCCGTTCCTGTTGAGAGGGCCTCCTCCTGAGATGCGACGGGAACGCCGGGAACTCTTTCCCGACGAAGCAGGGAAAGGATCCCTCATCTCGAGCTATGAGGCGGTAACGGGGCTCCTCTGGATGTGGGCGGGACACTCGTGTTTCCTCTCGAGTGAAGACAGGTATGTCGGGGAACTTCTTGATTTCCACCAAGGGTGTGAAGGACCCTTTCGAAGTTCCAGAGGTGAGGTGTGATCAGCCTCGAGAAGCCTCAGCGGAAATGGGCCTCATCTCGCCTGGAGGGGAGAACCTCCTGGATTTTCTCGAGTTGCGGCAGGTCTTCTCGAGTTACGACGGGGACCTCAGGGACCCGCTCTGGTGGCCTCAGGAAAGGCCAGTCGCCATGCGAGTTGCTAGGGGCCATCTCGGGATTGCTCTCCCGTCCATGCCTGGGCCTAAGACCTTGTGTGGAGTCGGGGCCGGAACCTGAGGATTCCTCTCCAGTGTTGCCATGGATCTTGGGGTGCTTCTGAGTCTCCCCAGGGGAGTCAGGCCTCGTCTCGAGTGGGGGCATGAACGTGCGCATTCCTCCCGAGCTGCAGCAGTAGTGTCACGCTTCCTGTCACGTGGATCAAGGGATCTGCGGCTTTGCCTCGAGGCTTTCCCACGAGGCTTGCCCCCAGGGCGGTGCCACGTGCCACCTTGGTGTGAGTCGATCCTCGGCGTGAAAGACGAGCCGGTGAAGGGAAAAGAGGTTCCTCTGGAATGGACTGAGACATCTGGGGGACTCTTGGCATGGTGGCACGACCCTGGAGTTCCTCTCGCCGTTCCTGTTGAGAGGGCCTCCTCTTGAGATGCGACGGGAACGCCGGGAACTCTTTCCCGACGAAGCAGGGAAAGGATCCCTCATCTCGAGCTACGAGGCGGAAATGGGGCTCCTGTGGATGTCGGCGGGACCCTCGTGTTTCCTCTCGAGTGGAGATGGGTAAGTCGGGGAACTTCTTGATTTGCACCAAGGGTGTGAAGGACCCTTTCGAAGTTCCAAGGTGAGGTGTGATCAGCCTCGATACGCCTCAGCAGAAATGGGCCTCATCTCGCCTGGATGGGAGAACCTCCTGGATTTTCTCGAGTTGCGGCAGGTCTTCTCGAGTTACGACGGGGACCTCAGGGACCCGCTCTGGTGGCCTCAGGAAAGGCCAGTCGCCATGCGAGTTGCTAGGGGCCATCTCGGGATTCCTCTCCCGTCCATGCCTGCGCCTAAAACCTTGTGTGGAGTCGGGGCCGGAACCTGAGGATTCCTCTCCAGTGTTGCCATGGATCTTGGGGTGCTTCTGTGTCTCCCCAGGGGAGTCAGGCCTCGTCTCGAGTGAGGGCATGAACGTGCGCTTTCCTCCCGAGATGCAGCGGTAGTGTCACGCTTCCTGTCACGTGGATCAAGGGATCTGTGCTTTCCCTCGAGGCTTTCGCTCGAGTCTATCACACGAGGGTTTCCCACAGGGATGTGTCACGTGCCACGTTGGTGTGAATCGATCCTCGGCGTGAAAGAAGAGCCGCTGAAGGGAAAAGAGGTTCCTCTGGAATGGACTGAGACATCTGGGGGACTCTTGGCATGGTGGCACGACCCTGGAGTTCCTCTCGCCGTTCCTGTTGAGAGGGCCTCCTCTTGAGATGCGACGGGAACGCCGGGAACTCTTTCCCGACGAAGCAGGGAAAGGATCCCTCATCTCGAGCTACGAGGCGGAAACGGGGCTCCTCTGGATGTGGGCGGGACACTCGTGATTCCTCTCGAGTGGAGACGGGTAAGTCGGGGAACTTCTTGATTTGCACCAAGGGTGTGAAGGACCCTTTCGAAGTTCCAGAGGTGAGGTGTGATCAGCGTCGAGATGCCTCAGTGGAAATGGGCCTCATCTCGCCTGGAGGGGAGAACCTCCTGGATTTTCTCGAGTTGCGGCAGGTCTTCTCGAGTTACGACGGGGACCTCAGGGACCCGCTCTGGTGGCCTCAGGAAAGGCCAGTCCCCATGCGAGTTGCTAGGGGGCCTCTCGGGATTCCTCTCCCGTCCATGCCGGGGCCTCAGTCCTTGTGTGGAGTCGGGGCCGGAACCTGAGGATTCCTCTCCAGTGTTGCCATGGATCTTGGGGTGCTTCTGAGTCTCCCCAGGGGAGTCAGGCCTCGTCTCGAGTGGGGGCATGCACGTGCGCTTTCCTCCCGAGCTGCAGCAGTAGTGTCACGCTTCCTGTCACGTGGATCAAGGGATCTGTGGCTTTCGCTCGAGGCTTTCCCTCGAGGCTTTCCCACGAGGCTTTCCCACAGGGCTGTGCCACGTGCCAGCTTGGTGTGAGTCGATCCTCGGCGTGAAAGACGAGCCGGTGAAGGGAAAAGAGGTTCCTCTGCAATGGACTGAGACATCTGGGGGACTCTTGGAATGGTGGCACGACCCTGGAGTTCCTCTCGCCGTTCCTGTTGAGAGGGCCTCCTCTTGAGATGCGACGGGAAAGCCGGGAACTCTTTCCCGATGAAGCAGGGAAAGGATCCCTCATCTCGAGCTACGAGTCGGAAACGGGGCTCCTCTGACTGTGGGCGGGACCCTCGTGTTTCCCCTCGAGTGGAGACGTCTATGTCAGGAACGTCTTGATTGGCACCAAGGGTGTGAAGGACCCTTTCGAAGTTCCAGAGGTGAGGTGTGGTCAACCTCGAGACGCCTCAGCGGAAATGGGCCTCATCTCGCCTAGAGGGGAGAACCTCCTGGATTATCTCGAGTTGCGGCAGGTCTTCTCGAGTTACGACGGGGACCTCAGGGACCCGCTCTGTTGGCCTCAGGAAAAGCCAGTCCCCATGCGAGTTGCTAGGGGCCATCTCGGGATTCCTCTTCCGTCCATGCCGGGGCCTAAGACCATGTGTTGAGTCGGGGCCGGAACCTGAGGATTCCTCTCCAGTGTTGCCATGGATCTTGGGGTGCTTCTGAGTCTCCCCAGGGGAGTCAGGCCTCGTCTCGAGAGGGGGAATACATGTGCGCTTTCCTCCCGAGCTGCAGCAGTAGTGTCACGCTTCCTGTCACGTGGATCAAGGGATCTGTGGCGTTCCCTCGAGTCTTTCCCTCGAAGTTTTCCCACGAGGCTTTCCCACAGGGCTGTGCCACGTGCCACCTTGGTGTAAGTCGATCCTCGGCGTGAAAGACGAGCCTGTGAAGGGAAAAGAGGTTCCTCTGGAATGGACTGAGACATCTGGGGGACTCTTGGAATGGTGGCACGACCCTGGAGTTCCTCTCGCCGTTCCTGTTGAGAGGGCCTCCTCTTGAGATGCGACGGGAAGGCCGGGAACTCTTTCCCGACGAAGCAGGGATAGGATCCCTCATCTCCAGCTACGAGGCGGAAACGGGGCTCCTCTGGATGTGGGCGGGACCCTCGTGTTTCCTCTCGAGTGGAGACGGGTATGTCGGGGAAATTCTTGATTTGCACCAAGGGTGTGAAGGACCCTTTCGAAGTTCCATAGGTGAGGTGTGATCAGCCTCGAGACGCCTCAGCGGAAATGGGCCTCATCTCGCCTGGAGGGGGAACCTCCAGGATTTTCTCCAGTGGTGGCAGGTCTTCTCGAGTTACGACGGGGACCTCAGGGACCCGCTCTGGTGGCCTCAGGAAAGGCCAGTCCCCATGCGAGTTGCTAGGGCACCACTCTGGATTCCTCTCCCGTCCATGCCGGGGCCTCAGTCCTTGTGTGGAGTCGGGGCCGGAACCTGAGGATTCATCTCCAGTGTTGCCATGGATCTTGGGGTGTTTCTGAGTCTCCCCAGGGGAGTCAGGCCTCGTCTCGAGTCTGGGCATGCACGTGCACTTTCCTCCCGAGCTGCAGCAGTAGTGTCACGCTTCCTGTCACGTGGATCAAGGGATCTGCGGCTTTGCCTCGAGGCTATCCCACGAGGGTTTCCCACAGGGCTGTGCCACGTGCCACCTTGGTGTGAGTCGATCCTCGGCGTGAAAGACGAGCCGGTAAAGGAAAAACAGGTTCCTCTGGAATGGACTGAGACATCTGGGGGACTCTTGGAATGGTGGCACGAACCTGGAGTTCCTCTCGTCGTTCCTGTTGAGAGGGCCTCCTCTTGAGATGCGACGGGAACGCCGGGAACTCTTTCCCGACGAAGCAGGGAAAGGATCCCTCATCTCGTGCTACGAGGCGGAAACGGGGCTCCTCTGGATGTGGGCGGGACCCTCGTGTTACCTCTCGAGTGGAGACGGGTATGTCGGGGAACTTCTTGATTTGCACCAAGGGTGTGAAGGACCCTTTCGAAGTTCCAGAGGTGAGGTGTGATCAGCCTCGAGACACCTCAGCGGAAATGGGCCTCATCTCGCCTGGAGGGGAGAACCTCCTGGATTTTCTCGAGTTGCGGCAGGTATTCTCGAGTTACGACGGGGACCTCAGGGACCCGCTCTGGTGGTCTCAGGAAAGGCCAGTCCCCATGCGAGTTGCTAGGGGCCATCTCGGGATTCCTCTCCCGTCCATGCCGGGGCCTAAGACCTTGTGTGGAGTCAGGGCCGGAACCTGAGGATTCCTCTCCAGTGTTGCCATGGATCTTGGGGTGCTTCTGAGTCTCCCCAGGGGAGTCAGGCCTCGTCTCGAGGAGGGGCATGCACGTGCGCTTTCCTCCCGAGCTGCAGCAGTAGTGTCACGCTTCCTGTCATGAGGATCAAGGGATCTGCGGCTTTGCCTCGAGGGTTTCCCACGAGGCTTTCCCCCAGGGTTGTGCCACGTGCCACCTTGGTGTGAGTCGATCCTCGGCGTGAAAGACGAGCCGGTGAAGGGAAAAGAGGTTCCTTTGGAATGGACTGAGACATCTGGGGGCTCTTGGAATGTTGGCACGACCCTGGAGTTCCTCTCTTCATTCCTGATGAGAGGGCCTCCTCTTAAGATGCGACGGGAACGCCGGGAACTCTTTCCCGACGAAGCAGGGAAAGGATCCCTCATCTCGAGCTACGAGGAGGAAATGGGGCTCCTCTGGATGTCGGCGGGACCCTCGTGTTTCCTCTCGAGTGGAGACGGGTAAGTCGGGGAACTTCTTGATTTGCACCAAGGGTGTGAAGGACCCTTTCGAAGTTCCAGTGTTGAGGTGTGATCAGCCTCGAGACGCCTCAGCGGAAATGGGCCTCATCTCGCCTGGAGGGGAGAACCTCCTGGGTTTTCTCGAGTTGCGGCAGGTCTTCTCGGTTTACGACGGGGACCTCAGGGACCCGCTCTGGTGGCCTCAGGAAAGGCCAGTCCCCATGCGAGTTGCTAGGGGCCATCTCGGGATTCCTCTCCCGTCCATACCTGTGCCTAAGACCTTGTGTGGAGTCGGGGCCGGAACCTGAGGATTCCTCTCCAGTGTTCCCATGGATCTTGGGGGGCTTCTGAGTCTCCCCAGGGGAGTCAGGCCTCGTCTCGGGTGGGGGCATGAACGTGCGCTTTCCTCCCGAGCTGCAGCAGTAGTGTCACGCTTCCTCTCACGTGGATCAAGGGATCTGCGGCTTTGCCTCGAGGCTTTCCCATGAGCCTTTCCCCCAGGGCTGTGGCACGTGCCACCTTGGTGTGAGTCGATCCTCGGCGTGAAAGACGAGCCGGTGAAGGGAATAGAGTTTCCTCTGGAATGGACTGACATATCTGGGGGACTCTTGGAATGGTGGCACGACCCTGGAGTTCCTCTCGCCGTTCCTGTTGAGAGGGCCTCCTCCTGAGATGCGACGGGAACGCCGGGAACTCTTTCCCGACGAAGCAGGGAAAGGATCCCTCATCTCGAGCTATGAGGCGGTAACGGGGCTCCTCTGGATGTGGGCGGGACACTCGTGTTTCCTCTCGAGTGAAGACAGGTATGTCGGGGAACTTCTTGATTTCCACCAAGGGTGTGAAGGACCCTTTCGAAGTTCCAGAGGTGAGGTGTGATCAGCCTCGAGAAGCCTCAGCGGAAATGGGCCTCATCTCGCCTGGAGGGGAGAACCTCCTGGATTTTCTCGAGTTGCGGCAGGTCTTCTCGAGTTACGACGGGGACCTCAGGGACCCGCTCTGGTGGCCTCAGGAAAGGCCAGTCGCCATGCGAGTTGCTAGGGGCCATCTCGGGATTGCTCTCCCGTCCATGCCTGGGCCTAAGACCTTGTGTGGAGTCGGGGCCGGAACCTGAGGATTCCTCTCCAGTGTTGCCATGGATCTTGGGGTGCTTCTGAGTCTCCCCAGGGGAGTCAGGCCTCGTCTCGAGTGGGGGCATGAACGTGCGCATTCCTCCCGAGCTGCAGCAGTAGTGTCACGCTTCCTGTCACGTGGATCAAGGGATCTGCGGCTTTGCCTCGAGGCTTTCCCACGAGGCTTGCCCCCAGGGCGGTGCCACGTGCCACCTTGGTGTGAGTCGATCCTCGGCGTGAAAGACGAGCCGGTGAAGGGAAAAGAGGTTCCTCTGGAATGGACTGAGACATCTGGGGGACTCTTGGCATGGTGGCACGACCCTGGAGTTCCTCTCGCCGTTCCTGTTGAGAGGGCCTCCTCTTGAGATGCGACGGGAACGCCGGGAACTCTTTCCCGACGAAGCAGGGAAAGGATCCCTCATCTCGAGCTACGAGGCGGAAATGGGGCTCCTGTGGATGTCGGCGGGACCCTCGTGTTTCCTCTCGAGTGGAGATGGGTAAGTCGGGGAACTTCTTGATTTGCACCAAGGGTGTGAAGGACCCTTTCGAAGTTCCAAGGTGAGGTGTGATCAGCCTCGATACGCCTCAGCAGAAATGGGCCTCATCTCGCCTGGATGGGAGAACCTCCTGGATTTTCTCGAGTTGCGGCAGGTCTTCTCGAGTTACGACGGGGACCTCAGGGACCCGCTCTGGTGGCCTCAGGAAAGGCCAGTCGCCATGCGAGTTGCTAGGGGCCATCTCGGGATTCCTCTCCCGTCCATGCCTGCGCCTAAAACCTTGTGTGGAGTCGGGGCCGGAACCTGAGGATTCCTCTCCAGTGTTGCCATGGATCTTGGGGTGCTTCTGTGTCTCCCCAGGGGAGTCAGGCCTCGTCTCGAGTGAGGGCATGAACGTGCGCTTTCCTCCCGAGATGCAGCGGTAGTGTCACGCTTCCTGTCACGTGGATCAAGGGATCTGTGCTTTCCCTCGAGGCTTTCGCTCGAGTCTATCACACGAGGGTTTCCCACAGGGATGTGTCACGTGCCACGTTGGTGTGAATCGATCCTCGGCGTGAAAGAAGAGCCGCTGAAGGGAAAAGAGGTTCCTCTGGAATGGACTGAGACATCTGGGGGACTCTTGGCATGGTGGCACGACCCTGGAGTTCCTCTCGCCGTTCCTGTTGAGAGGGCCTCCTCTTGAGATGCGACGGGAACGCCGGGAACTCTTTCCCGACGAAGCAGGGAAAGGATCCCTCATCTCGAGCTACGAGGCGGAAACGGGGCTCCTCTGGATGTGGGCGGGACACTCGTGATTCCTCTCGAGTGGAGACGGGTAAGTCGGGGAACTTCTTGATTTGCACCAAGGGTGTGAAGGACCCTTTCGAAGTTCCAGAGGTGAGGTGTGATCAGCGTCGAGATGCCTCAGTGGAAATGGGCCTCATCTCGCCTGGAGGGGAGAACCTCCTGGATTTTCTCGAGTTGCGGCAGGTCTTCTCGAGTTACGACGGGGACCTCAGGGACCCGCTCTGGTGGCCTCAGGAAAGGCCAGTCCCCATGCGAGTTGCTAGGGGGCCTCTCGGGATTCCTCTCCCGTCCATGCCGGGGCCTCAGTCCTTGTGTGGAGTCGGGGCCGGAACCTGAGGATTCCTCTCCAGTGTTGCCATGGATCTTGGGGTGCTTCTGAGTCTCCCCAGGGGAGTCAGGCCTCGTCTCGAGTGGGGGCATGCACGTGCGCTTTCCTCCCGAGCTGCAGCAGTAGTGTCACGCTTCCTGTCACGTGGATCAAGGGATCTGTGGCTTTCGCTCGAGGCTTTCCCTCGAGGCTTTCCCACGAGGCTTTCCCACAGGGCTGTGCCACGTGCCAGCTTGGTGTGAGTCGATCCTCGGCGTGAAAGACGAGCCGGTGAAGGGAAAAGAGGTTCCTCTGCAATGGACTGAGACATCTGGGGGACTCTTGGAATGGTGGCACGACCCTGGAGTTCCTCTCGCCGTTCCTGTTGAGAGGGCCTCCTCTTGAGATGCGACGGGAAAGCCGGGAACTCTTTCCCGATGAAGCAGGGAAAGGATCCCTCATCTCGAGCTACGAGTCGGAAACGGGGCTCCTCTGACTGTGGGCGGGACCCTCGTGTTTCCCCTCGAGTGGAGACGTCTATGTCAGGAACGTCTTGATTGGCACCAAGGGTGTGAAGGACCCTTTCGAAGTTCCAGAGGTGAGGTGTGGTCAACCTCGAGACGCCTCAGCGGAAATGGGCCTCATCTCGCCTAGAGGGGAGAACCTCCTGGATTATCTCGAGTTGCGGCAGGTCTTCTCGAGTTACGACGGGGACCTCAGGGACCCGCTCTGTTGGCCTCAGGAAAAGCCAGTCCCCATGCGAGTTGCTAGGGGCCATCTCGGGATTCCTCTTCCGTCCATGCCGGGGCCTAAGACCATGTGTTGAGTCGGGGCCGGAACCTGAGGATTCCTCTCCAGTGTTGCCATGGATCTTGGGGTGCTTCTGAGTCTCCCCAGGGGAGTCAGGCCTCGTCTCGAGAGGGGGAATACATGTGCGCTTTCCTCCCGAGCTGCAGCAGTAGTGTCACGCTTCCTGTCACGTGGATCAAGGGATCTGTGGCGTTCCCTCGAGTCTTTCCCTCGAAGTTTTCCCACGAGGCTTTCCCACAGGGCTGTGCCACGTGCCACCTTGGTGTAAGTCGATCCTCGGCGTGAAAGACGAGCCTGTGAAGGGAAAAGAGGTTCCTCTGGAATGGACTGAGACATCTGGGGGACTCTTGGAATGGTGGCACGACCCTGGAGTTCCTCTCGCCGTTCCTGTTGAGAGGGCCTCCTCTTGAGATGCGACGGGAAGGCCGGGAACTCTTTCCCGACGAAGCAGGGATAGGATCCCTCATCTCCAGCTACGAGGCGGAAACGGGGCTCCTCTGGATGTGGGCGGGACCCTCGTGTTTCCTCTCGAGTGGAGACGGGTATGTCGGGGAAATTCTTGATTTGCACCAAGGGTGTGAAGGACCCTTTCGAAGTTCCATAGGTGAGGTGTGATCAGCCTCGAGACGCCTCAGCGGAAATGGGCCTCATCTCGCCTGGAGGGGGAACCTCCAGGATTTTCTCCAGTGGTGGCAGGTCTTCTCGAGTTACGACGGGGACCTCAGGGACCCGCTCTGGTGGCCTCAGGAAAGGCCAGTCCCCATGCGAGTTGCTAGGGCACCACTCTGGATTCCTCTCCCGTCCATGCCGGGGCCTCAGTCCTTGTGTGGAGTCGGGGCCGGAACCTGAGGATTCATCTCCAGTGTTGCCATGGATCTTGGGGTGTTTCTGAGTCTCCCCAGGGGAGTCAGGCCTCGTCTCGAGTCTGGGCATGCACGTGCACTTTCCTCCCGAGCTGCAGCAGTAGTGTCACGCTTCCTGTCACGTGGATCAAGGGATCTGCGGCTTTGCCTCGAGGCTATCCCACGAGGGTTTCCCACAGGGCTGTGCCACGTGCCACCTTGGTGTGAGTCGATCCTCGGCGTGAAAGACGAGCCGGTAAAGGAAAAACAGGTTCCTCTGGAATGGACTGAGACATCTGGGGGACTCTTGGAATGGTGGCACGAACCTGGAGTTCCTCTCGTCGTTCCTGTTGAGAGGGCCTCCTCTTGAGATGCGACGGGAACGCCGGGAACTCTTTCCCGACGAAGCAGGGAAAGGATCCCTCATCTCGTGCTACGAGGCGGAAACGGGGCTCCTCTGGATGTGGGCGGGACCCTCGTGTTACCTCTCGAGTGGAGACGGGTATGTCGGGGAACTTCTTGATTTGCACCAAGGGTGTGAAGGACCCTTTCGAAGTTCCAGAGGTGAGGTGTGATCAGCCTCGAGACACCTCAGCGGAAATGGGACTCATCTCGCCTGGAGGGGAGAACCTCCTGGATTTTCTCGAGTTGCGGCAGGTATTCTCGAGTTACGACGGGGACCTCAGGGACCCGCTCTGGTGGTCTCAGGAAAGGCCAGTCCCCATGCGAGTTGCTAGGGGCCATCTCGGGATTCCTCTCCCGTCCATGCCGGGGCCTAAGACCTTGTGTGGAGTCAGGGCCGGAACCTGAGGATTCCTCTCCAGTGTTGCCATGGATCTTGGGGTGCTTCTGAGTCTCCCCAGGGGAGTCAGGCCTCGTCTCGAGGAGGGGCATGCACGTGCGCTTTCCTCCCGAGCTGCAGCAGTAGTGTCACGCTTCCTGTCACGAGGATCAAGGGATCTGCGGCTTTGCCTCGAGGGTTTCCCACGAGGCTTTCCCCCAGGGTTGTGCCACGTGCCACCTTGGTGTGAGTCGATCCTCGGCGTGAAAGACGAGCCGGTGAAGGGAATAGAGGTTCCTCTGGAATGGACTGAGATATCTGGGGGACTCTTGGAATGGTGGCACGACCCTGGAGTTCCTCTCGCCCTTCCTGTTGAGAGGGCCTCCTCCTGAGATGCGACGGGAACGCCGGGAACTCTTTCCCGACGAAGCAGGGAAAGGATCCCTCATCTCGAGCTACGAGGCGGTAACGGGGCTCCTCTGGATGTGGGCGGGACCCTAGTGTTTCCTCTCGAGTGGAGACGGCTAGGTCGGGGAACTTCTTGATTTGCACCAAGGGTGTGAAGGACCCTTTCGAAGTTCCAGAGGTGAGGTGTGATCAGCCTCGAGACGCCTCAGCGGAAATGGGCCTCATCTCTCCTGGAGGGGAGAACCTCCTGGATTTTCTCGAGTTGCGGCAGATCTTCTCGAGTTACGACGGGGACCTCAGGGACCCGCTGTGGTGGCCCCAGGAAAGGCCAGTCGCCATGCGAGTTGCTAGGGGCCCTCTCGGGATTCCTCTCCCGTCCATGCCTGGGCCTAAGACCTTGTGTGGAGTCGGGGCCGGAACCTGAGGATTCCTCTCCAGTGTTCCCATGGATCTTGGGGGGCTTCTGAGTCTCCCCAGGGGAGTCAGGCCTCGTCTCGGGTGGGGGCATGAACGTGCGCTTTCCTCCCGAGCTGCAGCAGTAGTGTCACGCTTCCTCTCACGTGGATCAAGGGATCTGTGCTTTCCCTCGAGGCATTCGCTCGAGTCTATCACACGAGGGTTTCCCACAGGGATGTGTCACGTGCCACGTTGGTGTGAATCGATCCTCGGCGTGAAAGAAGAGCCGCTGAAGGGAAAAGAGGTTCCTCTGGAATGGACTGAGACATCTGGGGGACTCTTGGCATGGTGGCACGACCCTGGAGTTCCTCTCGCCGTTCCTGTTGAGAGGGCCTCCTCTTGAGATGCGACGGGAACGCCGGGAACTCTTTCCCGACGAAGCAGGGAAAGGATCCCTCATCTCGTGCTACGAGGCGGAAACGGGGCTCCTCTGGATGTGGGCGGGACCCTCGTGTTTCCTCTCGAGTGGAGACGGGTAAGTCGGGGAACTTCTTGATTTGCACCAAGGGTGTGAAGGACCCTTTCGAAGTTCCAGAGGTGAGGTGTGATCAGCCTCGAGACGCCTCAGCGGAAATGGGCCTCATCTCGCCTGGAGGGGAGAACCTCCTGGATTTTCTAGAGTTGCGGCTGGCCTTCTCGAGTTACGTTGGGGACCTCAGGGACCCGCTCTGGTGGCCTCAGGAAAGGCCAGTCCCCATGCGAGTTGCTAGGGGCCATCTCGGGATTCCTCTCCCGTCCATGCCGGGGCCTAAGACCTTGTGTGGAGTCAGGGCCGGAACCTGAGGATTCCTCTGCAGTGTTGCCATGGATCTTGGGGTGCTTCTGAGTCTCCCCAGGGGAGTCAGGCCTCGTCTCGAGTGGGGGTATGCACGTGCGCTTTCCTCCTGAGCTGCTGCAGTAGTGTCACGCTTCCTGTCACGTGGATCAAGGGATCTGCGGCTTTGCCTCGAGGCTTTCCCACGAGGCTTTCTCCCAGGGTTGTTCCACGTGCCACCTTGGTGTGAGTCGATCCTCGGCGTGAAAGATGAGCCAGTAAATGGAAATGAGGTTCCTCTGGCATGGACTGAGACATCTGGGGGACTCTTGGAATGGTGGCACGACCCTGGAGCTCCTCTCGCCGTTCCTGTTGAGAGCGCCTCCTCCTGAGATGCGACGGGAACGCCGGGAACTCTTTCCCGACGAAGCAGGGAAAGGATCCCTCATCTCGAGCTACGAGGCGGTAACGGGGCTCCTCTGGATGTGGGCGGGACCCTCGTGTTTCCTCTCGAGTGGATACGGGTATGTCGGGGAACTTCTTGATTTGCACCAAGGGTGTGAAGGACCCTTTCTAAGTTCCTGAGGTGAGGTGTGATCAGCCTCGAGACGCCTCAGCGGAAATGGGCCTCATCTCGCCTGGAGGGGAGAACCTCCTGGATTTTCTCGAGTTGCGGCAGGTCTTCTCGAGTTACGACGGGGACCTCAGGGACCCGCTCTGGTGGCCTCAGGAAAGGCCAGTCCCCATACGAGTTGCTAGGGGCCATCTCGGGATTCCTCTCCCGTCCAAGCCGGGGCCTAAGACCTTTTTTGGAGTCAGGGCCGGAACCTGAGGATTCCTCTCCAATGTTGCCATGGATCTTGGGGTGCTTCTGAGTCTCCCCAGGGGCGTCAGGCCTCGTCTCGAGGAGGGGCATGCACGTGCGCTTTCCTCCCGAGCTGCAGCAGTAGTGTCACGCTTCCTGTCACGTGGATCAAGGGATCTGTTGCTTTGCCTCGAAGCTTTCCCACGAGGCTTTCCCCCAGGGTTGTGCCACGTGCCACCTTGGTGTGAGTCGATCCTCGGCGTGAAAGACGAGCCGGTGAAAGGAATAGAGGTTCCTCTGTCATGGACTGAGACATCTGGGGAACTCTTGGAATGGTGGCACGACCCTGGAGTTCCTCTCGCCGTTCCTGTTGAGAGGGCCTCCTCCTGAGATACGACTGGAACGCCGGGAACTCTTTCCCGACGAAGCAGGGAAAGGATCCCTCATCTCGAGCTACGAGGCGGAAATGGGGCTCCTGTGGATGTCGGCGGGACCCTCGTGTTTCCTCTCGAGTGGAGACGGGTAAGTCGGGGAACTTCTTGATTAGCACCAAGGGTGTGAAGGACCCTTTCGAAGTTCCAAGGTGAGGTGTGAACAGCCTCGATACGCCTCAGCAGAAATGGGCCTCATCTCGCCTGGAGGGGAGAACCTCCTGGATTTTCTCGAGTTGCGGCAGGTCTTCTCGAGTTACGACGGGGACCTCAGGGACCCGCTCTGGTGGCCTCAGGAAAGGCCAGTCGCCATGCGAGTTGCTAGGGGCCATCTCGGGATTCCTCTCCCGTCCATGCCTGCGCCTAAGACCTTGTATGGAGTCGGGGCCGGAACCTGAGGATTCCTCTCCAGTGTTGCCATGGAACTTGGGGTGCTTCTGTGTCTCCCCAGGGGAGTCAGGCCTCGTCTCGCGTGGGGGCATGAACGTGCGCTTTCCTCCCGAGATGCAGCGGTAGTGTCACGCTTACTGTCACGTGGATCAAGGGATCTGTGCTTTCCCTCGAGGCTTTCGCTCGAGTCTATCACACGAGGGTTTCCCACAGGGATGTGTCACGTGCCACCTTGGTGTGAATCGATCCTCGGCGTGAAAGACGAGCCGCTGAAGGGAAAAGAGGTTCCTCTGGAATGGACTGAGACATCTGGGGGACTCTTGGCATGGTGGCACGACCCTGGAGTTCCTCTCGCCGTTCCTGTTGAGAGGGCCTCCTCTTGAGATGCGACGGGAACGCCGGGAACTCTTTCCCGACGAAGCAGGGAAAGGATCCCTCATCTCGTGCTACGAGGCGGAAACGGGGCTCCTCTGGATGTGGGCGGGACCCTCGTGTTACCTCTCGAGTGGAGACGGGTAAGTCGGGGAACTTCTTGATTTGCACCAAGGGTGTGAAGGACCCTTTCGAAGTTCCAGAGGTGAGGTGTGATCAGCCTCGAGACGCCTCAGCGGAAATGGGCCTCATCTCGCCTGGAGGGGAGAACCTCCTGGATTTTCTCGAGTTGCGGCTGGTCTTCTCGAGTTACGTTGGGGACCTCAGGGACCCGCTCTGGTGGCCTCAGGAAAGGCCAGTCCCCATGCGAGTTGCTAGGGCACCACTCTGGATTCCTCTCCCGTCCATGCCGGGGCCTCAGTCCTTGTGTGGAGTCGGGGCCGGAACCTGAGGATTCATCTCCAGTGTTGCCATGGATCTTGGGGTGTTTCTGAGTCTCCCCAGGGGAGTCAGGCCTCGTCTCGAGTCTGGGCATGCACGTGCACTTTCCTCCCAAGCTGCAGCAGTAGTGTCACGCTTCCTGTCACGTGGATCAAGGGATCTGCGGCTTTGCCTCGAGGCTATCCCACGAGGGTTTCCCACAGGGCTGTGCCACGTGCCACCTTGGTGTGAGTCGATCCTCGGCGTGAAAGACGAGCCGGTAAAGGAAAAACAGGTTCCTCTGGAATGGACTGAGACATCTGGGGGACTCTTGGAATGGTGGCACGAACCTGGAGTTCCTCTCGTCGTTCCTGTTGAGAGGGCCTCCTCTTGAGATGCGACGGGAACGCCGGGAACTCTTTCCCGACGAAGCAGGGAAAGGATCCCTCATCTCGTGCTACGAGGCGGAAACGGGGCTCCTCTGGATGTGGGCGGGACCCTCGTGTTACCTCTCGAGTGGAGACGGGTATGTCGGGGAACTTCTTGATTTGCACCAAGGGTGTGAAGGACCCTTTCGAAGTTCCAGAGGTGAGGTGTGATCAGCCTCGAGACGCCTCAGCGGAAATGGGCCTCATCTCGCCTGGAGGGGAGAACCTCCTGGATTTTCTCGAGTTGCGGCAGGTATTCTCGAGTTACGACGGGGACCTCAGGGACCCGCTCTGGTGGTCTCAGGAAAGGCCAGTCCCCATGCGAGTTGCTAGGGGCCATCTCGGGATTCCTCTCCCGTCCATGCCGGGGCCTAAGACCTTGTGTGGAGTCAGGGCCGGAACCTGAGGATTCCTCTCCAGTGTTGCCATGGATCTTGGGGTGCTTCTGAGTCTCTCCAGGGGAGTCAGGCCTCGTCTCGAGGAGGGGCATGCACGTGCGCTTTCCTCCCGAGCTGCAGCAGTAGTGTCACGCTTCCTGTCACGAGGATCAAGGGATCTGCGGCTTTGCCTCGAGGGTTTCCCACGAGGCTTTCCCCCAGGGTTGTGCCACGTGCCACCTTGGTGTGAGTCGATCCTCGGCGTGAAAGACGAGCCGGTGAAGGGAATAGAGGTTCCTCTGGAATGGACTGAGATATCTGGGGGACTCTTGGAATGGTGGCACGACCCTGGAGTTCCTCTCGCCCTTCCTGTTGAGAGGGCCTCCTCCTGAGATGCGACGGGAACGCCGGGAACTCTTTCCCGACGAAGCAGGGAAAGGATCCCTCATCTCGAGCTACGAGGCGGTAACGGGGCTCCTCTGGATGTGGGCGGGACCCTAGTGTTTCCTCTCGAGTGGAGACGGCTAGGTCGGGGAACTTCTTGATTTGCACCAAGGGTGTGAAGGACCCTTTAGAAGTTCCAGAGGTGAGGTGTGATCAGCCTCGAGACGCCTCAGCGGAAATGGGCCTCATCTCTCCTGGAGGGGAGAACCTCCTGGATTTTCTCGAGTTGCGGCAGATCTTCTCGAGTTACGACGGGGACCTCAGGGACCCGCTGTGGTGGCCCCAGGAAAGGCCAGTCGCCATGCGAGTTGCTAGGGGCCCTCTCGGGATTCCTCTCCCGTCCATGCCTGGGCCTAAGACCTTGTGTGGAGTCGGGGCCGGAACCTGAGGATTCCTCTCCAGTGTTGCCATGGATCTTGGGGTGCTTCTGAGTCTCCCCAGGGGAGTCAGGCCTCGTCTCGAGTGGGGGCATGCACGTGCGGTTTCCTCCCGATCTGCAGCAGTAGTGTCACGCTACCTGTCACGTGGATTTAGGGATCTGCGGCTTTCGCTCGAGGCTTTCCCACGAGGCTTTCCCACAGGGCTATACCGCGTGCCCCCTTGGTGTGCGTCGATCCTCGGCGTGAAAGACGAGCCGGTGAAGGGAAAAGAGGTTCCTTTGGAATGGACTGAGACATCTGGGGGCTCTTGGAATGTTGGCACGACCCTGGAGTTCCTCTCTTCATTCCTGATGAGAGGGCCTCCTCTTAAGATGCGACGGGAACGCCGGGAACTCTTTCCCGACGAAGCAGGGAAAGGATCCCTCATCTCGAGCTACGAGGAGGAAATGGGGCTCCTCTGGATGTCCGCGGGACCCTCGTGTTTCCTCTCGAGTGGAGACGGGTAAGTCGGGGAACTTCTTGATTTGCACCAAGGGTGTGAAGGACCCTTTCGAAGTTCCAGTGTTGAGGTGTGATCAGCCTCGAGACGCCTCAGCGGAAATGGGCCTCATCTCGCCTGGAGGGGAGAACCTCCTGGGTTTTCTCGAGTTGCGGCAGGTCTTCTCGATTTACGACGGGGACCTCAGGGACCCGCTCTGGTGGCCTCAGGAAAGGCCAGTCCCCATGCGAGTTGCTAGGGGCCATCTCGGGATTCCTCTCCCGTCCATACCTGTGCCTAAGACCTTGTGTGGAGTCGGGGCCGGAACCTGAGGATTCCTCTCCAGTGTTCCCATGGATCTTGGGGGGCTTCTGAGTCTCCCCAGGGGAGTCAGGCCTCGTCTCGGGTGGGGGCATGAACGTGCGCTTTCCTCCCGAGCTGCAGCAGTAGTGTCACGCTTCCTCTCACGTGGATCAAGGGATCTGTGCTTTCCCTCGAGGCATTCGCTCGAGTCTATCACACGAGGGTTTCCCACAGGGATGTGTCACGTGCCACGTTGGTGTGAATCGATCCTCGGCGTGAAAGAAGAGCCGCTGAAGGGAAAAGAGGTTCCTCTGGAATGGACTGAGACATCTGGGGGACTCTTGGCATGGTGGCACGACCCTGGAGTTCCTCTCGCCGTTCCTGTTGAGAGGGCCTCCTCTTGAGATGCGACGGGAACGCCGGGAACTCTTTCCCGACGAAGCAGGGAAAGGATCCCTCATCTCGTGCTACGAGGCGGAAACGGGGCTCCTCTGGATGTGGGCGGGACCCTCGTGTTACCTCTCGAGTGGAGACGGGTAAGTCGGGGAACTTCTTGATTTGCACCAAGGGTGTGAAGGACCCTTTCGAAGTTCCAGAGGTGAGGTGTGATCAGCCTCGAGACGCCTCAGCGGAAATGGGCCTCATCTCGCCTGGAGGGGAGAACCTCCTGGATTTTCTAGAGTTGCGGCTGGCCTTCTCGAGTTACGTTGGGGACCTCAGGGACCCGCTCTGGTGGCCTCAGGAAAGGCCAGTCCCCATGCGAGTTGCTAGGGGCCATCTCGGGATTCCTCTCCCGTCCATGCCGGGGCCTAAGACCTTGTGTGGAGTCAGGGCCGGAACCTGAGGATTCCTCTGCAGTGTTGCCATGGATCTTGGGGTGCTTCTGAGTCTCCCCAGGGGAGTCAGGCCTCGTCTCGAGTGGGGGTATGCACGTGCGCTTTCCTCCTGAGCTGCTGCAGTAGTGTCACGCTTCCTGTCACGTGGATCAAGGGATCTGCGGCTTTGCCTCGAGGCTTTCCCACGAGGCTTTCTCCCAGGGTTGTTCCACGTGCCACCTTGGTGTGAGTCGATCCTCGGCGTGAAAGATGAGCCAGTAAATGGAAATGAGGTTCCTCTGGCATGGACTGAGACATCTGGGGGACTCTTGGAATGGTGGCACGACCCTGGAGTTCCTCTCGCCGTTCCTGTTGAGAGCGCCTCCTCCTGAGATGCGACGGGAACGCCGGGAACTCTTTCCCGACGAAGCAGGGAAAGGATCCCTCATCTCGAGCTACGAGGCGGTAACGGGGCTCCTCTGGATGTGGGCGGGACCCTCGTGTTTCCTCTCGAGTGGATACGGGTATGTCGGGGAACTTCTTGATTTGCACCAAGGGTGTGAAGGACCCTTTCTAAGTTCCTGAGGTGAGGTGTGATCAGCCTCGAGACGCCTCAGCGGAAATGGGCCTCATCTCGCCTGGAGGGGAGAACCTCCTGGATTTTCTCGAGTTGCGGCAGGTCTTCTCGAGTTACGACGGGGACCTCAGGGACCCGCTCTGGTGGCCTCAGGAAAGGCCAGTCCCCATACGAGTTGCTAGGGGCCATCTCGGGATTCCTCTCCCGTCCAAGCCGGGGCCTAAGACCTTTTTTGGAGTCAGGGCCGGAACCTGAGGATTCCTCTCCAATGTTGCCATGGATCTTGGGGTGCTTCTGAGTCTCCCCAGGGGCGTCAGGCCTCGTCTCGAGGAGGGGCATGCACGTGCGCTTTCCTCCCGATCTGCAGCAGTAGTGTCACGCTTCCTGTCACGTGGATCAAGGGATCTGCGGCTTTGCCTCGAGGCTTTCCCACGAGGCTTTCCCACGAGGCTTTCCCCCAGGGCTGTGCCACGTGCCACCTTGGTGTGAGTCGATCCTCGGCGTGAAAGATGAGCCAGTGAATGGAAATGAGGATCCTCTGGCATGGACTGAGACATCTGGGGGACTCCTGGAATGGTGGCACGACCCTGGAGTTCCTCTCGCCGTTCCTGTTGAGAGGGCCTCCTCCTGAGATGCGACGGGAACGCCGGGAACTCTTTCCCGACGAAGCAGGGAAAGGATCCCTCATCTCGAGCTACGAGGCGGTAACGGGGCTCCTCTGGATGTGGGCGGGACCCTCGTGTTTCCTCTCGAGTGGAGACGGGTATGTCGGGGAACTTCTTGATTTCCACCAAGGGTGTGAAGGACCCTTTCTAAGTTCCAGAGGTGAGGTGTGATCAGCCTCGAGACGCCTCAGCGGAAATGGGCCTAATCTCGCCTGGATGGGAGAACCTCCTGGATTTTCTCGAGTTGCGGCAGGTCTTCTCGAGTTACGACGGGAACCTCAGGGACCCGCTCTGGTGGCCTCAGGAAAGGCCAGTCGCCATGCGAGTTGCTAGGGGCCATCTCGGGATTGCTCTCCCGTCCATGCCTGGGCCTATGACCTTTTGTGGAGTCGGGGCCGGAACCTGAGGATTCCTCTCCAGTGTTGCCATGGATCTTGGGGTACTTCTGAGTCTCCCCAGTGGAGTCAGGCCTCGTCTCGAGTGGGGGCATGCACGTGCGCTTTCCTCCCTAGCTGCAGCAGTAGTGTCATGCTTCCTGTCACGTGGATCAAGGGATCTGCGGCTTTGCCTCGAGGCTTTCCCACGAGGCTTTCCCACAGGGCTGTGCCACGTGCCACCTTGGTGTGAGTCGATCCTCGGCGTGAAAGACGAGCCGGTGAAGGGAAAAGAGGTTCCTCTGGAATGGACTGAGACATCTGGGGGACTCTTGGAATGTTGGCACGACCCTGGATTTCCTCTCTCCATTCCTGTTGAGAGGGCCTCCTCTTGAGATACGACTGGAACGCCGGGAACTCTTTCCCGACGAAGCAGGGAAAGGATCCCTCATCTCGAGCTACGAGGCGGAAATGCGGCTCCTGTGGATGTCGGCGGGACCCTCGTGTTTCCTCTCGAGTGGAGACGGGTAAGTCGGGGAACTTCTTGATTTGCACCAAGGGTGTGAAGGACCCTTTCGAGGTTCTAAGGTGAGGTGTGATCAGCCTCGATACGCCTCAGCAGAAATGGGCCTCATCTCGCCTGGAGGGGAGAACCTCCTGGATTTTCTCGAGTTGTGGCAGGTCTTCTCGAGTTACGACGGGGACCTCAGGGACCCGCTCTGGTGGCCTCAGGAAAGGCCAGTCGCCATGCGAGTTGCTAGGGGCCATCTCGGGATTCCTCTCCCGTCCATGCCTGCGCCTAAGACCTTGTGTGGAGTCGGGGCCGGAACCTGAGGATTCCTCTCCAGTGTTGCCATGGATCTTGGGGTGCTTCTGTGTCTCCCCAGGGGAGTCAGGCCTCGTCTCGAGTGGGGGCATGAACGTGCGCTTTCCTCCCGAGATGCAGTGGTACTGTCACGCTTCCTGTCACGTGGATCAAGGGATCTGTGCTTTCCCTCGAGGCTTTCGCTCGAGTCTATCACACGAGGGTTTCCCACAGGGATGTGTCACGTGCCACCTTGGTGTGAATCGATCCTCGGCGTGAAAGACGAGCCGCTGAAGGGAAAAGAGGTTCCTCTGGAATGGACTGAGACATCTGGGGGACTCTTGGCATGGTGGCACGACCCTGGAGTTCCTCTCGCCGTTCCTGTTGAGAGGGCCTCCTCTTGAGATGCGACGGGAACGCCGGGAACTCTTTCCCGACGAAGCAGGGAAAGGATCCCTCATCTCGTGCTACGAGGCGGAAATGGGGCTCCTCTGGATGTGGGCGGGACCCTCGTGTTACCTCTCAAGTGGAGACGGGTAAGTCGGGGAACTTCTTGATTTGCACCAAGGGTGTGAAGGACCCTTTCGAAGTTCCAGAGGTGAGGTGTGATCAGCCTCGAGACGCCTCAGCGGAAATGGGCCTCATCTCGCCTGGAGGGGAGAACCTCCTGGATTTTCTCGAGTTGCGGCTGGTCTTCTCGAGTTACGTTGAGGACCTCAGGGACCCGCTCTGGTGGCCTCAGGAAAGGCCAGTCCCCATGCGAGTTGCTAGGGGCCATCTCGGGATTCCTCGCCCGTCCATGCCGGGGCCTAAGACCTTGTGTGGAGTCAGGGCCGGAACCTGAGGATTCCTCTCCAGTGTTGCCATGGATCTTGGGGTGCTTCGGAGTCTCCCCAGGGGAGTCAGGCCTCTTCTCGAGGAGGGGCATGCTCGTGCGCTTTCCTCCCGATCTGCAGCAGTAGCGTCACGCTTCCTGTCACGTGGATCAAGGGATCTGCGGCTTTGCCTCGAGGCTTTCCCACGAAGCTTTCCCACGAGGCTTTCCCCCAGGGCTGTGCCACGTGCCACCTTGGTGTGAGTCGATCCTCGGCGTGAAAGACGGGCCGGTGAAGGGAAAAGAGGTTCTTCTGGAATGGACTGAGACATCTGGGGGACTCTTGGAATGGTGGCACGACCGTGGAGTTCCTCTCGCCGTTCCTGTTGAGAGGGCCTCCTCCTGAGATGCGACGGGAACGCCGGGAACTCTTTCCCGACGAAGCAGGGAAAGGATCCCTCATCTCGAGCTAGGAGGCGGAAACGGGGCTCCTCTGGATGTGGGCGGGACCCTCGTGTTTCCTCTCGAGTGGAGTCGGGTATGTCGGGGAACTTCTTGATTTGCACCAAGGGTGTGAAGGAAACATTCGAAGTTCCAGAGGTGAGGTGTGATCAGCCTCGAGACGCCTCAGCGGAAATGGGCCTCATCTCGCCTGGAGGGGAGAACCTCCTGGATTTTCTGGAGTTGCGGCATGTCTTCTCGAGTTACGACGGGGACCTCGGGGACCGGCTCTGCTGGCCTCAGGAAAGGCCAGTCCCCATGCGAGTTGCTAGGGGCCATCTCGGGATTCCTCTCCCGTCCATGCCGGGGACTAAGACCTTGTGTGGAGTCGGGGTCGGAACCTGAGTATTCCTCTTCAGTGTTGCCATGGATCTTGGGGTGCTTCTGAGACTCCCCAGGGAGTAAGGCCTCGTCTCGAGTAGGGGCATGCACGTGCGCTTTCCTCCCAAGCTGCAGCAGTAGTGTCACGTTTCCTGTCACGTGGAGCAAGGGATCTGTGGTTTCCCTCGAGGCTTTCGCTCGAGGCTATCCCACGAGGGTTTCCCCCAGGGTTGTGCCACGTGCCACCTTCGTGTGAGTCGATCCTCGGCGTGAAAGACGAGCCGGTGAAGGGATAAGAGGTTCCTCTGGAATGGACTGAGATATCTGGGGGACTCTTGGAATGGTGGCACGACCCTGGAGTTCCTCTCGCCGTTCCTGTTGAGAGGGCCTCCTCTTGAGATGCGACGGGAACGCCGGGAACTCTTTCCCGACGAATCAGGGAAAGGATCCCTCATCTCGAGCTACAAGGCGGAAACGGGGCTCCTCTGGATGTGGGCGGGACCCTCGTGTTTCCTCTCGAGTGGAGACGGGTATGTCGGGGAACTTCTTGATTTGCACCAAGGGTGTGAAGGACGCTTTCGAAGTTCTAGAGGTGAGGTGTGATCAGCCTCGAGACGCCTCAGCGGAAATGGGCCTCATCTCGCCTGGAGGGGGAACCTCCTGGATTTTCTCCAGTTGTGGCATGTCTTCTCGAGTTACGACGGGGACCTCAGGGACCCGCTCTGGTGGCCTCAGGAAAGGCCAGTCCCCATGCGAGTTGCTAGGGGCCATCTCGGGATTCCTCTCCCGTCCATGCCTGGACCTTGGACCTTGTGTGGAATCGGGGCCGGAACCTGAGGATTCCTCTCCAGTGTTGCCATGGATCTTGGGGTTCTTCTGAGTCTCCCCAGCGGAGTCAGGCCTCGTCTCGAGTGGGAGCATGCACGTGCGCTTTCCTCCCGAGCTGCAGCAGTAGTGTCACGCTTCCTGTCACGTGGATCAAGGGATCTGCGGCTTTGCCTCGATGCTGTCCCTCGAGGCTTTCCCACGAGGCTTTCCCACAGGGCTGTGCCACGTGCCACCTTGGTGTGAGTCGATCCTCGGCTTGAAAGACGAGCCAGTGAAGGGAAAAGAGGTTCCTTTGGAATGGACTGAGACATCTGGGGGACTCTTGGAATGGTGGCACGACCCTGGAGTTCCTCTCGCCGTTCCTGTTGAGAGGGCCTCCTCTTGAGATGCGACAGGAACGCCGGGGACTCTTTCCCGAAGAAGCAGGGAACGGATCCCTCATCCCGAGCTACGAGGCGGAAACGGGGCTCCTCTGAATGTGGGCGGGACCCTCGTGTTTCCTCTCGAGTGGAGACGGGTATGTCGGCAAACTTCTTGATTTGCACCAAGGGGTGAAGCACCCTTTAGAAGTTCCAGAGGTGAGGTGTGATCATCCTCGAGACGCCTCAGCGGAAAAGGGCCTCATCTCGCCTGGAGGGGAGAACCTCCTGGATTTTCTCGAGTTGCGGCAGGTCTTCTCGAGTTACGACGGGAACCTCAGGGATCCGCTCTGGTGGCCTCAAGAAAGGACAGTCCCCATGCGAGTTGCTAGGGGCCATCTCGGGATTCGTCTCCCGTCCAGGCCGGGGCCTAAGACCTTGTGTGGAGTCGGGGCTGGAACCTGAGGATTCCTCTCCAGTGTTGCCATTGATCATTGGGTGCTTCTGAGTCTCCCCAGGGGAGTCAGGCCTCGTCTCGAGTGGGGGCATGCACGTGCGCTTTCCTCCCGAGCTGCAGCAGTAGTGTCACGCTTCCTGTCACGTAGATCAAGGGATCTGTGGCTTTCCCTCGAGGCTGTCCCTCGAGGCTTTCCCACGAGGCTTTCCCACAGGGCTTTGCCACGTGCCACCTTGGTGTGAGTCGATCCTCGGCGTATAAGGCGAACCCGTGTAGGGAAAAGATGTTCCTCTGGTATGGACTGAGACATCTGGGGGACTCTTGGAATGGTGGCACGACCCTGGAGTTCCTCTCGCCGTTCCTGTTGAGAGGGCCTCCTCTTGAGATGCGACGGGAACGCCGGGAACTCTCTCCCGACGAAGCAGGGAAAGGATCCCTCACCTCGAGCTACGAGGCCGAAAGGGGGCTCCTCTGGATGTGGGCGGGACCCTCCTGTTTCCTCTCGAGTGGAGATGGGTATGTCGGGGAACTTCTTGATTTGCACCAAGGGTGTGAAGGACCCTTTCGAAGTTCCAGAGGTGAGGTGTGAGCAGCCTGGAGACGCCTCAGAGGAAATGCGCCTCATCTGGCCTGGAGGGGAGAACCTCCTGGATTTTCTCAAGTTGCGGCACGTCTTCTCGAGTTACGACGGGGACCTCAGGGACCCGCTCTGGTGGCCTCAGGAAAGGCCAGTCCCCATGCGAGTTGCTAGGGGCCATCTCGGGATTCCTCTCCCGTCCATGCCTGGACCTTGGACCTTGTGTGGAATCGGGGCCGGAACCTGAGGATTCCTCTCCAGTGTTGCCATGGATCTTGGGGTTCTTCTGAGTCTCCCCAGCGGAGTCAGGCCTCGTCTCGAGTGGGAGCATGCACGTGTGCTTTTCTCCCGAGCTGCAGCAGTAGTGTCACGCTTCCTGTCACGTGGATCAAGGGATCTGCGGCTTTGCCTCGATGCTGTCCCTCGAGGCTTTCCCACGAGGCTTTCCCACAGGGCTGTGCCACGTGCCACCTTGGTGTGAGTCGATCCTCGGCTTGAAAGACGAGCCAGTGAAGGGAAAAGAGGTTCCTTTGGAATGGACTGAGACATCTGGGGGACTCTTGGAATGGTGGCACGACCCTGGAGTTCCTCTCGCCGTTCCTGTTGAGAGGGCCTCCTCTTGAGATGCGACGGGAACGCCGGGGACTCTTTCCCGAAGAAGAAGGGAACGGATCCCTCATCTCGAGCTACGAGGCGGAAACGGGGCTCCTCTGAATGTGGGCGGGACCCTCGTGTTTCCTCTCGATTGGAGACGGGTATGTCGGCAAACTTCTTGATTCGCACCAAGGGTGTGAAGCACCCTTTAGAAGTTCCAGAGGTGAGGTGTGATCATCCTCGAGACGCCTCAGCGGAAAAGGGCCTCATCTCGCCTGGAGGGGAGAACCTCCTGGATTTTCTCGAGTTGCGGCAGGTCTTCTCGAGTTACGACGGGAACCTCAGGGACCCGCTCTGGTGGCCTCAAGAAAGGACAGTCCCCATGCGAGTTGCTAGGGGCCATCTCGGGATTCCTCTCCCGTCCATGCCGGGGCCTAAGACCTTGTGTGGAGTCGGGGCTGGAACCTGAGGATTCCTCTCCAGGGTTGCCATTGATCTTTGGGTGCTTCTGAGTTTTCCCAGGGGAGTCAGGCCTCGTCTCGTGTGGGGGCATGCACGTGCACTTTCCTCCCGAGCTGCAGCAGTAGTGTCACGCTTCCTGTCACGTAGATCAAGGAATATTTGGCTTTCCCTCGAGGCTGTCCCTCGAGGCTTTCCCACGAGGCTTTCCCACAGGGCTGTGCCACGTGCCACCTTGGTGTGAGTCGATCCTCGGCGTATAAGGCGAGCCGGTGTAGGGAAAAGAGGTTCCTCTGGTATGTACTAGCTATCTGGTTGACTCTTGGAATGGTGTCACGACCCTGGAGTTCCTCTCGCCGTTCCTGTTGAGAGGGCCTCCTCTTGAGATGCGACGGGAACGCCGGGAACTCTTTCCCGACGAAGCAGGGAAAGGATCCCTCATCTCGAGCTACGAGGCGGAAACGGGGCTCCTCTGGATGTGGAAGGGACCCTCGTGTTTCCTCTCGAGGGGAGACGGGTATGTCAGGGAACTTCTTGAATTGCACCAAAGGTGTGAAGGACCCTTTCAAAATTCCAGAGGGGAGGTGTGATCAGCCTCGAGACGCCGCAGCGGAAATGGGCCTCATCTCGCCTGGAGGGGAGAACCTCCTGGATTTTCTCGAGTTGCGGCAGGTCTTCTCTAGTTACGACGGGGACCTCGGGGACCCGCTCTGGTGGCCTCAAGAAAGGCTAGTCCCCATGCGAGTTGCTAGGGGCCATCTCGGGATACCTCACCCTTCCATGCCGGGGTCTCAGTCCTTGTGTGGAGTCGGGGCCGGAACCTGAGGATACCTCTCCAGTGTTGCCATGGATCTTGGGGTGATTCTGAGTATCCCCATGGGAGTCAGGCCTCGTCTCGAGGGGGGGCATGCACGTGCGATTTCCTCCCGTGCTGCAGCAGTAGTGTCACGCTTCCTGTCACTTGGATCAAGGGATCTGTGGCTTTCCCTCGAGGCTTTCCCTTGAGGCTTTCCCACGAGGCTTTCCCACAGGGCTGTGCCACGTGCCCCCTTGGTGTGAGTCGATCCTCGGCGTGAAAGACGAGCCGGTGAAGGGAAAAGAGGTTCCTCTGGAATGGACTGAGACATCTGGGGGACTCTTGGAATGGTGGCACGACCCTGGAGTTCCTCTCGCCGTTCCTGTTGAGAGGGCCTCCTCTTGAGATGCGACGGGAACGCCGGGAACTCTTTCCCGACGAAGCAGTGAAAGGATCCCTCATCTCGAGCTACGAGGCGGAAACGGGGCTCCTCTGGATGTGGGCGGGACCCTCGTGTTTCCTCTCGAGTGGAGACGGGTATGTCGGGGAACTTCTTGATTTGCACCAAGGGTGTGAAGGACCGTTTCGAAGTTCCAGAGGTGAGGTGTGATCAGCCTCGAGACGCCTCAGCGGAAATGGGCCCCATCTCGCCTGGAGGGGAGACCATCCTGGATTTTCTCGAGTTGCGGCACGTCTGCTCGAGTTACGACCGGGACTTCAGGGACCCGCTCTTGTGGCCTCAGTAAAGGCCAGTCCCCATTCGAGTTGCTAGGGGACCACTCGGGATTCCACTCCCGTCCATGCCGGGTTCTCAGTCCTTGTGTGGAGTCGGGGCCGGAACCTGAGGATTCCTCTCCAGTGTTGCCATGGATCTTGGGGTGCTTCTGAGTCTCACCAGGGGAGTCAGGCCTCGTCTCGAGTGGGGGCATGCACGTGCGCTTTCCTCCCGAGCTGCAGCAGTAGTGTCACACTTCCTGTCACGTGGATCAAGGGATCTGTGGCTTTCCATTGAGGCTGTCCCTCGAGGCTTTCACACGAGGCTTTTCCACAGGGCTGTGCCATGTGCCACCTTGGTGTCAATCGATCCTCGGCGTGAAAGACTAGAAAGTGAAGGGAAAAGAGGTTCCTCTGGAATGGACTGAGACATCTGGGGGACTCTTGGAATGGTGGCACGACCCTGGAGTTCCTCTCTCCGTTCCTGTTGAGAGGGCCTCCTCTTGAGATGCGACGGGAACGCCGGGAACTCTTTCCCGACGAAGCAAGGAAAGGATCCCTCATCTCGAGCTACGAGGCGGAAACGGGGCCCCTCTGGATGTGGGCGGGACCCTCGTGTTTCCTCTCGAGTGGAGACGGGTATGTCGGGGAACTTCTTGATTTGCACCAAGGGTGTGAAGGACCCTTTCGAAGTTCCAGAGGTGAGGTGTGATCAGCCTCGAGACGCCTCAGCGGAAATGGGCCTCATCTCGCCTGGAGGGGAGAACCTCCTGAATTTTCTCGAGTTGCGGCTGGTCTTCTCGAGTTACGACGGGGACCTCAGGGACCCGCTCTGGTGGCCTCAGGAAAGGCCAGTCCCCATGCGAGTTGCTAGGGGACCTCTCGGGATTCCTCTCCCGTCCATGCCGGGGCCTCAGTCCTTGTGTGGAGTCGGGGCCGGAATCTGAGGATAGCTCTCCAGTGTTGCCATGGATCTTTGGGTGCTTCTGAGTCTCCCCAGGGGAGTCAGGCCTCGTCTCGAGTGGGGGCATGCACGTGAGCTTTCCTCCCGAGCTGCAGCAGCAGTGTCACGCTTCTGTCACGTGGATCAAGGGAGATGCGGCTTTCCCTGGAGGCTGTCCATCGAGGCTTTCCCACGAGGCTTTCCCACAGGGCTGTGCCACGTGCCACCTTGGTGTGAGTCGATCCTCGGCGTGAAAGAGGAGCCGGTGAAGGGAAAAGAGGTTCCTCTGGAATGGACTGAGACATCTGGGGGCTCTTGGAATGGTGGCAGGACCCTGGAGTTCCTCTCGCCGTTCCTGTTGAGAGGGCCTCCTCTTGAGATGCGACGGGAAGGCCGGGAACTCTTTCCCGACTAAGCAGGGAAAGGATCCCTCATCTCGAGCTACGAGGCGGAATCGGGGCTCTTCTGGATGTCTGCGGGACCCTCGTGTTTCCTCTCGAGTGGAGACGGGCATGTCGGGGAACTTCTTGATTTGCACCAAGGGTGTGAAGGACCCTTTCGAAGTTCCAGAGGTGAGGTGTGATCAGCCTCCAGACACCTCAGCGGAAATGGGCCTCATCTCGCCTGGAGGGGAGAACCTCCTGAATTTTCTCGAGTTGCGGCAGGTCTTCTCGAGTTACGACAGGGACCTCAGGGACCCGCTCTGGTGGCCTCAGGAAAGGCCAGTCCCCATGCGAGTTGCTAGGGGCCATCTCGGGATTCATCTCCCTTCCCTGCCGGGGCCTCAGTCCTTGTGTGGAGACGGGGTCCGAACCTGAGGATTCCTCTCCAGTGTTGCCATGGATCTTGGGGTGCTTCTGAGTCTCCCCAGGAGAGACAGGCCTCGTCTCGAGTGGGGGCATGCACGTGCGCTTTCCTCCCGAGCTGCAGCAGTCGTGTCACGCTTCCTGTCACGTGGATCAAGGGATCTGTGTCTTTCCCTCGAGGCTGTCCCTCGAGGCTTTCCCACGAGGCTTTCCCACAGGGCTGTGCCACGTGCCACCTTGGTGTGAGTCGATCCTCGGCGTGAAAGACTGGCCGGTGAAGGGAAAAGAGGTTCTTCTGGAATGGACTGAGACATCTGGGGGACTCTTGGAATGTTGGCACGACCGTGGAGTTCCTCTCGCCGTTCCTGTTTAGAGGGCCTCCTCTTGAGATGCGACGGGAACGCCGGGAACTCTTTCCCGACGAAGCAGGGAAAGGATCCCTCATCTCGAGCTACGAGGCGGAAACGGGGCTCCTCTGGATGTGGGCGGGACCCTCGTGTTTCCTCTCGAGTGGAGACGGGTATGTCGGGGAACTTCTTGATTTGCACCAAGGGTGTGAAGGACCGTTTCGAAGTTCCAGAGGTGAGGTGTGATCAGCCTCGAGACGCCTCAGCGGAAATGGGCCCCATCTCGCCTGGAGGGGAGACCATCCTGGATTTTCTCGAGTTGCGGCAGGTCTGCTCGAGTTACGACCGGGACTTCAGGGACCCGCTCTTGTGGCCTCAGTAAAGGCCAGTCCCCATTCGAGTTGCTAGGGGACCACTCGGGATTCCACTCCCGTCCATGCCGGGTTCTCAGTCCTTGTGTGGAGTCGGGGCCGGAACCTGAGGATTCCTCTCCAGTGTTGCCATGGATCTTGGGGTGCTTCTGAGACTCCCCAGGGGACTCAGGCCACGTCTCGAGGGGGGGCATGCACGTGCGCTTTCCTCCCGAGCTGCAGCAGTAGTGTCATGCTTCCTGTCACGTGGATCAAGGGATCTGTAGCTTTCCCTCGAGGCTGTCCCTCGAGGCTTTCCCACGAGGCTTTCCCACAGGGCTGTGCCACGTGCCAACTTGGTGTGAGTCGATCCTCGGCGTGAAAGACCAGCCGGTGAAGCGAAAGAGGTTCCTCTGGAATGGACTGAGACATCTGGGGGACTCTTGGAATGGTGGCACGACCCTGGAGTTCCTCTCGCCGTTCCTGTTGAGAGGGCCTCCTCTTGAGATGCAACGGGAACGCCGGGGACTCTTGCCCGACCAAGCAGGGAAAGGATCCCTCATCTCGAGCTACGAGGCGGAAACGGGGCTCCTCTGGATGTGGGCGGGACCCTCGTGTATCCTCTCGCGTGAAGACGGGTACGTCGGGGAACTTCTTGATTTGCACCAAGGGTGTGAAGGACCCTTTCTAAGTTCCAGAGGTGAGATGTGATCAGCCTCGAGACGCCGCAGCGGAAATGGGCCTCATCTCGCCTGGAGGGGAGAACCTCCTGGATTTTCTCGAGTTGCGGAAGGTCTTCTCTAGTTACGACGGGGACCTCGGGGACCCGCTCTGGTGGCCTCAAGAAATGCCTGTCCCCATGCGAGTTGCTAGGGGCCATCTCGGGATACCTCACCCTTCCATGCCGGGGTCTCAGTCCTTGTGTGGAGTCGGGGCCGGAACCTGAGGATTCCTCTCCAGTGTTGCCATGGATCTTGGGGTGATTCTGAGTATCCCCATGGGAGTCAGGCCTCGTCTCGAGGGGGGGCATGCACGTGGGATTTCCTCCCGAGCTGCAGCAGTAGTGTCATGCTTCCTGGCACGTGGATCAAGGGATCTGTAGCTTTCCCTCTAGGCTGTCCCTCGAGGCTTTCCCACGAGGCTTTCCCACAGGGCTGTGCCACGTGCCAACTTGGTGTGAGTCGATCCTCGGCGTGAAAGACCAGCCGGTGAAGCGAAAGAGGTTCCTCTGGAATGGACTGAGACATCTGGGGGACTCTTGGAATGGTGGCACGACCCTGGAGTTCCTCTCGCCGTTCCTGTTGAGAGGGCCTCCTCTTGAGATGCAACGGGAACGCCGGGGACTCTTGCCCGACCAAGCAGGGAAAGGATCCCTCATCTCGAGCTACGAGGCGGAAACGGGGCTCCTCTGGATGTGGGCGGGACCCTCGTGTATCCTCTCGAGTGGAGACGGGTATGTCGGGGAACTTCTTGATTTGCACCCAGGGTGTGAAGGACCCTTTCGAAATTCCAGAGGTGAGGTGTGATCAACCTCGAGACGCCTCAGCGGAATTGGGCCTCATTTCGCCTGGAGGGGAGAACCTCCTGAGTTTTCTCGAGTTGCTGCAGGTCTTCTCGAGTTACGACAGGGACCTCAGGGACCCGCTCTGGTGGCCTCAGGAAAGGCCAGTCCCCATGCGAGTTGCTAGGTGCCATCTCGGGATTCCACTCCCGTCCATTCCGGGCCTAAGACCTTGTGTGGAGTCGTGCCCGGAACCTGAGTATTCCTCTCCAGTGTTGCCATGGATCTTGGGGTGCTTCTGAGTCTCCCCAGGGGAGTCAGGCCTCGTCTCGAGTGGGGGCAGGCACGTGCGCTTTCCTCCCGAGCTGCAGCAGTAGTGTCACGCTTCCTGTCACGTAGATCAAGGGATATTTGGCTTTCCCTCGAGGCTGTCCCTCGAGGCTTTCCCACGAGGCTTTCCCACAGGGCTGTGCCACGTGCCACCTTGGTGTGAGTCGATCCTCGGCGTATAAGGCGAGCCCGTGTAGGGAAAAGAGGTTCCTCTGGTATGGACTGAGGCATCTGGGGGACTCTTGGAATGGTGTCACGACCCTGGAGTTCCTCTCGCCGTTCCTGTTGAGAGGGCCTCCTCTTGAGATGCGACGGGAACGCCGGGAACTCTTTCCCGACGAAGCAGGGAAAGGATCCCTCATCTCGAGCTACGAGGCGGAAACGGGGCTCCTCTGGATGTGGACGGGACCCTCGTGTTTCCTCTCGAGGGGAGACGGGTATGTCGGGGAACTTCTTGAATTGCACCAAAGGTGTGAAGGACCCTTTCAAAGTTCCAGAGGTGAGGTGTGATCAGCCTCGAGACGCCTCAGCGGAAATGGGCCTCATCTCGCCTGGAGGGGAGAACCTCCTGGATTTTCTCGAGTTGCGGCAGGTCTTCTCGAGTTACGACGGGGACCTCAGGGACCCGCTCTGGTTGCCTTAGGAAAGGCCAGTCCCCATGCGAGTTGCTAGGGGACCTCTCGGGATTCCTCTCCCGTCCATGCCGGGGCCTCAGTCCTTGTGTGGAGTCGGGGCCGGAATCTGAGGATACCTCTCCAGTGTTGCCATGGATCTTGGGGTGCTTCTGAGTCTCCCCAGGGGAGTCAGGCCTCGTCTCGAGTGGGGGCATGCACGTGAGCTTTCCTCCCGAGCTGCAGCAGCAGTGTCACGCTTCTGTCACGTGGATCAAGGGAGATGCGGCTTTCCCTGGAGGCTGTCCATCGAGGCTTTCCCACGAGGCTTTCCCACAGGGCTGTGCCACGTGCCACCTTGGTGTGAGTCGATCCTCGGCGTGAAAGATGAGCCGGTGAAGGGAAAAGAGGTTCCTCTGGAATGGACTGAGACATCTGGGGGCTCTTGGAATGGTGGTACGACCCTGGAGTTCCTCTCGCCGTTCCTGTTGAGAGGGCCTCCTCTTGAGATGCGACGGGAAGGCCGGGAACTCTTTCCCGAATAAGCAGGGAAAGGATCCCTCATCTCGAGCTACGAGGCGGAATCGGGGCTCCTCTGGATGTCTGCGGGACCCTCGTGTTTCCTCTCGAGTGGAGACGGGCATGTCGGGGAACTTCTTGATTTGCACCAAGGGTGTGAAGGACCCTTTCGAAGTTCCAGAGGTGAGGTGTGATCAGCCTCCAGACGCCTCAGCGGAAATGGGCCTCATCTCGCCTGGAGGGGAGAACCTCCTGGATTTTCTCGAGTTGCGGCAGGTCTTCTCTAGTTACGACGGGGATCTCGGGGACCCGCTCTGGTGGCCTCAAGAAAGGCCAGTCCCCATGCGAGTTGCTAGGGGCCATCTCGGGATACCTCACCCTTCCATGCCGGGGTCTCAGTCCTTGTGTGGAGTCGGGGCCGGAACCTGAGGATTCCTCTCCAGTGTTGCCATGGATCTTGGGGTGATTCTCAGTATCCCCATGGGAGTCAGGCCTCGTCTCGAGGGGGGGCATGCACGTGCGCTTTCCTCCCGAGCTGCAGCAGTAGTGTCATGCTTCCTGGCACGTGGATCAAGGGATCTGTAGCTTTCCCTCGAGGCTGTCCCTCGAGGCTTTCCCACGAGGCTTTCCCACAGGGCTGTGCCACGTGCCAACTTGGTGTGAGTCGATCCTCGGCGTGAAAGACCAGCCGGTGAAGCGAAAGAGGTTCCTCTGGAATGGACTGAGACATCTGGGGGACTCTTGGAATGGTGGCACGACCCTGGAGTTCCTCTCGCCGTTCCTGTTGAGAGGGCCTCCTCTTGAGATGCAACGGGAACGCCGGGGACTCTTGCCCGACCAAGCAGGGAAAGGATCCCTCATCTCGAGCTACGAGGCGGAAACGGGGCTCCTCTGGATGTGGGCGGGACCCTCGTGTTTCCTCTCGAGTGGAGACGGGTATGTCGGGGAACTTCTTGATTTGCACCAAGGGTGTGAAGGACCGTTTCGAAGTTCCAGAGGTGAGGTGTGATCAGCCTCGAGACGCCTCAGCGGAAATGGGCCCCATCTCGCCTGGAGGGGAGACCATCCTGGATTTTCTCGAGTTGCGGCAGGTCTGCTCGAGTTACGACCGGGACTTCAGGGACCCGCTCTTGTGGCCTCAGTAAAGGCCAGTCCCCATTCGAGTTGCTAGGGGACCACTCGGGATTCCACTCCCGTCCATGCCGGGTTCTAAGTCCTTGTGTGGAGTCGGGGCCGGAACCTGAGGATTCCTCTCCAGTGTTGCCATGGATCTTGGGGTGCTTCTGAGTCTCCCCATGGGAGTCAGGCCTCGTCTCGAGGGGGGGCATGCACGTGCGATTTCCTCCCGTGCTGCAGCAGTAGTGTCACGCTTCCTTTCACGTGGATCAAGGGATCTGTGGCTTTCCCTCGAGGCTGTCCCTCGAGGATTTCCCACGAGGCTTTCCCACAGGGCTGTTCCTCTTGCCTCCTTGGTGTGAGTCGATCCTCGGCGTGAAAGACGAGCCGGTGTAGGGAAAAGAGGTTCCTCTGGTATGGACTGAGACATCTGGGGGACTCTTGGAATGGTGGCACGACCCTGGAGTTCCTCTCTCCGTTCCTGTTGAGAGGGCCTCCTCTTGAGATGCGACGGGAACGCCGGGAACTCTTTCCCGACGAAGCAGGGAAAGGATCCCTCATCTCGAGCTACGAGGCGGAAACGGGGCTCCTCTGGATGTGGGCGGGACCCTCGTGTTTCCTCTCGAGTGGAGACGGGTATGTCGGGGAACTTCTTGATTTGCACCAAGGGTGTGAAGGACCCTTTCGAAGTTCCAGAGGTGAGGTGTGATCAGCCTCGAGACGCCTCAGCGGAAATGGGCCTCATCTCGCCTGGAGGGGAGAACCACCTGAATTTTCTCGAGTTGCGGCTGGTCTTCTCGAGTTACGACAGGGACCTCAAGGACCCGCTGTGGTGGCCTCAGGAAAGGCCAGTCCCCATGAGAGTTGCTAGGGGTCCTCTCGGGTTTCCTCTCCCGTCCATGCCGGGGCCTCAGTCCTTGTGTGGAGTCGGGGTCGGAACCTGAGGATTCCTCTCCAGTGTTGCCATGGATCTTGGGGTGCTTCTGAGACTCCCCAGGGGACTCAGGCCACGTCTCGAGTGGGGGCATGCACGTGCGCTTTCCTCCCGAGCTGCAGCAGTAGTGTCATGCTTCCTGGCACGTGGATCAAGGGATCTGTAGCTTTCCCTCGAGGCTGTCCCTCGAGGCTTTCCCACGAGGCTTTCCCACAGGGCTGTGCCACGTTCCAACTTGGTGTGAGTCGATCCTCGGCGTGAAAGACCAGCCGGTGAAGCGAAAGAGGTTCCTCTGGAATGGACTGAGACATCTGGGGGACTCTTGGAATGGTGGCACGACCCTGGAGTTCCTCTCGCCGTTCCTGTTGAGAGGGCCTCCTCTTGAGATGCAACGGGAACGCCGGGGACTCTTGCCCGACCAAGCAGGGAAAGGATCCCTCATCTCGAGCTACGAGGCGGAAACGGGGCTCCTCTGGATGTGGGCGGGACCCTCGTGTATCCTCTCGCGTGAAGACGGGTATGTCGGGGAACTTCTTGATTTGCACCAAGGGTGTGAAGGACCCTTTCTAAGTTCCAGAGGTGAGATGTGATCAGCCTCGAGACGCCGCAGCGGAAATGGGCCTCATCTCGCCTGGAGGGGAGAACCTCCTGGATTTTCTCGAGTTGCGGCAGGTCTTCTCTAGTTACGACGGGGACCTCGGGGACCCGCTCTGGTGGCCTCAAGAAATGCCAGTCCCCATGCGAGTTGCTAGGGGCCATCTCGGGATACCTCACCCTTCCATGCCGGGGTCTCAGTCCTTGTGTGGAGTCGGGGCCGGAACCTGAGGATTCCTCTCCAGTGTTGCCATGGATCTTGGGGTGATTCTGAGTATCCCCATGGGAGTCAGGCCTCGTCTCGAGGGGGGGCAGGCACGTGCGCTTTCCTCCCGAGCTGCAGCAGTAGTGTCACGCTTCCTGGCACGTAGATCAAGGGATATTTGGCTTTCCCTCGAGGCTGTCCCTCGAGGCTTTCCCACGAGGCTTTCCCACAGGGCTGTGCCACGTGCCACCTTGGTGTGAGTCGATCCTCGGCGTATAAGGCGAGCCCGTGTAGGGAAAAGAGGTTCCTCTGGTATGGACTGAGGCATCTGGGGGACTCTTGGAATGGTGTCACGACCCTGGAGTTCCTCTCGCCGTTCCTGTTGAGAGGGCCTCCTCTTGAGATGCGACGGGAACGCCGGGAACTCTTTCCCGACGAAGCAGGGAAAGGATCCCTGATCTCGAGCTACGACGCGGAAACGGGGCTCCTCTGGATGTGGACGGGACCCTCGTGTTTCCTCTCGAGGGGAGACGGGTATGTCGGGGAACTTCTTGAATTGCACCAAAGGTGTGAAGGACCCTTTCAAAGTTCCAGAGGTGAGGTGTGATCAGCCTCGAGACGCCTCAGCGGAAATGGGCCTCATCTCGCCTGGAGGGGAGAACCTCCTGGATTTTCTCGAGTTGCGGCAGGTCTTCTCGAGTTACGACGGGGACCTCAGGGACCCGCTCTGGTTGCCTTAGGAAAGGCCAGTCCCCATGCGAGTTGCTAGGGGACCTCTCGGGATTCCTCTCCCGTCCATGCCGGGGCCTCAGTCCTTGTGTGGAGTCGTGCCCGGAATCTGAGGATACCTCTCCAGTGTTGCCATGGATCTTGGGGTGCTTCTGAGTCTCCCCAGGGGAGTCAGGCCTCGTCTCGAGTGGGGGCATGCACGTGAGCTTTCCTCCCGAGCTGCAGCAGCAGTGTCACGCTTCTGTCACGTGGATCAAGGGAGATGCGGCTTTACCTGGAGGCTGTCCATCGAGGCTTTCCCACGAGGCTTTCCCACAGGGCTGTGCCACGTGCCACCTTGGTGTGAGTCGATCCTCGGCGTGAAAGATGAGCCGGTGAAGGGAAAAGAGGTTCCTCTGGAATGGACTGAGACATCTGGGGGCTCTTGGAATGGTGGTACGACCCTGGAGTTCCTCTCGCCGTTCCTGTTGAGAGGGCCTCCTCTTGAGATGCGACGGGAAGGCCGGGAACTCTTTCCCGAATAAGCAGGGAAAGGATCCCTCATCTCGAGCTACGAGGCGGAATCGGGGCTCCTCTGGATGTCTGCGGGACCCTCGTGTTTCCTCTTGAGTGGAGACGGGCATGTCGGGGAACTTCTTGATTTGCACCAAGGGTGTGAAGGACCCTTTCGAAGTTCCAGAGGTGAGGTGTGATCAGCCTCCAGACGCCTCAGCGGAAATGGGCCTCATCTCGCCTGGAGGGGAGAACCTCCTGGATTTTCTCGAGTTGCGGCAGGTCTTCTCTAGTTACGACGGGGATCTCGGGGACCCGCTCTGGTGGCCTCAAGAAAGGCCAGTCCCCATGCGAGTTGCTAGGGGCCATCTCGGGATACCTCACCCTTCCATGCCGGGGTCTCAGTCCTTGTGTGGAGTCGGGGCCGGAACCTGAGGATTCCTCTCCAGTGTTGCCATGGATCTTGGGGTGATTCTCAGTATCCCCATGGGATTCAGGCCTCGTCTCGAGGGGGGGCATGCACGTGCGCTTTCCTCCCGAGCTGCAGCAGTAGTATCATGCTTCCTGGCACGTGGATCAAGGGATCTGTAGCTTTCCCTCGAGGCTGTCCCTCGAGGCTTTCCCACGAGGCTTTCCCACAGGGCTGTGCCACGTGCCAACTTGGTGTGAGTCGATCCTCGGCGTGAAAGACCAGCCGGTGAAGCGAAAGAGGTTCCTCTGGAATGGACTGAGACATCTGGGGGACTCTTGGAATGGTGGCACGACCCTGGAGTTCCTCTCGCCGTTCCTGTTGAGAGGGCCTCCTCTTGAGATGCAACGGGAACGCCGGGGACTCTTGCCCGACCAAGCAGGGAAAGGATCCCTCATCTCGAGCTATGAGGTGGAAACGGGGCTCCTCTGGATGTGGGCGGGACCCTCGTGTATCCTCTCGAGTGGAGACGGGTATGTCGGGGAACTTCTTGATTTGCACCCAGGGTGTGAAGGACCCTTTCGAAATTCCAGAGGTGAGGTGTGATCAACCTCGAGCCGCCTCAGCGGAATTGGGCCTCATTTCGCCTGGAGGGGAGAACCTCCTGAGTTTTCTCGAGTTGCTGCAGGTCTTCTCGAGTTACGACGGGGACCTCAGGGACCCGCTCTGGTGGCCTCAGGAAAGGCCAGTCCCCATGCGAGTTGCTAGGTGCCATCTCGGGATTCCACTCCCGTCCATTCCGGGCCTAAGACCTTGTGTGGAGTCGTGCCCGGAACCTGAGTATTCCTCTCCAGTGTTGCCATGGATCTTGGGGTGCTTCTGAGTCTCCCCAGGGGAGTCAGGCCTCGTCTCGAGTGGGGGCAGGCACGTGCGCTTTCCTCCCGTGCTGCAGCAGTAGTGTCACGCTTCCTGTCACGTAGATCAAGGGATATTTGGCTGTCCCTCGAGGCTGTCCCTCGAGGCTTTCCCACGAGGCTTTCCCACAGGGCTGTGCCACGTGCCACCTTGGTGTGAGTCGATCCTCGGCGTATAAGGCGAGCCCGTGTAGGGAAAAGAGGTTCCTCTGGTATGGACTGAGGCATCTGGGGGACTCTTGGAATGGTGTCACGACCCTGGAGTTCCTCTCGCCGTTCCTGTTGAGAGGGCCTCCTCTTGAGATGCGACGGGAACGCCGGGAACTCTTTCCCGACGAAGCAGGGAAAGGATCCCTCATCTCGAGCTACGAGGCGGAAACGGGGCTCCTCTGGATGTGGACGGGACCCTCGTGTTTCCTCTCGAGGGGAGACGGGTATGTCGGGGAACTTCTTGAATTGCACCAAAGGTGTGAAGGACCCTTTCGAAGTTCCAGAGGTGAGGTGTGATCAGCCTCGAGACGCCTCAACGGAAATGGGCCTCATCTCGCCTGGAGGGGAGAACCTCCTGGATTTTCTCGAGTTGCGGCAGGTCTTCTCGAGTTACGACGGGGACCTCAGGGACCCGCTCTGGTGGCCTCAGGAAAGGCCAGTCCCCATGCGAGTTGCTAGGGGACCTCTCGGGATTCCTCTCCCGTCCATGCCGGGGCCTCAGTCCTTGTGTGGAGTCGGGGCCGGAATCTGAGGATACCTCTCCAGTGTTGCCATGGATCTTGGGGTGCTTCTGAGTCTCCCCAGGGGAGTCAGGCCTCGTCTCGAGTGGGGGCATGCACGTGAGCTTTCCTCCCGAGCTGCAGCAGCAGTGTCACGCTTCTGTCACGTGGATCAAGGGAGATGCGGCTTTCCCTGGAGGCTGTCCATCGAGGCTTTCCCACGAGGCTTTCCCACAGGGCTGTGCCACGTGCCACCTTGGTGTGAGTCGATCCTCGGCGTGAAAGATGAGCCGGTGAAGGGAAAAGAGTTTCCTCTGGAATGGACTGAGACATCTGGGGGCTCTTGGAATGGTGGTACGACCCTGGAGTTCCTCTCGCCGTTCCTGTTGAGAGGGCCTCCTCTTGAGATGCGACGGGAAGGCCGGGAACTCTTTCCCGAATAAGCAGGGAAAGGATCCCTCATCTCGAGCTACGAGGCGGAATCGGGGCTCCTCTGGATGTCTGCGGGACCCTCGTGTTTCCTCTCGAGTGGAGACGGGCATGTCGGGGAACTTCTTGATTTGCACCAAGGGTGTGAAGGACCCTTTCGAAGTTCCAGAGGTGAGGTGTGATCAGCCTACAGACGCCTCAGCGGAAATGGGCCTCATCTCGCCTGGAGGGGAGAACCTCCTGAATTTTCTCGAGTTGCGGCAGGTCTTCTCGAGTTACGACAGGGACCTCAGGGACCCGCTCTGGTGGCCTCAGGAAAGGCCAGTCCCCATGAGAGTTGCTAGGGGTCCTCTCGGGTTTCCTCTCCCGTCCATGCCGGGTCCTCAGTCCTTGTGTGGATTCGGGGCCGGAATCTGAGGATACCTCTCCAGTGTTGC
Source organism: Budorcas taxicolor (assembly GCF_023091745.1). Taxonomy (NCBI): domain Eukaryota; kingdom Metazoa; phylum Chordata; class Mammalia; order Artiodactyla; family Bovidae; genus Budorcas; species Budorcas taxicolor. The sequence goes on from NW_026292559.1 coordinate 40,459, forward strand.
CATGGATCTTGGGGTGCTTCTGAGTCTCCCCAGGGGAGTCAGGCCTCGTCTCAAGTGGGGGCATGCACGTGCGCTTTCCTCCCGAGCTGCAGCAGCAGTGTCATGCTTCCTGGCACGTGGATCAAGGGATCTGTAGCTTTCCCTCGAGGCTGTCCCTCGAGGCTTTCCCACGAGGCTTTCCCACAGGGCTGTGCCACGTGCCAACTTGGTGTGAGTCGATCCTCGGCGTGAAAGACCAGCCGGTGAAGCGAAAGAGGTTCCTCTGGAATGGACTGAGACATCTGGGGAACTCTTGGAATGGTGGCACCACCCTGGAGTTCCTCTCGCCGTTCCTGTTGAGAGGGCCTCCTCTTGAGATGCAACGGGAACGCCGGGGACTCTTGCCCGACCAAGCAGGGAAAGGATCCCTCATCTCGAGCTACGAGGCGGAAACAGGCTCCTCTGGATGTGGGCGGGACCCTCGTGTATCCTCTCGCGTGAAGACGGGTATGTCGGGGAACTTCTTGATTTGCACCAAGGGTGTGAAGGACCCTTTCTAAGTTCCAGAGGTGAGATGTGATCAGCCTCGAGACGCCGCAGCGGAAATGGGCCTCATCTCGCCTGGAGGGGAGAACCTCCTGGATTTTCTCGAGTTGCGGCAGGTCTTCTCTAGTTACGACGGGGACCTCGGGGACCCGCTCTGATGGCCTCAAGAAAGGCCAGTCCCCATGCGAGTTGCTAGGGGCCATCTCGGGATACCTCACCCTTCCATGCCGGGGTCTCAGTCCTTGTGTGGAGTCGGGGCCGGAACCTGAGGATTCCTCTCCAGTGTTGCCATGGATCTTGGGGTGATTCTGAGTATCCCCATGGGAGTCAGGCCTCGTCTCGTGTGGGGGCATGCACGTGCGCTTTCCTCCCGAGCTGCAGCAGTAGTGTCATGCTTCCTGGCACGTGGATCAAGGGATCTGTAGCTTTCCCTCGAGGCTGTCTCTCGAGGCTTTCCCACGAGGCTTTCCCACAGGGCTGTGCCACGTGCCAACTTGGTGTGAGTCGATCCTCGGCATGAAAGACGAGCCGGTGAAGCGAAAGAGGTTCCTCTGGAATGGACTGAGACATCTGGGGGACTCTTGGAATGGTGGCACGACCCTGGAGTTCCTCTCTCCGTTCCTGTTGAGAGGGCCTCCTCTTAAGATGCGACGGGAACTCCGGGAACTCTTTCCCGACGAATCAGGGAAAGGATCCCTCATCTCGAGCTACGAGGCGGAAACGGGGCTCCTCTGGATGTGGGCGGGACCCTCGTGTTTCCTCTCGAGTGGAGACGGGCATGTCGGGGAACTTCTTGATTTGCACCAAGGGTGTGAAGGACCCTTTCGAAGTTCCAGAGGTGAGGTGTTATCAGCCTCCAGACGCCTCAGCGGAAATGGGCCTCATCTCGCCTGGAGGGGAGAACCTCCTGAATTTTCTCGAGTTGCGGCAGGTCTTCTCGAGTTATGACAGGGACCTCAGGGACCCGCTCTGGTGGCCTCAGGAAAGGCCAGTCCCCATGAGATTTGCTAGGGGTCCTCTCGGGTTTCCTCTCCCGTCCATGCCGGGGCCTCAGTCCTTGTGTGGAGTCGGGGTCGGAACCTGAGGATTCCTCTCCAGTGTTGCCATGGATCTTGGGGTGCTTCTGAGACTCCCCAGGGGACTCAGGCCACGTCTCGAGTGGGGGCATGCACGTGCGCTTTCCTCCCGAGCTGCAGCAGTAGTGTCATGCTTCCTGGCACGTGGATCAAGGGATCTGTAGCTTTCCCTCGAGGCTGTCCCTCGAGGCTTTCCCACGAGGCTTTCCCACAGGGCTGTGCCACGTGCCAACTTGGTGTGAGTCGATCCTCGGCGTGAAAGACCAGCCGGTGAAGCGAAAGAGGTTCCTCTGGAATGGACTGAGACATCTGGGGGACTCTTGGAATGGTGGCACGACCCTGGAGTTCCTCTCGCCGTTCCTGTTGAGAGGGCCTCCTCTTGAGATGCAACGGGAACGCCGGGGACTCTTGCCCGACCAAGCAGGGAAAGGATCCCTCATCTCGAGCTACGAGGCGGAAACGGGGCTCCTCTGGATGTGGGCGGGACCCTCGTGTATCCTCTCGCGTGAAGACGGGTATGTCGGGGAACTTCTTGATTTGCACCAAGGGTGTGAAGGACCCTTTCTAAGTTCCAGAGGTGAGATGTGATCAGCCTCGAGACGCCTCAGCGGAAATGGGCCTCATCTCGCCTAGAGGGGAGAACCTCCTGGATTTTCTCGAGTTGCGGCAGGTCTTCTCTAGTTACGACGGGGACCTCGGGGACCCGCTCTGGTGGCCTCAAGAAAGGCCAGTCCCCATGCGAGTTGCTAGGGGCCATCTCGGGATACCTCACCCTTCCATGCCGGGGTCTCAGTCCTTGTGTGGAGTCGGGGCCGGAACCTGAGGATTCCTCTCCAGTGTTGCCATGGATCTTGGGGTGATTCTCAGTATCCCCATGGGAGTCAGGCCTCGTCTCGAGTGGGGGCATGCACGTGACTTTCCTCCCGAGCTGCAGCAGTAGTGTCATGCTTCCTGGCACGTGGATCAAGGGATCTGTAGCTTTCCCTCGAGGCTGTCCCTCGAGGCTTTCCCACGAGGCTTTCCCACAGGGCTGTGCCACGTGCCAACTTGGTGTGAGTCGATCCTCGGCGTGAAAGACCAGCCGGTGAAGCGAAAGAGGTTCCTCTGGAATGGACTGAGACATCTGGGGGACTCTTGGAATGGTGGCACGACCCTGGAGTTCCTCTCGCCGTTCCTGTTGAGAGGGCCTCCTCTTGAGATGCAACGGGAACGCCGGGGACTCTTGCCCGACCAAGCAGGGAAAGGATCCCTCACCTCGAGCTATGAGGCGGAAACGGGGCTCCTCTGGATGTGGGCGGGACCCTCGTGTATCCTCTCGAGTGGAGACGGGTATGTCGGGGAACTTCTTGATTTGCACCCAGGGTGTAAAGGACCCTTTCGAAATTCCAGAGGTGAGGTGTGATCAACCTCGAGACGCCTCAGCGGAATTGGGCCTCATTTCGCCTGGAGGGGAGAACCTCCTGAGTTTTCTCGAGTTGCTGCAGGTCTTCTCGAGTTACGACGGGGACCTCAGGGCCCGCTCTGGTGGCCTCAGGAAAGGCCAGTCCCCATGCGAGTTGCTAGGTGCCATCTCGGGATTCCACTCCCGTCCATTCCGGGCCTAAGACCTTGTGTGGAGTCGTGCCCGGAACCTGAGTATTCCTCTCCAGTGTTGCCATGGATCTTGGGGTGCTTCTGAGTCTCCCCAGGGGAGTCAGGCCTCGTCTCGAGTGGGGGCAGGCACGTGCGCTTTCCTCCCGAGCTGCAGCAGTAGTGTCACGCTTCCTGTCACGTAGATCAAGGGATATTTGGCTTTCCCTCGAGGCTGTCCCTCGAGGCTTTCCCACCAGGCTTTCCCACAGGGCTGTGCCACGTGCCAACTTGGTGTGAGTCGATCCTCGGCATGAAAGACCAGCCGGTGAAGCGAAAGAGGTTCCTCTGGAATGGACTGAGACATCTGGGGGACTCTTGGAATGGTGGCACGACCCTGGAGTTCCTCTCGCCGTTCCTGTTGAGAGGGCCTCCTCTTGAGATGCGACGGGAACGCCCGGAATTCTTTCCCGACGAAGCAGGGAAAGGATCCCTCACCTCGAGCTACGAGGCGGAAACGGGGCTCCCCTGGATGTGGGCGGGACCCTCGTGTTTCCTCTCGAGTGGAGACGGGCATGTCGGGGAACTTCTTGATTTGCACCAAGGGTGTGAAGGACCCTTTCGAAGTTCCAGAGGTGAGGTGTGATCAGCCTCCAGACGCCTCAGCGGAAATGGGCCTCGTCTCGCCTGGAGGGGAGAACCTCCTGGATTTTCTCGAGTTGCGGCAGGTCTTCTCGAGTTACGACGGGGACCTCAGGGACCCGCTCTGGTGGCCTCAGGAAAGGCCAGTTCCCATGCGAGTTGCTAGCGGACCTCTCGGGATTCCTCTCCCGTCCATGCCGGGGCCTCAGTCCTTGTGTGGATTCGGGATCGGAACCTGAGGATTCCTCTCCAGTGTTGCCATGGATCTTGGGGTGCTTCTGAGTCTCCCCAGGGGAGTCAGGCCTCGTCTCGAGTGGGGGCATGCACGTGAGCTTTCCTCTCGAGCTGCAGCAGTAGTGTCATGCTTCCTTTCACGTGGATCAAGGGATCTGTGGCTTTCCCTCGAGGCTGTCCCTCGAGGATTTCCCACGAGGTTTTCCCACAGGGCTGTTCCTCTTGCCTCCTTGGTGTGAGTCGATCCTCGGCGTGAAAGACGAGCCATTGTAGGGAAAAGACGTTCCTCTGGTATGGACTGAGACATCTGGGGGACTCTTGGAATGGTGGCACGACCCTGGAGTTCCTCTCTCCGTTCCTGTTGAGAGGGCCTCCTCTTGAGATGCGACGGGAACGCCGGGAACTCTTTCCCGACGAAGCAGGGAAAGGATCCCTCATCTCGAGCTACGAGGCGGAAACGGGGCTCCTCTGGATGTGGGCGGGACCCTCGTGTTTCCTCTCGAGTGGAGACGGGTATGTCGGGGAACTTCTTGATTTGCAGCAAGGGTGTGAAGGAGCCTTTCGAAGTTCCAGAGGTGAGGTGTGATCAGCCTCGAGACGCCTCAGCGGAAATGGGCCTCATCTCGCCTGGAGGGGAGAACCTCCTGAATTTTTCGAGTTGCGGCTGGTCTTCTCGAGTTACGACAGGGACCTCAGGGACCCGCTCTGGTGGCCTCAGGAAAGGCCAGTCCCCATGAGAGTTGCTAGGGGTCCTCTCGGGTTTCCTCTCCCGTCCATGCCGGGGCCTCAGTCCTTGTGTGGAGTCGGGGTCGGAACCTGAGGATTCCTCTGCAGTGTTGCCATGGATCTTGGGGTGCTTCTGAGACTCCCCAGGGGACTCAGGCCGCGTCTCGAGTGGGGGCATGCACGTGCGCTTTCCTCCCGAGCTGCAGCAGTAGTGTCATGCTTCCTGCCACGTGGATCAAGGGATCTGCAGCTTTCCCTCGAGGCTGTCCCTCGAGGCTTTCCCACAAGGCTTTCCCACAGGGCTGTGCCACGTGCCAACTTGGTGTGAGTTGATCCTCGGCGTGAAAGACCAGCCGGTGAAGCGAAAGAGGTTCCTCTGGAATGGACTGAGACATCTGGGGGACTCTTGGAATGGTGGCACGACCCTGGAGTTCCTCTCGCCGTTCCTGTTGAGAGGGCCTCCTCTTGAGATGCAACGGGAACGCCGGGGACTCTTGCCCGACAAAGCAGGGAAAGGATCCCTCATCTCGAGCTACGAGGCGGAAACGGGGCTCCTCTGGATGTGGGCGGGACCCTCGTGTATCCTCTCGAGTGGAGATGGGTATGTCGGGGAACTTCTTGATTTGCACCCAGGGTGTGAAGGACCCTTTCGAAATTCCAGAGGTGAGGTGTGATCAACCTCGAGACGCCTCAGCGGAATTGGGCCTCATTTCGCCTGGAGGGGAGAACCTCCTGAGTTTTCTCGAGTTGCTGCAGGTCTTCTCGAGTTACGACGGGGACCTCAGGGACCCGCTCTGGTGGCCTCAGGAAAGGCCAGTCCCCATGCGAGTTGCTAGGTGCCATCTCGGGATTCCACTCCCGTCCATTCCGGGCCTAAGACCTTGTGTGGAGTCGTGCCCGGAACCTGAGTATTCCTCTCCAGTGTTGCCATGGATCTTGGGGTGCTTCTGAGTCTCCCCAGGGGAGTCAGGCCTCGTCTCCAGTGGGGGCATGCACGTGCGCTTTCCTCCCGAGCTGCAGCAGTAGTTTCACGCTTCCTGTCACGTAGATCAAGGGATATTTGGCTTTCCCTCGAGGCTGTCCCTCGAGGCTTTCCCACGAGGCTTTCCCACAGGGCTGTGCCACGTGCCACCTTGGTGTGAGTCGATCCTCGGCGTATAAGGCGAGCCCGTGTAGGGAAAAGAGGTTCCTCTGGTATGGACTGAGGCATCTGGGGGACTCTTGGAATGGTGTCACGACCCTGGAGTTCCTCTCCCCGTTCCTGTTGAGAGGGCCTCCCCTTGAGATGCGACGGGAACGCCAGGAACTCTTTCCCGACGAAGCAGGGAAAGGATACCTCATCTCGAGCTACGAGGCGGAAACGGGGCTCCTCTGGATGTGGGCGGGACCCTCGAGTTTCCTCTCGAGGGGAGACGGGTATGTCGGGGAACTTCATGAAATGCACCAAAGGTGTGAAGGACCCTTTCGAAGTTCCTTAGGGGAGGTGTGATCAGCCTCGAGACGCCTCAGAGGAAATGGGCCTCATCTCGCCTGGAGGGGAGAACCTCCTGGATTTTCTCGAGTTGCGGCAGGTCTTCTCGAGTTACGACGGGGACCTCAGGGACCCGCTATGTTGGCCTCAGGAAAGGCCAGTCCCCATACGAGTTGCTAGGGGACCTCTCGGGATTCCTCTCCCGTCCATGCCGGGGCCTCAGTCCTTGTGTGGAGTCGGGGTCGGAACCTTAGGATTCCTCTCCAGTGTTGCCATGGATCTTGGGGTGCTTCTGAGACTCCCCAGGGGACTCAGGCCGCGTCTCGAGTGGGGGCATGCACGTGCGCTTTCCTCCCGAGCTGCAGCAGTAGTGTCATGCTTCCTGGCACGTGGATCAAGGGATCTGTAGCTTTCCCTCGAGGCTGTCCCTCGAGGCTTTCCCACGAGGCTTTCCCACAGGGCTGTGCCACGTGCCAACTTGGTGTGAGTCGATCCTCGGCGTGAAAGACCAGCCGGTGAAGCGAAAGAGGTTCCTCTGGAATGGACTGAGACATCTGGGGGACTCTTGGAATGGTGGAACGACCCTGGAGTTCCTCTCGCCGTTCCTGTTGAGAGGGCCTCCTCTTGAGATGCAACGGGAACGCCGGGGACTCTTGCCCGACCAAGCAGGGAAAGGATCCCTCATCTCGAGCTACGAGGCGGAAACGGGGCTCCTCTGGATGTGGGCGGGACCCTCGTGTATCCTCTCGCGTGAAGACGGGTATGTCGGGGAACTTTTTGATTTGCACCAAGGGTTTGAAGGACCCGTTCTAAGTTCCAGAGATGAGATGTGATCAGCCTCGAGACGCCGCAGCGGAAATGGGCCTCATCTCGCCTGGAGGGGAGAACCTCCTGGATTTTCTCGAGTTGCGGCAGGTCTTCTCTAGTTACGACGGGGACCTCGGGGACCCGCTCTGGTGGCCTCAAGAAAGGCCAGTCCCCATGCGAGTTGCTAGGGGCCACCTCGGGATACCTCACCCTTCCATGCCGGGGTCTCAGTCCTTGTGTGGAGTCGGGGCCGGAACCTGAGGATTCCTCTCCAGTGTTGCCATGGATCTTGGGGTGATTCTGAGTATCCCCATGGGAGTCAGGCCTCGTCTCGAGGGGGGGATGCACGTGCGCTTTCCTCCCGAGCTGCAGCAGTAGTGTCACGCTTCCTGTCACGTGGATCAAGGGATCTGTGGCTTTCCCTCGAGGCTTTCCCTTGAGGCTTTCCCACGAGGCTTTCCCACAGGGCTGTGCCACGTGCCCCCTTGGTGTGAGTCGATCCTCGGCGTGAAAGACGAGCCGGTGAAGGGAAAAGAGGTTCCTCTGGAATGGACTGAGACATCTGGGGGACTCTTGGAATGGTGGCACGACCCTGGAGTTACTCTCGCCGATCCTGTTGAGAGGGCCTCCTCTTGAGATGCGACGGGAACGCCGGGAACTCTTTCTCGACGAAGCAGGGAAAGGATCCCTCATCTCGAGCTACGAGGCGGAAACGGGGCTCCTCTGGATGTGGGCGGGACCCACGTGATTCCTCTCGAGTGGAGACGGCTAGGTCGGGGAACTTCTTGATTTGCACCAAGGGTTTGAAGGACCCTTTCGAAGTTCCAGAGGTGAGGTGTGATCAGCCTCCAGACGCCTCAGCGGAAATGGGCCTCATCTCGCCTGGAGGGGAGAACCTCCTGAATTTTCTCGAGTTGCGGCAGGTCTTCTCGAGTTACGACAGGGACCTCAGGGACCCGCTCTGGTGGCCTCAGGAAAGGCCAGTCCCCATGAGAGTTGCTAGGGGTCCTCTCGGGTTTCCTCTCCCGTCCATGCCGGGGCCTCAGTCCTTGTGTGGAGTCGGGGTCGGAACCTGAGGATTCCTCTGCAGTGTTGCCATGGATCTTGGGGTGCTTCTGAGACTTCCCAGGGGACTCAGGAAGCGTCTCGAGTGGGGGCATGCACGTGCGCTTTCCTCCCGAGCTGCAGCAGTAGTGTCATGCTTCCTGGCACGTGGATCAAGGAATCTGTAGCTTTCCCTCGAGGCTGTCCCTCGAGGCTTTCCCACGAGGCTTTCCCACAGGGCTGTGCCACGTGCCAACTTGGTGTGAGTCGATCCTCGGCGTGAAAGACCAGCCGGTGAAGGGAAAAGAGGTTCCTCTGGAATGGACTGAGACATCTGGGGGACTCTTGGAATGGTGGCACGACCCTGGAGTTACTCTCGCCGATCCTGTTGAGAGGGCCTCCTCTTGAGATGCGACCGGAAGGCCGGGAACTCTTTCTCGACGAAGCAGGGAAAGGATCCCTCATCTCGAGCTACGAGGCGGAAACGGGGCTCCTCTGGATGTGGGCGGGACCCTCTTGTTTCCTCTCGAGTGGAGACGGGTATGTTGGCAAACTTCTTGATTCGCACCAAGGGTGTGAAGCACCCTTTAGAAGTTCCAGAGGTGAGGTGTGATCATCCTCGAGACGCCTCAGCGGAAAAGGGCCTCATCTCGCCTGGAGGGGAGAACCTCCTGGATTTTCTCGAGTTGCGGCAGGTCTTCTCGAGTTACGACGGGAACCTCAGGGACCCGCTCTGGTGGCCTCAAGAAAGGAGAGTCCCCATGCGAGTTGCTAGGGGCCATTTCGGGATTCCTCTCCCGTCCATGCTGGGGCCTAAGACCTTGTGTGGAGTCGGGGCTGGAACCTGAGGATTCCTCTCCAGTGTTGCCATTGACCTTTGGGTGCTTCTGAGTCTCCCCAGGGGAGTCAGGCCTCGTATCGAGTGGGGGCATGCACGGGCGCTTTCCTCCCGAGCTGCAGCAGTAGTGTCACGCTTCCTGTCACGTAGATCAAGGGATATTTGGCTTTACCTCGAGGCTGTCCCTCGAGGCTTTCCCACGAGGCTTTCCCACAGGGCTGTGCCACGTGCCACCTTGGTGTGAGTTGATCCTCGGCGTATAAGGCGAGCCCGTGAAGGGAAAAGAGGTTCCTCTGGTGTGGACTGAGGCATCAGGGGGACTCTTGGAATGGTGTCACGACCCTGGAGTTCCTCTCGCCGTTCCTGTTGAGAGGGCCTCCTCTTGAGATGCGACGGGAACGCCGGGAACTCTTTCCCGACGAAGCAGGGAAAGGATCCCTCATCTCGAGCTACGAGGCGGAAACGGGGCTCCTCTGGATGTGGGCGGGACCCTCGTGTTTCCTCTCGAGTGGAGACGGGCATGTCGGGGAACTTCTTGATTTGCACCAAGGGTGTGAAGGACCCTTTCGAAGTTCCAGAGGTGAGGTGTGATCAGCCTCAAGACGCCTCAACGGAAATGGGCCTCGTCTCGCCTGGAGGGGAGAACCTCCTGGATTTTCTCGAGTTGCGGCAGGTCTTCTCGAGTTACGACGGGGACCTCAGGGACCCGCTCTGGTGGCCTCAGGAAAGGCCAGTCCCCATGCGAGTTGCTAGCGGACCTCTCGGGATTCCTCTCCCGTCCATGCCGGGGCCTCAGTCCTTGTGTGGAGTCGGGGCCAGAACCTGAGGATTCCTCTCCAGTGTTGCCATGGATCTTGGGGTGCTTCTGAGACTCCCCAGGGGAGTCAGGCCTCGTCTCGAGTGGGGGCATGCACGTGAGCTTTCCTCTCGAGCTGCAGCAGTAGTGTCACGCTACCTTTCACTTGGATCAAGGGATCTGTGGCTTTCCCTCGTGGCTGTCCCTCGAGGATTTCCCACGAGGCTTTCCCACAGGGCTGTTCCTCTTGCCTCCTTGGTGTGAGTCGATCCTCGGCGTGAAAGACGAGCCGGTGCAGGGAAAAGAGGTTCCTCTGGTATGGACTGAGACATCTGGGGGACTCTTGGAATGGTGGCACGACCCTGGAGTTCCTCTCTCCGTTCCTGTTGAGAGGGCCTCCTCTTGAGATGCGACGGGAACGCCGGGAACTCTTTCCCGACGAAGCAGGGAAAGGATCCCTCATCTCGAGCTACGAGGCGGAAACGGGGCTCCTCTGGATGTGGGCGGGACCCTCGTGTTTCCTCTCGAGTGGAGACGGGTATGTCGGGGAACTTCTTGATTTGCACCAAGGGTGTGAAGGACCCTTTCGAAGTTCCAGAGGTGAGGTGTGATCAGCCTCGAGACGCCTCAGCGGAAATGGGCCTCATCTCGCCTGGAGGGGAGAACCTCCTGAATTTTCTCGAGTTGCGGCTGGTCTTCTCGAGTTACGACAGGGACCTCAGGGACCCGCTCTGTTGGCCTCAGGAAAGGCCAGTCCCCATGAGAGTTGCTAGGGGTCCTCTCGGGTTTCCTCTCCCGTCCATGCCGGGGCCTCAGTCCTTGTGTGGAGTCGGGGTCGGAAACTGAGGATTCCTCTCCAGTGTTGCCATGGATCTTGGGGTGCTTCTGAGACTCCCCAGGGGACTCAGGCCGCGTCTCGAGTGTGGGCATGCACGTGCGCTTTCCTCCCGAGCTGCAGCAGTAGTGTCATGCTTCCTGCCACGTGGATCAAGGGATCTGTAGCTTTCCCTCGAGGCTGTCCCTCGAGGCTTTCCCACAAGGCTTTCCCACAGGGCTGTGCCACGTGCCAACTTGGTGTGAGTCGATCCTCGGCGTGAAAGACCAGCCGGTGAAGCGAAAGAGGTTCCTCTGGAATGGTCTGAGACATCTGGGGGACTCTTGGAATGGTGGCACGACCCTGGAGTTCCTCTCGCCGTTCCTGTTGAGAGGGCCTCCTCTTGAGATGCAACGGGAACGCCGGGGACTCCTGCCCGACCAAGCAGGGAAAGGATCCCTCATCTCGAGCTACGAGGCGGAAACGGGGCTCCTCTGGATGTGGGCGGGACCCTCGTGTATCCTCTCGAGTGGAGACGGGTATGTCGGGGAACTTCTTGATTTGCACCCAGGGTGTGAAGGACCCTTTCGAAATTCCAGAGGTGAGGTGTGATCAAACTCGAGACGCCTCAGCGGAATTGGGCCTCATTTCGCCTGGAGGGGAGAACCTCCTGAGTTTTCTCGAGTTGCTGCAGGTCTTCTCGAGCTACGACGGGGACCTCAGGGACCCTCTCTGGTGGCCTGAGGAAAGGCCAGTCCCCATGCGAGTTGCTAGGTGCCATCTCGGGATTCCACTCCCGTCCATTCCGGGCCTAAGACCTTGTGTGGAGTCGTGCCCGGAACCTGAGTATTCCTCTCCAGTGTTGCCATGGATCTTGGGGTGCTTCTGAGTCTCCCCAGGGGAGTCAGGCCTCGTCTCGAGTGGGGGCATGCACGTGCGCTTTCCTCCCGAGCTGCAGCAGCAGTGTCACGCTTCTGTCACGTGGATCAAGGGAGATGCGGCTTTCCCTGGAGGCTGTCCATCGAGGCTTTCCCACGAGGCTTTCCCACAGGGCTGTGCCACGTGCCACCTTGGTGTGAGTCGATCCTCGGCGTGAAAGACGAGCCGGTGAAGGGAAAAGAGGTTCCTCTGGAATGGACTGAGACATCTGGGGGACTCTTGGAATGGTGGCACGACCCTGGAGTTCCTCTCGCCATGCCTGTTGAGAGGGCCTCCTCTTGAGATGCGACGGGAACGCCGGGGACTCTTTCCCGAAGAAGCAGGGAAAGGATCCCTCATCTCGAGCTACGAGGCGGAAACGGGGCTCCTCTGAATGTGGGCGGGACCCTCGTGTTTCCTCTCGAGTGGAGAGGGGTATGTCGGCAAACTTCTTGATTCGCACCAAGGGTGTGAAGCACCCTTTAGAAGTTCCAGAGGTGAGGTGTGATCATCCTCGAGACGCCTCAGCGGAAAAGGGCCTCATCTCGCCTGGAGGGGAGAACCTCCTGGATTTTCTCGAGTTGCGGCAGGTCTTCTCGAGTTACGACGGGAACCTCAGGGACCCGCTCTGGTGGCCTCAAGAAAGGACAGTCCCCATGGGAGTTGCTAGGGGCCATCTCGGGATTCCTCTCCCGTCCATGCCGGGGCCTAAGACCTTGTGTGGAGTCGTGGCTGGAACCTGAGGATTCCTCTCCAGTGTTGCCACTGATCTTTGGGTGCTTCTGAGTCTCCCCAGGGGAGTCAGGCCTCGTCTCGAGTTGGGGCATGCACGTGCGCTTTCCTCCCGAGCTGCAGCAGTAGTGTCACGCTTCCTGTCACGTAGATCTAGGGATATTTGGCTTTCCCTCGAGGCTGTCCCTCGAGGCTTTCCCACGAGGCTTTCCCACAGGGCTGTGCCACGTGCCACCTTGGTGTGAGTCGATCCTCGGCGTGAAAGACGAGCCGGTGAAGGGAAAAGAGGTTCCTCTGGAATGGACTGAGACATCTGGGGGACTCTTGGAATGGTGGCACGACCCTGGAGTTACTCTCGCCGATCCTGTTGAGAGGGCCTCCTCTTGAGATGCGACGGGAACGCCGGGAACTCTTTCTCGACGAAGCAGGGAAAGGATCCCTCATCTCGAGCTACGAGGCGGAAACGGGGCTCCTCTGGATGTGGGCGGGACCCTCGTGTTTCCTCTCGAGTGGAGACGGGTATGTCGGGGAACTTCTTGATTTGCACCAAGGGTGTGAAGGACCCTTTCGAAGTTCCAGAGGTGAGGTGTGATCAGCCTCGAGACGCCTCAGCGGAAATGGGCCTCATCTCGCCTGGAGGGGAGAACCTCCTGAATTTTCTCGAGTTGCGGCTGGTCTTCTCGAGTTACGACAGGGACCTCAGGGACCCGCTCTGGTGGCCTCAGGAAAGGCCAGTCCCCATGAGAGTTGCTAGGGGTCCTCTCGGGTTTCCTCTCCCGTCCATGCCGGGGCCTCAGTCCTTGTGTGGAGTCGGGGTCGGAAACTGAGGATTCCTCTCCAGTGTTGCCATGGATCTTGGGGTGCTTCTGAGACTCCCCAGGGGACTCAGGCCGCGTCTCGAGTGTGGGCATGCACGTGCGCTTTCCTCCCGAGCTGCAGCAGTAGTGTCATGCTTCCTGCCACGTGGATCAAGGGATCTGTAGCTTTCCCTCGAGGCTGTCCCTCGAGGCTTTCCCACAAGGCTTTCCCACAGGGCTGTGCCACGTGCCAACTTGGTGTGAGTCGATCCTCGGCGTGAAAGACCAGCCGGTGAAGCGAAAGAGGTTCCTCTGGAATGGTCTGAGACATCTGGGGGACTCTTGGAATGGTGGCACGACCCTGGAGTTCCTCTCGCCGTTCCTGTTGAGAGGGCCTCCTCTTGAGATGCAACGGGAACGCCGGGGACTCCTGCCCGACCAAGCAGGGAAAGGATCCCTCATCTCGAGCTACGAGGCGGAAACGGGGCTCCTCTGGATGTGGGCGGGACCCTCGTGTATCCTCTCGAGTGGAGACGGGTATGTCGGGGAACTTCTTGATTTGCACCCAGGGTGTGAAGGACCCTTTCGAAATTCCAGAGGTGAGGTGTGATCAAACTCGAGACGCCTCAGCGGAATTGGGCCTCATTTCGCCTGGAGGGGAGAACCTCCTGAGTTTTCTCGAGTTGCTGCAGGTCTTCTCGAGCTACGACGGGGACCTCAGGGACCCTCTCTGGTGGCCTGAGGAAAGGCCAGTCCCCATGCGAGTTGCTAGGTGCCATCTCGGGATTCCACTCCCGTCCATTCCGGGCCTAAGACTTTGTGTGGAGTCGTGCCCGGAACCTGAGTATTCCTCTCCAGTGTTGCCATGGATCTTGGGGTGCTTCTGAGTCTCCCCAGGGGAGTCAGGCCTCGTCTCGAGTGGGGGCATGCACGTGCGCTTTCCTCCCGAGCTGCAGCAGCAGTGTCACGCTTCTGTCACGTGGATCAAGGGAGATGCGGCTTTCCCTGGAGGCTGTCCATCGAGGCTTTCCCTCGAGGCTTTCCCACAGGGCTGTGCCACGTGCCTCCTTGGTGTGAGTCGATCCTCGGCGTGAAAGACGAGCCAGTGAAGGGAAAAGAGGTTCCTCTGGAATGGACTGAGACATCTGGGGGACTCTTGGAATGGTGGCACGACCCTGGAGTTCCTCTCGCCATGCCTGTTGAGAGGGCCTCCTCTTGAGATGCGACGGGAACGCCGGGGACTCTTTCCCGAAGAAGCAGGGAAAGGATCCCTCATCTCGAGCTACGAGGCGGAAACGGGGCTCCTCTGAATGTGGGCGGGACCCTCGTGTTTCCTCTCGAGTGGAGAGGGGTATGTCGGCAAACTTCTTGATTCGCACCAAGGGTGTGAAGCACCCTTTAGAAGTTCCAGAGGTGAGGTGTGATCATCCTCGAGACGCCTCAGCGGAAAAGGGCCTCATCTCGCCTGGAGGGGAGAACCTCCTGGATTTTCTCGAGTTGCGGCAGGTCTTCTCGAGTTACGACGGGAACCTCAGGGACCCGCTCTGGTGGCCTCAAGAAAGGACAGTCCCCATGGGAGTTGCTAGGGGCCATCTCGGGATTCCTCTCCCGTCCATGCCGGGGCCTAAGACCTTGTGTGGAGTCGTGGCTGGAACCTGAGGATTCCTCTCCAGTGTTGCCACTGATCTTTGGGTGCTTCTGAGTCTCCCCAGGGGAGTCAGGCCTCGTCTCGAGTGGGGGCATGCACGTGCGCTTTCCTCCCGAGCTGCAGCAGTAGTGTCACGCTTCCTGTCACGTAGATCTAGGGATATTTGGCTTTCCCTCGAGGCTGTCCCTCGAGGCTTTCCCACGAGGCTTTCCCACAGGGCTGTGCCACGTGCCACCTTGGTGTGAGTCGATCCTCGGCGTGAAAGACGAGCCGGTGAAGGGAAAAGAGGTTCCTCTGGAATGGACTGAGACATCTGGGGGACTCTTGGAATGGTGGCACGACCCTGGAGTTACTCTCGCCGATCCTGTTGAGAGGGCCTCCTCTTGAGATGCGACGGGAACGCCGGGAACTCTTTCTCGACGAAGCAGGGAAAGGATCCCTCATCTCGAGCTACGAGGCGGAAACGGGGCTCCTCTGGATGTGGGCGGGACCCTCGTGTTTCCTCTCGAGTGGAGACGGGTATGTCGGGGAACTTCTTGATTTGCACCAAGGGTGTGAAGGACCCTTTCGAAGTTCCAGAGGTGAGGTGTGATCAGCCTCGAGACGCCTCAGCGGAAATGGGCCTCATCTCGCCTGGAGGGGAGAACCTCCTGAATTTTCTCGAGTTGCGGCTGGTCTTCTCGAGTTACGACAGGGACCTCAGGGACCCGCTCTGGTGGCCTCAGGAAAGGCCAGTCCCCATGAGAGTTGCTAGGGGTCCTCTCGGGTTTCCTCTCCCGTCCATGCCGGGGCCTCAGTCCTTGTGTGGAGTCGGGGTCGGAAACTGAGGATTCCTCTCCAGTGTTGCCATGGATCTTGGGGTGCTTCTGAGACTCCCCAGGGGACTCAGGCCGCGTCTCGAGTGTGGGCATGCACGTGCGCTTTCCTCCCGAGCTGCAGCAGTAGTGTCATGCTTCCTGCCACGTGGATCAAGGGATCTGTAGCTTTCCCTCGAGGCTGTCCCTCGAGGCTTTCCCACAAGGCTTTCCCACAGGGCTGTGCCACGTGCCAACTTGGTGTGAGTCGATCCTCGGCGTGAAAGACCAGCCGGTGAAGCGAAAGAGGTTCCTCTGGAATGGTCTGAGACATCTGGGGGACTCTTGGAATGGTGGCACGACCCTGGAGTTCCTCTCGCCGTTCCTGTTGAGAGGGCCTCCTCTTGAGATGCAACGGGAACGCCGGGGACTCCTGCCCGACCAAGCAGGGAAAGGATCCCTCATCTCGAGCTACGAGGCGGAAACGGGGCTCCTCTGGATGTGGGCGGGACCCTCGTGTATCCTCTCGAGTGGAGACGGGTATGTCGGGGAACTTCTTGATTTGCACCCAGGGTGTGAAGGACCCTTTCGAAATTCCAGAGGTGAGGTGTGATCAAACTCGAGACGCCTCAGCGGAATTGGGCCTCATTTCGCCTGGAGGGGAGAACCTCCTGAGTTTTCTCGAGTTGCTGCAGGTCTTCTCGAGCTACGACGGGGACCTCAGGGACCCTCTCTGGTGGCCTGAGGAAAGGCCAGTCCCCATGCGAGTTGCTAGGTGCCATCTCGGGATTCCACTCCCGTCCATTCCGGGCCTAAGACCTTGTGTGGAGTCGTGCCCGGAACCTGAGTATTCCTCTCCAGTGTTGCCATGGATCTTGGGGTGCTTCTGAGTCTCCCCAGGGGAGTCAGGCCTCGTCTCGAGTGGGGGCATGCACGTGCGCTTTCCTCCCGAGCTGCAGCAGCAGTGTCACGCTTCTGTCACGTGGATCAAGGGAGATGCGGCTTTCCCTGGAGGCTGTCCATCGAGGCTTTCCCACGAGGCTTTCCCACAGGGCTGTGCCAGGTGCCACCTTGGTGTGAGTCGATCCTCGGCGTGAAAGACGAGCCGGTGAAGGGAAAAGAGGTTCCTCTGGAATGGACTGAGACATCTGGGGGACTCTTGGAATGGTGGCACGACCCTGGAGTTCCTCTCGCCATGCCTGTTGAGAGGGCCTCCTCTTGAGATGCGACGGGAACGCCGGGGACTCTTTCCCGAAGAAGCAGGGAAAGGATCCCTCATCTCGAGCTACGAGGCGGAAACGGGGCTCCTCTGAATGTGGGCGGGACCCTCGTGTTTCCTCTCGAGTGGAGAGGGGTATGTCGGCAAACTTCTTGATTCGCACCAAGGGTGTGAAGCACCCTTTAGAAGTTCCAGAGGTGAGGTGTGATCATCCTCGAGACGCCTCAGCGGAAAAGGGCCTCATCTCGCCTGGAGGGGAGAACCTCCTGGATTTTCTCGAGTTGCGGCAGGTCTTCTCGAGTTACGACGGGAACCTCAGGGACCCGCTCTGGTGGCCTCAAGAAAGGACAGTCCCCATGGGAGTTGCTAGGGGCCATCTCGGGATTCCTCTCCCGTCCATGCCGGGGCCTAAGACCTTGTGTGGAGTCGTGGCTGGAACCTGAGGATTCCTCTCCAGTGTTGCCACTGATCTTTGGGTGCTTCTGAGTCTCCCCAGGGGAGTCAGGCCTCGTCTCGAGTGGGGGCATGCACGTGCGCTTTCCTCCCGAGCTGCAGCAGTAGTGTCACGCTTCCTGTCACGTAGATCTAGGGATATTTGGCTTTCCCTCGAGGCTGTCCCTCGAGGCTTTCCCACGAGGCTTTCCCACAGGGCTGTGCCACGTGCCACCTTGGTGTGAGTCGATCCTCGGCGTGAAAGACGAGCCGGTGAAGGGAAAAGAGGTTCCTCTGGAATGGACTGAGACATCTGGGGGACTCTTGGAATGGTGGCACGACCCTGGAGTTACTCTCGCCGATCCTGTTGAGAGGGCCTCCTCTTGAGATGCGACGGGAACGCCGGGAACTCTTTCTCGACGAAGCAGGGAAAGGATCCCTCATCTCGAGCTACGAGGCGGAAACGGGGCTCCTCTGGATGTGGGCGGGACCCTCGTGTTTCCTCTCGAGTGGAGACGGGTATGTCGGGGAACTTCTTGATTTGCACCAAGGGTGTGAAGGACCCTTTCGAAGTTCCAGAGGTGAGGTGTGATCAGCCTCGAGACGCCTCAGCGGAAATGGGCCTCATTTCGCCTGGAGGGGAGAACCTCCTGAATTTTCTCGAGTTGCGGCTGGTCTTCTCGAGTTACGACAGGGACCTCAGGGACCCGCTCTGGTGGCCTCAGGAAAGGCCAGTCCCCATGAGAGTTGCTAGGGGTCCTCTCGGGTTTCCTCTCCCGTCCATGCCGGGGTCTCAGTCCTTGTGTGGAGTCGGGACCGGAACCTGAGGATTCCTCTCCAGTGTT
Source organism: Budorcas taxicolor (assembly GCF_023091745.1). NCBI lineage: Eukaryota > Metazoa > Chordata > Mammalia > Artiodactyla > Bovidae > Budorcas > Budorcas taxicolor. The sequence continues at coordinate 58,386 of NW_026292559.1, forward strand.
GCCATGGATCTTGGGGTGCTTCTGAATCTCCCCAGGGGAGTCAGGCCTCATCTCGAGTGGGGGCATGCACGTGCGCTTTCCTCCCGAGCTGCAGCAGTAGTGTCACGCTTCCTGTCACGTGGATCAAGGGATCTGTGGCTTTCCATTGAGGCTGTCCCTCGAGGCTTTCACACGAGGCTTTTCCACAGGGCTCTGCCATGTGCCACCTTGGTGTCAATCGATCCTCGGCGTGAAAGACTAGAAAGTGAAGGGAAAAGAGGTTCCTCTGGAATGGACTGAGACATCTGGGGGACTCTTGGAATGGTGGCACGACCCTGGAGTTCCTCTCGCCATTCCTGTTGAGAGGGCCTCCTCTTGAGATGCGACGGGAACGCCGGGGACTCTTTCCCGAAGAAGCAGGGAAAGGATCCCTCATCTCGAGCTACGAGGCGGAAACGGGGCTCCTCTGAATGAGGGCGGGACCCTCGTGATTCCTCTCGAGTGGAGACGGGTATGTCGGCAAACTTCTTGATTCGCACCAAGGGTGTGAAGCACCCTTTAGAAGTTCCAGAGGTGAGGTGTGATCATCCTCGAGACGCCTCAGCGGAAAAGGGCCTCATCTCGCCTGGAGGGGAGAACCTCCTGGATTTTCTCGAGCTGCGGCAGGTCTTCTCGAGTTACGACGGGAACCTCAGGGACCCGCTCTGGTGGCCTCAAGAAAGGACAGTCCCCATGGGAGTTGCTAGGGGCCATCTCGGGATTCCTCTCCCGTCCATGCCGGGGCCTAAGACCTTGTGTGGAGTCGTGGCTGGAACCTGAGGATTCCTCTCCAGTGTTGCCACTGATCTTTGGGTGCTTCTGAGTCTCCCCAGGGGAGTCAGGCCTCGTCTCGAGTGGGGGCATGCACGTGCGCTTTCCTCCCGAGCTGCAGCAGTAGTGTCACGCTTCCTGTCACGTAGATCTAGGGATATGTGGCTTTCCCTCGAGGCTGTCCCTCGAGGTTTTCCCACGAGGCTTTCCCACAGGGTTGTGCCACGTGCCACCTTGGTGTGAGTCGATCCTCGGCGTGAAAGACGAGCCCGTGTAGGGAAACGAGGTTCCTCTGGTATGGACTGAGGCATCTGGGGGACTCTTGGAATGGTGTCACGACCCTGGAGTTCCTCTCGCCGTTCCTGTTGAGAGGGCCTCCTCTTGAGATGCGACGGGAAGGCCGGGAACTCTTTCCTGACGACGCAGGGAAAGGATCCCTGATCTCGAGATACGAGGCAGAATCGGGGCTCCTCTGGATGTGGGCGGGACCCTCGTGATTCCTCTCGAGTGGAGACGGGTATGTCAGGGAACTTCTTGATTTGCACCAAGGGTGTGAAGGACCCTTTCGAAGTTCCAGAGGGGAGGTGTGATCAGGCTCGAGACACCTCAGCGGAAATGGGCATCATCTAGCCTGGAGGGGAGAACCTCCTGGATTTTCTCGAGTTGCGGCAGTTCTTCTCGAGTTACGACAGGGACCTCAGGGACACGCTCTGGTGGCCTCAGGAAAGGCCAGTCCCCATGCGAGTTGCTAGGGGCCATCTCGGGATTCCTCTCCCGTCCATGCCGGGTCCTCAGTCCTTGTGTGGAGTCGGTGCCGGAACCTGAGGATTCCTCTCCAGTGTTGCCATGGATCTTGGGGTGCTTCTGAGTCTCCCCAGGGGAGTCAGGCCTCGCTTCGAGTGGGAGCATGCACGTGCGCTTTCGACCCGAGCTGCAGCAGTAGTGTCACGCTTCCTGTCACGTGGATCAAGGGATCTGTGGCTTTCCCTCGACGCTGTCCCTCGAGGCTTTCCCACGAGGCTTTCCCACAGGGCTGTGCCACGTGCCACCTTGGTGTGAGTCGATCCTCGGCGTGAAAGACGAGCCGGTGAAGGGAAAAGAGTTACCTCGGGAATGGACTGAGACATCTGGGGGACTCTTGGAATGGTGGCACGACCCTGGAGTTCCTCTCGCCGTTCCTGTTGAGAGGGCCTCCTCTTGAGATGCGACGGGAACGCCGGGAACTCTTTCCCGACGAAGCAGGGAAAGGATCCCTCATCTCGAGCTACGAGGCGGAAACGGGGCTCCTCTGGATGTGGTTGGGACCCTCGTGTTTCCTCTCGAGGGGAGACGGGTATGTGAGGGAACTTCTTGATTTGCACCAAGGGTGTGAAGGACCCTTTCGAATTTCCAGAGGTGAGGTGTGATCAGCCACGACGCCTCAGCGGAAATGGGCCTCATCTCGCCTGGAGGGGAGAACCTCCTGGATTTTCTCGAGTTGCGGCAGGTCTTCTCGAGTTACGACGGGGACCTCAGGGACCCGCTCTGGTGTCCTCAGGAAAGGCCAGTCCCCATGCGAGTTGCTAGGGGACCTCTCGGGATTCCTCTCCCGTCCATGTCGGGGCCTAAGACCTTGTGTGGAGTCGGGGCCGGAACCTGAGGATTCCTCTCCAGTGTTGCCATGGATCTTGGGGTGCTTCTGAGTCTCCCCAGGGGAGTCAGGCCTCGTCTCGAGTGGGGGCATGCACGTGCGCTTTCCTCCCGAGCAGAAGCAGCAGTGTCACGCTTCCTGTCACTTGGATCAAGGGATCTGTGGCTTTCCCTCGAGGCTGTCCCTCGAGGCTTTCCCACGAGGCTTTCCCACAAGGCTGTGCCACGTACCACCTTGGTGTGAGTCGATCCTCGGCGTGAAAGACGAGCCGATGAAGGGAAAAGAGGTTCCTCTGGAATGGACTGAGACATCTGGGGGACTCTTGCAATGGTGGCACGACCCTGGAGTTCCTCTCGCCTTTCCTGTTGAGAGGGCCTCCTCTTGAGATGCGACGGGAACGCCGGGAACTCTTTCCCGACGAAGCAGGGAAAGGATCCCTCATCTCGAGCTACGACGCAGAAACGGGGCTCCTCTGGATGTGGTTGGGACCCACGTGTTTCCTCTCGAGTGGAGACGGGTATGTCGGGGAACTTCTTGATTTGCACCAAGGGTGTGAAGGACCCTTTCGAAGTTCCAGAGGTGAGGTGTGATCAGCCTCGAGACGCCTCAGAGGAAATGGGCCTCATCTCGCCTGCAGGGGAGAACCTCCTGGATTTTCTCGAGTTGCGGCAGGTCTTCTCGAGTTACGACGGGGACCTCAGGGACCCGCTCTGGTGGCCTCAGGAAAGGCAAGTCCCCATGCGAGTTGCTAGGGGACCTCTCGGGATTCCTCTCCCGTCCATGCCGGGTCCTCAGTCCTTGTGTTGAGTCGGGGCCGGAACCTGAGGATTCCTCTCCAGTGTTGCCATGGATCTTGGGGTGCTTCTGAGTCTCCCCAGGGGAGTCAGGCCTCGTCTCGAGTGGGAGCATGCACGTGCGCTTTCGGCCCGAGCTGCAGCAGTAGTGTCACGCTTCCTGTAACGTGGATCAAGGGATCTGTGGCTTTCCCTCGACGCTGTCCCTCGAGGCTTTCCCACGAGGCTTTCCCAAAGGGCTGTGCCACGTGCCACCTTGGTGTGAGTCGATCCTCGGCGTGAAAGACGAGCCGGTGAAGGGAAAAGAGGATCCTCTGGAATGGACTGAGACATCTGGGGGACTCTTGGAATGGTGGTACGACCCTGGAGTTCCTCTCGCCATTCCTGTTGAGAGGGCCTCCTCTTGAGATGCGACGGGAACGGCGGGAACTCTTTCCCGACGAAGCAGGGAAAGGATCCCTCATCTCGAGCTACGAGGCGGAAACGGGGCTCCTCTGGATGTGGTTGGGACCCTCGTGTTTCCTCTCGAGTGGAGACGGGTATGTGGGGGAACTTCTTGATTTGCACCAAGGGTGTGAAGGACCCTTTCGAAGTTCCAGAGTGGAGGTGTGATCAGCCTCGAGACGCCTCAGCGGAAATGGGCCTCATCTCGCCTTGAGGGGAGAACCTCCTGGATTTTCTCGAGTTGCGGCAGGTCTTCTCGAGGTACGATTGGGACCTCAGGGACCCGCTCTGGTGGCCTCAGGAAAGGCCAGTCCCCATGCGAGTTGCTAGGGGACCTCTCGGGATTCCTCTCCCGTTCATGCCAGGGCCTCAGTCCTTGTGTGGAGTCGGGGCCGGAAGCTGAGGATTCCTCTCCAGTGTTGCCATGGATCTTGGGGTGCTTCTGAGTCTCCCCAGGGGAGTCAGGCCTCGTCTCGAGTGGGGGCATGCACGTGCGCTTTCCTCCCGAGCTGCAGCAGTAGTGTCACGCTTCCTGTCACGTGGATCAAGGGATCTGTGGCTTTCCCTCGAGGCTGTCCCTCGAGGCTTTCCCACGAGGCAATCCCACAGGGCTGTGCCACGTGCCACCTTGGTGTGAGACGATCCTCGGCGTGAAAGACGAGCCGGTGAAGGGAAAAGAGGTTCCTCTGGAATGGACTGAGACATCTGGGGGACTCTTGCAATGGTGGCACGACCCTGGAGTTCCTCTCGCCGTTCCTGTTGAGAGGGCCTCCTCTTGAGATGCGACGGGAACGCCGGGAACTCTTTCCCGACGAAGCAGGGAAAGGATCCCTCATCTCGAGCTACGAGGCGGAAACGGGGCTCCTCTGGATGTGGTTGGGACCCTCGTGTTTCCTCTCGAGGGGAGACGGGTATGTGAGGGAACTTCTTGATTTGCACCAAGGGTGTGAAGGACCCTTTCGAAGTTCCAGAGGTGAGGTGTGATCATCATCGAGACGCCTCAGCGGAAATGGGCCTGATCTCGCCTGGAGGGGAGAACCTCCTGGATTTTCTCGAGTTGCGGCAGGTCTTCTCGAGTTACGAGTGGGACCTCAGGGACCCGCTCTGGTGGCCTCAGGAAAGGCCAGTCCCCATGCGAGTTGCTAGGGGACCTCTCGGGATTCCTCTCCCGTCCATGCCGGGGCCTAAGACCTTGTGTGGAGTCGGGGCCGGAACCTGAGGATTCCTCTCCAGTGTTGCCATGGATCTTGGGGTGCTTCTGAGTCTCCCCAGGGGAGTCAGGCCTCGTCTCGAGTGGGGGCATGCACGTGCGCTTTCCTCCCGAGCTGCAGCAGCAGTGTCACGCTTCCTGTCACTTGGATCAAGGGATCTGTGGCTTTCCCTCGAGGCTGTCCCTCGAGGCTTTCCCACGAGGCTTTCCCACAAGGCTGTGCCACGTACCACCTTGGTGTGAGTCGATCCTCGGCGTGAAAGACGAGCCGATGAAGGGAAAAAGGTTCCTATGGAATGGACTGAGACATCTGGGGGACTCTTGCAATGGTGGCACGACCCTGGAGTTCCTCTCGCCTTTCCTGTTGAGAGGGCCTCCTCTTGAGATGCGACCGGAAGGCCGGGAACTCTTTCTCGACGAAGCAGGGAAAGGATCCCTCATCTCGAGCTACGACGCGGAAACGGGGCTCCACTGGATGTGGTTGGGACCCACGTGTTTCCTCTCGAGTGGAGACGGGTATGTCGGGGAACTTCTTGATTTGCACCAAGGGTGTGAAGGACCCTTTCGAAGTTCCAGAGGTGAGGTGTGATCAGCCTCGAGACGCCTCAGTGGAAATGGGCCTCATCTCGCCTGCAGGGGAGAACCTCCTGGATTTTTTCGAGTTGCGGCAGGTCTTCTCGAGTTACGACGGGGACCTCAGGGACCCGCTCTGTTGGCCTCAGGAAAGGCCAGTCCAGATGCGAGTTGCTAGGGGACCTCTCGGAATTCCTCTCCCGTCCATGCCGGGTCCTCAGTCCTTGTGTGGAGTCGGGGCCGGAACCTGAGGATTCCTCTCCAGTGTTGCCATGGATCTTGGGGTGCTTCTGAGTCTCCCCAGGGGAGTCAGGCCTCGTCTCGAGTGGGAGCATGCACGTGCGCTTTCGGCCCGAGCTGCAGCAGTAGTGTCACGCTTCCTGTCACGTGGATCAAGGGATCTGTGGCTTTCCCTCGACGCTGTCCCTCGAGGCTTTCCCACGAGGCTTTCCCACAGGGCTGTGCCACGTGCCACATTGGTGTGAGTCGATCCTCGGCGTGAAAGACGAGCCGGTGAAGGGAAAAGAGGTTCCTCTGGAATGGACTGAGACATCTGGGGGACTCTTGGAATGGTGGCACGACCCTGGAGTTCCTCTCGCCGTTCCTGTTGAGAGGGCCTCCTCTTGAGATGCGACGGGAACGGCGGGAACTCTTTCCCGACGAAGCAGGGAAAGGATCCCTCATCTCGAGCTACGAGGCGGAAACGGGGCTCCTCTGGATGTGGTTGGGACCCTCGTGTTTCCTCTCGAGTGGAGACGGGTATGTGGGGGAACTTCTTGATTTGCACCAAAGGTGTGAAGGACCCTTTCGAAGTTCCAGAGTGGAGGTGTGATCAGCCTCGAGACGCCTCAGCGGAAATGGGCCTCATCTCGCCTTGAGGGGAGAACCTCCTGGATTTTCTCGAGTTGCGGCAGGTCTTCTCGAGGTACGATTGGTACCTCAGGGACCCGCTCTGGTGGCCTCAGGAAAGGCCAGTCCCCATGCGAGTTGCTAGGGGACCTCTCGGAATTGCTCTCCCGTCCATGCCGGGGCCTCAGTCCTTGTGTGGATCGGGGCCGGAACCTGAGGATTCCTCTCCAGGGTTGCCATGGATATTGGGGTGCTTCTGAGTCTCCCCAGGGGAGTCAGGCCTCGTCTCGAGTGGGGGCATGCACGTGCGCTTTCCTCCCGAGCTGCAGCAGTAGTGTCACGCTTCCTGTCACGTGGATCAAGGGATCTGTGGCTTTCCCTCGAGGCTGTCCCTCGAGGCTTTCCCACGAGGCTTTCCCACAGGGCTGTGCCACGGGCCACCTTGGTGTGAGTCGATCCTCGGCGTGAAAGATGAGCCGGTGAAGGGAAAAGAGTTTCCTCTGGAATGGACTGAGACATCTGGGGGACTCTTGGAATGGTGGCACGACCCTGGAGTTCCTCTCGCCGTTCCTGTTGAGAGGGCCTCCTCTTGAGATGCGACGGGAACGCCGGGAACTCTTTCCCGATGAAGCAGGGAAAGAATCCCTCATCTCGAGCTACGAGGCGTAAACGGGGCTCCTCTGGATGTGGGCGGGACCCTCGTGTTTCCTCTCGAGTGGAGACGGGTATGTCGGGGAACTTCTTGACTTGCACCAAGGGTGTGAAGGACCCTTTCGAAGTTCCAGAGTTGAGGTGTGATCAGCCTAGAGACGCCTCAGCGGAAATGGGCCTCATCTCGCCTGGAGGGGAGAACCTCCTGGATTTTCTCGAGTTGCGGCAGGTCTTCTCGAGTTACGACGGGGACCTCAGGGACCCGCTCTGGTGGCCTCAGGAAAGGCCAGTCCCCATGCGAGTTGTTATGGGACCCCTCGGGATTCCTCTCCCGTCCATGCCGGGCCTCAGTCCTTGTGTGGAGTCGGGGCCGGTACCTTCGGATTCCTCTCCAGTGTTGCCATGGATCTTGGGGTGCTTCTGAGTCTCCCCAGGGGAGTCAGGCCTTGTCTCGAGTGGGAGCATGCACGTGCGCTTTCCTCCCGAGCTGCAGCAGTAGTGTCACACTTCCTGTCACGTGGATCAAAGGATCTGTGGCTTTCCATCGAGGCTGTCCCTCGAGGCTTTCCCACGAGGCTTTCCCACAGGGCTGTGTCACGTGCCACCTTGGTGTGAGTCGATCCTCGGCGTGAAAGACGAGCCGGTGAAGGTAAAAGAGGTTCCTCTGGAATGGACTGAGACATCTGGGGGACTCTTGGCATGGTGGCACAACCCTGGAGTTCCTCTCGCCGTTCCTGTTGAGAGGGCCTCCTCTTGAGATGCGACGGGAACGCCGGGAACTCTTTCCCGACGAAGCAGGGAAAGGATCCCTCATCTCGAGCTACGACGCAGAAACGGGGCTCCTCTGGATGTGGTTGGGACCCTCGTGTTTCCTCTCGAGTGGAGACGGGTATGTCGGGGAACTTCTTGATTTGCACCAAGGGTGTGAAGGACCCTTTCGAAGTTCGAGAGGTGAGGTGTGATCAGCCTCGAGACGCCTCAGCGGAAATGGGCCTCATCTCGCCTGGAGGGGAGAACCCCCTGGATTTTCTCGAGTTGCGGCAGGTCTCCTCGAGTTACGACGGGGACCTCAGGGACCCGCTCTGGTGGCCTCAGGAAAGGCCAGTCCCCATGCGAGTAGCTAGGGGACCTCTCGGGATTCCTCTCCCGTCCATGTCGGGGCCTCAGTCCTTGTGTGGAGTCGGGGCCGCAACCTGAGGATTCCTCTTCAGTGTTGCCATGGATCTTGGGGTGCTTCTGAGTCTCCCCAGGGGAGTCAGGCCTCGTCTCGATTGGGGGCATGCACGTGCGCTTTCCTCCCGAGCTGCAGCAGTAGTGTCACGCTTCCTGTCACGTGGATCAAGGGATCTGTGGCTTTCCCTCGAGGCTGTCCCTCGAGGCTTTCCCACGAGGCTTTCCACAGGGCTGTGCCACGTGCCACCTTGGTGTGAGACGATCCTCGGCGTGAAAGACGAGCCGGTGAAGGGAAAAGAGGTTCCTCTGGAATGGACTGAGACATCTGGGGGACTCTTGCAATGGTGGCACGACCCTGGAGTTCCTCTCGCCGTTCCTGTTGAGAGGGCCTCCTCTTGAGATGCGACGGGAACGCCGGGAACTCTTTCCCGACGAAGCAGGGAAAGGATCCCTCATCTCGAGCTACGACGCGGAAACGGGGCTACTCTGGATGTGGTTGGGACCCACGTGTTTCCTCTCGAGTGGAGACGGGTATGTCGGGGAACTTCTTGATTTGCACCAAGGGTGTGAAGGACCCTTTCGAAGTTCCAGAGGTGAGGTGTGATCAGCCTCGAGACGCCTCAGCGGAAATGGGCCTCATCTCGCCTGGAGGGGAGAACCTCCTGGATTTTCTCGAGTTGCGGCAGGTCTTCTCGAGTTACGACGGGGACCTCAGGGACCCGCTCTGGTGGCCTCAGGAAAGGCCAGTCCCCATGCGAGTTGTTATGGGACCCCTCGGGATTCCTCTCCCGTCCATGCCGGGCCTCAGTCCTTGTGTGGAGTCGGGGCTGGTACCTTAGGATTCCTCTCCAGTGTTGCCATGGATCTTGGGGTGCTTCTGAGTCTCCCTAGGGGAGTCAGGCCTTGTCTCGAGTGGGAGCATGCACGTGCGCTTTCCTCCCGAGCTGCAGCAGTAGTGTCACACTTCCTGTCACGTGGATCAAAGGATCTGTGGCTTTCCATCGAGGCTGTCCCTCGAGGCTTTCCCACGAGGCTTTCCCACAGGGCTGTGCCACGTGCCACCTTGGTGTGAGTCGATCCTCGGCGTGAAAGACGAGCCGGTGAAGGGAAAAGAGGTCCCTCTGGAATGGACTGAGACATCTGGGGGACTCTTGGCATGGTGGCACAACCCTGGAGTTCCTCTCGCCGTTCCTGTTGAGAGGGCCTCCTCTTGAGATGCGACGGGAACGCCGGGAACTCTTTCCCGACGAAGCAGGGAAAGGATCCCTCATCTCGAGCTACGAGGCGGAAACGGGGCTCCTCTGGATGTGGTTGGGACCCTCGTGTTTCCTCTCGCGTGGAGACGGGTATGTGGGGGAACTTCTTGATTTGCACCAAGGGTGTGAAGGACCCTTTCGAAGTTCCAGAGGTGAGGTGTGATCAGCCTCGAGACGCCTCAGCGGAAATGGGCCTCATCTCGCCTGGAGGGGAGACCTCCTGGATTTTCTCGAGTTGCGGCAGGTCTTCTCGAGTTACGACGGGTACCTCAGGGACCCGCTCTGGTGGCCTCAGGAAAGGTCAGTCCCCATGCGAGTTGCTACGGGACCTCTCGTGATTCCTCTCCCGTCCATGCCGGGGCCTCAGTCCTTGTGTGGAGTCGGGGCCGGAACCTGAGGATTCCTCTCCAGTGTTGCCATGGATCTTGCGGTGCTCCTGAGTCTCCCCAGGGGAGTCAGGCCTCGTCTCGAGTGGGGGCATGCACGTGCACTTTCCTCCCGAGCTGCAGCAGCAGTGTCACGCTTCCTGTCACTTGGATCAAGGGATCTGTGGCTTTCCCTCGAGGCTGTCCCTCGAGGCTTTCCCACGAGGCTTTCCCACAAAGCTGTGCCACGTACCACCTTGGTGTGAGTCGATCCTCGGCGTGAAAGACGAGCCGATGAAGGGAAAAGAGGTTCCTCTGGAATGGACTGAGACATCTGGGGGACTCTTGCAATGGTGGCACGACCCTGGAGTTCCACTCGCCTTTCCTGTTGAGAGGGCCTCCTCTTGAGATGCGACGGGAATGCCGGGAACTCTTTCCCGACGAAGCAGGGAAAGGATCCCTCATCTCGAGCTACGACGCAGAAACGGGGCTCCTCTGGATGTGGTTGGGACCCACGTGTTTCCTCTCGAGTGGAGACGGGTATGTCGGGGAACTTCTTGATTTGCACCAAGGGTGTGAAGGACCCTTTCGAAGTTCCAGAGGTGAGGTGTGATCAGCCTCGAGACGCCTCAGTGGAAATGGGCCTCATCTCGCCTGCAGGGGAGAACCTCCTGGATTTTCTCGAGTTGCGGCAGGTCTTCTCGAGTTACGTCGGGGACCTCAGGGACCCGCTCTGGTGGCTTCAGGAAAGGCCAGTCCCCATGCGAGTTGCTTTGGTCCTCTCGGGATTCCTCTCCCGTCCATGCCGGGTCCTCAGTCCTTGTGTGGAGTCGGGGCCGGAACCTGAGGATTCCTCTCCAGTGTTGCCATGGATCTTGGGGTGCTTCTGAGTCTCCCCAGGGGAGTCAGGCCTCGTCACGAGTGGGAGCATGCACGTGCGCTTTCGGCCCGAGCTGCAGCAGTAGTGTCACGCTTCCTGTCACGTGGATCAAGGGATCTGTGGCTTTCCCTCGAGGCTGTCCCTCGAGGCTTTCCCACGAGGCTTTCCCACAGGGCTGTGCCACGTGCCACCTTGGTGTGAGTCGATCCTCGGCGTGAAAGACGAGCCGGTGAAGGGAAAAGAGGATCCTCTGGAATGGACTGAGACATCTGGGGGACTCTTGGAATGGTGACACGACCCTGGAGTTCCTCTCGCCGTTCCTGTTGAGAGGGCCTCCTCTTGAGATGCGACGGGAAGGGCGGGAAATCTTTCCCGAAGAAGCAGGGAAAGGATCCCTCATCTCGAGCTACGAGGCGGAAACGGGGCTCCTCTGGATGTGGTTGGGACCCTCGTTTTTCCTCTCGAGTGGAGACGGGTATGTGGGGGAACTTCTTGATTTGCACCAAGGGTGTGAAGGACCCTTTCGAAGTTCCAGAGTGGAGGTGTGATCAGCATCGAGACGCCTCAGCGGAAATGGGCCTCATCTCGCCTTGAGGGGAGAACCTCCTGGATTTTCTCGAGTTGCGGCAGGTCTTCTTGAGGTACGATTGGGACCTCAGGGACCCGCTCTGGTGGCCTCAGGAAAGGCCAGTCCCCATGCGAGTTGCTAGGGGACCTCTCGGGATTCCTCTCCCTTTCATGCCAGGGCCTCAGTCCTTGTGTGGAGTCGGGGCCGGAACCTGAGGATTCCTCTCCAGTGTTGCCATGGATCTTGGGGTGCTTCTGAGTCTCCCCAGGGGAGTCAGGCCTCGTCTCGAGTGGGGGCATGCACGTGCGCTTTCCTCCCGAGCTGCAGCAGTAGTGTCACGCTTCCTGTCACGTGGATCAAGGGATCTGTGGCTTTCCCTCTAGGCTGTCCCTCGAGGCTTTCCCACGAGGCTTTCCCACAGGGCTGTGCCACGGGCCACCTTGGTGTGAGTCGATCCTCGGCGTGAAAGACGAGCCGGTGAAGGGAAAAGAGTTTCCTCTGGAATGGACTGAGACATCTGGGGGACTCTTGGAATGGTGGCACGACCCTGGAGTTCCTCTCCCCGTTCCTGTTGAGAGGGCCTCCTCTTGAGATGCGACGGGGACGCCGGGAACTCTTTCCCGATAAAGCAGGGAAAGGATCCCTCATCTCGAGGTACGAGGCGGAAACGGGGCTCCTCTGGATGTGGTTGGGACCCTCGTGTTTCCTCTCGAGTGGAGACGGGTATGTCGGGGAACTTCTTGATTTGCACCAAGGGTGTGAAGGATTCTTTCGAAGTTCCAGGGGTGAGGTGTGATCAGCCTCGAGACGCCTCAGCGGAATTGGGCCTCATCTCGCCTGGATGGGAGAACCTCCTGGATTTTCTCGAGTTGCGGCAGGTCTTCTCGAGTTACGACGGGGACCTCAGGGACCCGCTCTGGTGGCCTCAGGAAAGGCCAGTCCCCATGCGAGTTGTTATGGGACCCCTCGGGATTCCTCTCCCGTCCATGCCGGGCCTCAGTCCTTGTGTGGAGTCGGGGCTGGTACCTTAGGATTCCTCTCCAGTGTTGCCATGGATCTTGCGGTGCTCCTGAGTCTCCCCAGGGGAGTCAGGCCTCGTCTCGAGTGGGGGCATGCACGTGCACTTTCCTCCCGAGCTGCAGCAGCAGTGTCACGCTTCCTGTCACTTGGATCAAGGGATCTGTGGCTTTCCCTCGAGGCTGTCCCTCGAGGCTTTCCCACGAGGCTTTCCCACAAAGCTGTGCCACGTACCACCTTGGTGTGAGTCGATCCTCGGCGTGAAAGACGAGCCGATGAAGGGAAAAGAGGTTCCTCTGGAATGGACTGAGACATCTGGGGGACTCTTGCAATGGTGGCACGACCCTGGAGTTCCACTCGCCTTTCCTGTTGAGAGGGCCTCCTCTTGAGATGCGACGGGAACGCCGGGAACTCTTTCCCGACGAAGCAGGGAAAGGATCCCTCATCTCGAGCTACGACGCAGAAACGGGGCTCCTCTGGATGTGGTTGGGACCCACGTGTTTCCTCTCGAGTGGAGACGGGTATGTCGGGGAACTTCTTGATTTGCACCAAGGGTGTGAAGGACCCTTTCGAAGTTCCAGAGGTGAGGTGTGATCAGCCTCGAGACGCCTCAGTGGAAATGGGCCTCATCTCGCCTGCAGGGGAGAACCTCCTGGATTTTCTCGAGTTGCGGCAGGTCTTCTCGAGTTACGTCGGGGACCTCAGGGACCCGCTCTGGTGGCTTCAGGAAAGGCCAGTCCCCATGCGAGTTGCTATGGGACCTCTCGGGATTCCTCTCCCGTCCATGCCGGGTCCTCAGTCCTTGTGTGGAGTCGGGGCCGGAACCTGAGGATTCCTCTCCAGTGTTGCCATGGATCTTGGGGTGCTTCTGAGTCTCCCCAGGGGAGTCAGGCCTCGTCTCGAGTGGGAGCATGCACGTGCGCTTTCGGCCCGAGCTGCAGCAGTAGTGTCACGCTTCCTGTCACGTGGATCAAGGGATCTGTGGCTTTCCCTCGAGGCTGTCCCTCGAGGCTTTCCCACGAGGCTTTCCCACAGGGCTGTGCCACGTGCCACCTTGGTGTGAGTCGATCCTCGGCGTGAAAGACGAGCCGGTGAAGGGAAAAGAGGATCCTCTGGAATGGACTGAGACATCTGGGGGACTCTTGGAATGGTGGCACGACCCTGGAGTTCCTCTCGCCGTTCCTGTTGAGAGGGCCTCCTCTTGAGATGCGACGGGAAGGGCGGGAAATCTTTCCCGACGAAGCAGGGAAAGGATCCCTCATCTCGAGCTACGAGGCGGAAACGGGGCTCCTCTGGATGTGGTTGGGACCCTCGTGTTTCCTCTCGAGTGGAGACGGGTATGTGGGGGAACTTCTTGATTTGCACCAAGGGTGTGAAGGACCCTTTCGAAGTTCCAGAGTGGAGGTGTGATCAGCATCGAGACGCCTCAGCGGAAATGGGCTTCATCTCTCCTTGAGGGGAGAACCTCCTGGATTTTCTCGAGTTGCGGCAGGTCTTCTCGAGGTACGATTGGGACCTCAGGGACCCGCTCTGGTGGCCTCAGGAAAGGCCAGTCCCCACGCGAGTTGCTAGGGGACCTCTCGGGATTCCTCTCCCTTTCATGCCAGGGCCTCAGTCCTTGTGTGGAGTCGGGGCCGGAACCTGAGGATTCCTCTCCAGTGTTGCCATGGATCTTGGGGTGCTTCTGAGTCTCCCCAGGGGAGTCAGGCCTCGTCTCGAGTGGGGGCATGCACGTGCACTTTCCTCCCGAGCTGCAGCAGTAGTGTCACGCTTCCTGTCACGTGGATCAAGGGATCTGTGGCTTTCCCTCTAGGCTGTCCCTCGAGGCTTTCCCACGAGGCTTTCCCACAGGGCTGTGCCACGGGCCACCTTGGTGTGAGTCGATCCTCGGCGTGAAAGACGAGCCGGTGAAGGGAAAAGAGTTTCCTCTGGAATGGACTGAGACATCTGGGGGACTCTTGGAATGGTGGCACGACCCTGGAGTTCCTCTCGCCGTTCCTGTTGAGAGGGCCTCCTCTTGAGATGCGACGGGGACGCCGGGAACTCTTTCCCGATGAAGCAGGGAAAGGATCCCTCATCTCGAGCTACGAGGCGGAAACGGGGCTCCTCTGGATGTGGTTGGGACCCTCGTGTTTCCTCTCGAGTGGAGACGGGTATGTCGGGGAACTTCTTGATTTGCACCAAGGGTGTGAAGGATTCTTTCGAAGTTCCAGGGGTGAGGTGTGATCAGCCTCGAGACGCCTCAGCGGAATTGGGCCTCATCTCGCCTGGAGGGGAGAACCTCCTGGATTTTCTCGAGTTGCGGCAGGTCTCCTCGAGTTACGAAGGGGACCTCAGGGACCCGCTCTGGTGGCCTCAGGAAAGGCCAGTCCCCATGCGAGTAGCTAGGGGACCTCTCGGGATTCCTCTCCCGTCCATGTCGGGGCCTCAGTCCTTGTGTGGAGTCGGGGCCGGAACATGAGGATTCCTCTCCAGGGTTGCCATGGATCTTGGGGTGCTTCTGAGTCTCCCCAGGGGAGTCAAGCCTCGTCTCGTGTGGAGTCATGCACGTGCGCTTTCCTCCCGAGCTGCAGCAGTAGTGTCACGCTTCCTGTCACGTAGATCAAGGGATCTGTGGCATTCCCTCGAGGCTGTCCCTCGAGGCTTTCACATTAGGCTTTCCCACAGGGCTGTGCCACGTGTCACCTTGGTGTGAGTCGATCCTCGGCTTGAAAGAGAGCTGGTGAAGGGAAAAGAGATTCCTCTGGAATGGACTGATACATCTGGGGGACTCTTGGAATGGTGGCACGACCCTGGAGTTCCTCTCGCCGTTCCTGTTGAGAGGGCCTCCTCTTGAGATGCGACGGGAACGCCGGGAACTCTTTCCCGACGAAGCAGGGAAAGGATCCCTCATCTCGAGCTATGAGGCGGAAACGGGGCTCATCTGGATGTGGTTGGGACCCTCGTGTTTCCTCTCGAGGGGAGACGGGTATGTCGGGGAACTTCTTGATTTGCACCAAGGGTGTGAAGGACCCTTTCGAAGTTCCAGAGTTGAGGTGTGATCAGCCTCGAGACGCCTCAGCGGAAATGGGCCTCATCTCGCCTGGAGGGGAGAACCTCCTGGATTTTCTCGAGATGCGGCAGCTCTTCTCGAGTTACGACGGGGACCTCAGGGACCCGCTCTGGTGGCCTCAGGAAAGGCCAGTCCCCATGCGAGTTGCTAGGGGACAGCTCGGATTCCTCTCCCGTCCATGCCGGGGCCTCAGTCCTTGTGTGGATTCCGGGCCGGAACCTTAGGATTCCTCTCCAGTGTTGCCATGGATCTTGGGGTGCTTCTGAGTCTCCCCAGGGGAGTCAGGCCTTGTCTCGAGTGGGAGCATGCACGTGCGCTTTCCTCCCGAGCTGCAGCAGTAGTGTCACACTTCCTGTCACGTGGATCAAAGGATCTGTGGCTTTCCATCGAGGCTGTTCCTCGAGGCTTTCCCACGAGGCTTTCCCACAGGGCTGTGCCACGTGCCACCTTGGTGTGAGTCGATCCTCGGCGTGAAAGACGAGCCGGTGAAGGGAAAAGAGGTTCCTCTGGAATGGACTGAGACATCTGGGGGACTCTTGGCATGGTGGCACAACCCTGGAGTTCCTCTCGCCGTTCCTGTTGAGAGGGCCTCCTCTTGAGATGCGACGGGAACGCCGGGAACTCTTTCCCGACGAAGCAGGGAAAGGATCCCTCATCTCGAGCTACGAGGCGGAAACGGGGCTCCTCTGGATGTGGTTGGGACCCTCGTGTTTCCTCTCGCGTGGAGACGGGTATGTGGGGGAACTTCTTGATTTGCACCAAGGGTGTGAAGGACCCTTTTGAAGTTCCAGAGGTGAGGTGTGATCAGCCTCGAGACGCCTCAGCGGAAATGGGCCTCATCTCGCCTGGAGGGGAGACCTCCTGGATTTTCTCGAGTTGCGGCAGGTCTTCTCGAGTTACGACGGGTACCTCAGGGACCCGCTCTGGTGGCCTCAGGAAAGGTCAGTCCCCATGCGAGTTGCTACGGGACCTCTCGTGATTCCTCTCCCGTCCATGCCGGGGCCTCAGTCCTTGTGTGGAGTCGGGGCCGGAACCTGAGGATTCCTCTCCAGTGTTGCCATGGATCTTGCGGTGCTCCTGAGTCTCCCCAGGGGAGTCAGGCCTCGTCTCGAGTGGGGGCATGCACGTGCACTTTCCTCCCGAGCTGCAGCAGCAGTGTCACGCTTCCTGTCACTTGGATCAAGGGATCTGTGGCTTTCCCTCGAGGCTGTCCCTCGAGGCTTTCCCACGAGGCTTTCCCACAAAGCTGTGCCACGTACCACCTTGGTGTGAGTCGATCCTCGGCGTGAAAGACGAGCCGATGAAGGGAAAAGAGGTTCCTCTGGAATGGACTGAGACATCTGGGGGACTCTTGCAATGGTGGCACGACCCTGGAGTTCCACTCGCCTTTCCTGTTGAGAGGGCCTCCTCTTGAGATGCGACGGGAATGCCGGGAACTCTTTCCCGACGAAGCAGGGAAAGGATCCCTCATCTCGAGCTACGACGCAGAAACGGGGCTCCTCTGGATGTGGTTGGGACCCACGTGTTTCCTCTCGAGTGGAGACGGGTATGTCGGGGAACTTCTTGATTTGCACCAAGGGTGTGAAGGACCCTTTCGAAGTTCCAGAGGTGAGGTGTGATCAGCCTCGAGACGCCTCAGTGGAAATGGGCCTCATCTCGCCTGCAGGGGAGAACCTCCTGGATTTTCTCGAGTTGCGGCAGGTCTTCTCGAGTTACGTCGGGGACCTCAGGGACCCGCTCTGGTGGCTTCAGGAAAGGCCAGTCCCCATGCGAGTTGCTTTGGTCCTCTCGGGATTCCTCTCCCGTCCATGCCGGGTCCTCAGTCCTTGTGTGGAGTCGGGGCCGGAACCTGAGGATTCCTCTCCAGTGTTGCCATGGATCTTGGGGTGCTTCTGAGTCTCCCCAGGGGAGTCAGGCCTCGTCTCGAGTGGGAGCATGCACGTGCGCTTTCGGCCCGAGCTGCAGCAGTAGTGTCACGCTTCCTGTCACGTGGATACAAGGGATCTGTGGCTTTCCCTCGAGGCTGTCCCTCGAGGCTTTCCCACGAGGCTTTCCCACAGGGCTGTGCCACGTGCCACCTTGGTGTGAGTCGATCCTCGGCGTGAAAGACGAGCCGGTGAAGGGAAAAGAGGATCCTCTGGAATGGACTGAGACATCTGGGGGACTCTTGGAATGGTGACACGACCCTGGAGTTCCTCTCGCCGTTCCTGTTGAGAGGGCCTCCTCTTGAGATGCGACGGGAAGGGCGGGAAATCTTTCCCGAAGAAGCAGGGAAAGGATCCCTCATCTCGAGCTACGAGGCGGAAACGGGGCTCCTCTGGATGTGGTTGGGACCCTCGTGTTTTCCTCTCGAGTGGAGACGGGTTATGTGGGGGAACTTCTTGATTTGCACCAAGGGTGTGAAGGACCCTTTCGAAGTTCCAGAGTGGAGGTGTGATCAGCATCGAGACGCCTCAGCGGAAATGGGCCTCATCTCGCCTTGAGGGGAGAACCTCCTGGATTTTCTAGTTGCGGCAGGTCTTCTCGAGTTACGACGGGGACCTCAGGGACCCGCTCTGGTGGCTTCAGGAAAGGCCAGTCCCCATGCGAGTTGCTAGGGGACCTCTCGGGATTCCTCTCCCGTCCATGCCGGGTCCTCAGTCCTTGTGTGGAGTCGGGGCCGGAACCTGAGGATTCCTCTCCAGTGTTGCCATGGATCTTGGGGTGCTTCTGAGTCTCCCCAGGGGAGTCAGGCCTCGTCTCGAGTGGTAGCATGCACGTGCGCTTTCGGCCCGAGCTGCAGCAGTAGTGTCACGCTTCCTGTCACGTGGATCAAGGGATCTGTGGCTTTCCCTCGACGCTGTCCCTCGAGGCTTTCCCACGAGGCTTTCCCACAGGGCTGTGCCACGTGCCACCTTGGTTTGAGTCGATCCTCGGCGTGAAAGACGAGCCGGTGAAGGGAAAAGAGGATCCTCTGGAATGGACTGAGACATCTGGGGGACTCTTGGAATGGTGGCACGACCCTGGAGTTCCTCTCGCCGTTCCTGTTGAGAGGGCCTCCTCTTGAGATGCGACGGGAAGGGCGGGAAATCTTTCCCGACGAAGCAGGGAAAGGATCCCTCATCTCGAGCTACGAGGCGGAAACGGGGCTCCTCTGGATGTGGTTGGGACCCTCGTGTTTCCTCTCGAGTGGAGACGGGTATGTGGGGGAACTTCTTGATTTGCACCAAGGGTGTGAAGGACCTTTTCGAAGTTCCAGAGGTGAGGTGTGATCAGCCTCGAGACGCCTCAGCGGAAATGGGCCTCATCTCGCCTGGAGGGGAGAACCTCCTGGATTTTCTCGAGTTGCGGCAGGTCTTCTTGAGGTACGATTGGGACCTCAGGGACCCGCTCTGGTGGCCTCAGGAAAGGCCAGTCCCCATGCGAGTAGATAGGGGACCTCTCGGGATTCCTCTCCCGTCCATGTCGGGGCCTCAGTCCTTGTGTGGAGTCGGGGCCGGAACCTGAGGATTCCTCTCCAGGGTTGCCATGGATCTTGGGGTGCTTCTGAGTCTCCCCAGGGGAGTCAAGCCTCGTCTCGTGTGGAGTCATGCACGTGTGCTTTCCTCCCGAGCTGCAGCAGTAGTGTCACGCTTCCTGTCACGTAGATCAAGGGATCTGTGGCATTCCCTCGAGGCTGTCCCTCGAGGCTTTCACATTAGGCTTTCCCACAGGGCTGTGCCACGTGTCACCTTGGTGTGAGTCGATCCTCGGCTTGAAAGAGAGCTGGTGAAGGGAAAAGAGTTTCCTCTGGAATGGACTGATACATCTGGGGGACTCTTGGAATGGTGGCACGACCCTGGAGTTCCTCTCGCCGTTCCTGTTGAGAGGGCCTCCTCTTGAGATGCGACGGGAACGCCGGGAACTCTTTCCCGACGAAGCAGGGAAAGGATCCCTCATCTCGAGCTACGAGGCGGAAACGGGGCTCCTCTGGATGTGGTTGGGACCCTCGTGTTTCCTCTCGAGGGGAGACGGGTATGTCGGGGAACTTCTTGATTTGCACCAAGGGTGTGAAGGACCCTTTCGAAGTTCCAGAGTTGAGGTGTGATCAGCCTCGAGACGCCTCAGCGGAAATGGGCCTCATCTCGCCTGGAGGGGAGAACCTCCTGGATTTTCTCGAGTTGCGGCAGCTCTTCTCGAGTTACGACGGGGACCTCAGGGACCCGCTCTGGTGGCCTCAGGAAAGGCCAGTCCCCATGCGAGTTGCTAGGGGACCCCTCGGATTCCTCTCCCGTCCATGCCGGGGCCTCAGTCCTTGTGTGGATTCCGGGCCGGAACCTTAGGATTCCTCTCCAGTGTTGCCATGGATCTTGGGGTGCTTCTGAGTCTCCCCAGGGGAGTCAGGCCTCGTCCCGAGTGGGAGCATGCACGTGCGCTTTCCTCCCGAGCTGCAGCAGTAGTGTCACGCTTCCTGTCACGTGGATCAAGGGATCTGTGGCTTTCCCTCGAGGCTGTCCCTCGAGGCTTTCCCACGAGGCTTTCCCACAGGGCTGTGCCACGTACCACCTTGGTGTGAGTCGATCCTCGGCGTGAAAGACGAGCCGATGAAGGGAAAAGAGGTTCCTCTGGAATGGACTGAGACATCTGGGGGACTCTTGCAATGGTGGCACGACCCTGGAGTTCCACTCGCCTTTCCTGTTGAGAGGGCCTCCTCTTGAGATGCGACGGGAACGCCGGGAACTCTTTCCCGACGAAGCATGGAAAGGATCCCTCATCTCGAGCTACGACGCAGAAACGGGGCTCCTCTGGATGTGGTTGGGACCCACGTGTTTCCTCTCGAGTGGAGACGGGTATGTCGGGGAACTTCTTGATTTGCACCAAGGGTGTGAAGGACCCTTTCGAAGTTCGAGAGGTGAGGTGTGATCAGCCACGAGACGCCTCAGCGGAAATGGGCCTCATCTCGCCTGGAGGGGAGAACCTCCTGGATTTTCTCGAGTTGCGGCAGGTCTCCTCGAGTTACGACGGGGACCTCAGGGACCCGCTCTGGTGGCCTCAGGAAAGGCCAGTCCCCATGCGAGTAGCTAGGGGACCTCTCGAGATTCCTCTCCGTCCATGTCGGGGACTCAGTCCTTGTGTGGAGTCGGGGCCGGAACCTGAGGATTCCTCTCCAGTGTTGCCATGGATCTTGGGGTGCTTCTGAGTCTCCCCAGGGGAGTCAGGCCTCGTCTCGAGTGGGGGCATGCACGTGCGCTTTCCTCCCGAGCTGCAGCAGTAGTGTCACGCTTCCTGTCACGTGGATCAAGGGATCTGTGTCTTTCCCTCGAGGCTGTCCCTCGAGGCTTTCCCACGAGGCTTTCCCACAGGGCTGTGCCACGTGCCACCTTGGTGTGAGACGATCCTCGGCGTGAAAGACGAGCCGGTGAAGGGAAAAGAGGTTCCTCTGGAATGGACTGAGACATCTGGGGGACTCTTGCAATGGTGGCACGACCCTGGAGTTCCTCTCGCCGTTCCTGTTGAGAGGGACTCCTCTTGAGATGCGACGGGAACGCCGGGAACTCTTTCCCAACGAAGCAGGGAAAGGATCCCTCATCTCGAGCTACGACGCGGAAACGGGGCTACTCTGGATGTGGTTGGGACCCTCGTGTTTCCTCTCGAGTGGAGACGGGTATGTCGGGGAACTTCTTGATTTGCACCAAGGGTGTGAAGGACCCTTTCGAAGTTCCAGAGGTGAGGTGTGATCAGCCTCGAGACGCCTCAGCGGAAATGGGCCTCATCTCGCCTGGAGGGGAGAACCTCCTGGATTTTCTCGAGTTGCGGCAGGTCTTCTCGAGTTACGACGGGGACCTCAGGGACCCGCTCTGGTGGCCTCAGGAAAGGCCAGTCCCCATGCGAGTTGTTATGGGACCCCTCGGGATTCCTCTCCCGTCCATGCCGGGTCCTCAGTCCTTGTGTGGAGTCGGGGCCGGAACCTGAGGATTCCTCTCCAGTGTTGCCATGGATCTTGGGGTGCTTCTGAGTCTCCCCAGGGGAGTCAGGCCTCGTCTCGAGTGGGAGCATGCACGTGCGCTTTCGGCCCGAGCTGCAGCAGTAGTGTCACGCTTCCTGTCACGTGGATCAAGGGATCTGTGGCTTTCCCTCGACGCTGTCCCTCGAGGCTTTCCCACGAGGCTTTCCCACAGGGCTGTGCCACGTGCCACCTTGGTGTGAGTCGATCCTCGGCGTGAAAGACGAGCCGGTGAAGGGAAAAGAGGATCCTCTGGAATGGACTGAGACATCTGGGGGACTCTTGGAATGGTGGCACGACCCTGGAGTTCCTCTCGCCGTTCCTGTTGAGAGGGCCTCCTCTTGAGATGCGACGGGAACGGCGGGAAATCTTTCCCAACGAAGCAGGGAAAGGATCCCTCATCTCGAGCTACGAGGCGGAAACGGGGCTCTTCTGGATGTGGTTGGGACCCTCGTGTTTCCTCTCGAGTGGAGACGGGTATGTGGGGGAACTTCTTGATTTGCACCAAGGGTGTGAAGGACCCTTTCGAAGTTCCAGAGTGGAGGTGTGATCAGCATCGAGACGCCTCAGCGGAAATGGGCCTCATCTCGCCTTGAGGGGAGAACCTCCTGGATTTTCTCGAGTTGCGGCAGGTCTTCTCGAGGTACGATTGGGACCTCAGGGACCCGCTCTGGTGGCCTCAGGAAAGGCCAGTCCCCATGAGAGTTGCTAGGGGACCTCTCGGGATTCCTCTCCCGTTCATGCCAGGGCCTCAGTCCTTGTGTGGAGTCGGGGCCGGAACCTGAGGATTCCTCTCCAGTGTTGCCATGGATCTTGGGGTGCTTCTGAGTCTCCCCAGGGGAGTCAGGCCTCGTCTCGAATGGGGGCATGCACGTGCGCTTTCCTCCCGAGCTGCAGCAGTAGTGTCACGCTTCCTGTCACGTGGATCAAGGGATCTGTGGCTTTCCCTCAAGGCTGTCCCTCGAGGCTTTCCCACGAGGCTTTCCCACAGGGCTGTGCCACGGGCCACCTTGGTGTGAGTCGATCCTCGGCGTGAAAGACGAGCCGGTGAAGGGAAAAGAGTTTCCTCTGGAATGGACTGAGACATCTGGGGGACTCTTGCAATGGTGGCACGACCCTGGAGTTCCTCTCGCCGTTCCTGTTGAAAGGGCCTCCTCTTGAGATGCCACGGGGACGCCGGGAACTCTTTCCCGATGAAGCAGGGAAAGGATCCCTCATCTCGAGGTACGAGGCGGAAACGGGGCTCCTCTGTATGTGGTTGGGACCCTCGTGTTTCCTCTCGAGTGGAGACGGGTATGTCGGGGAACTTTTTGATTTGCACCAAGGGTGTGAAGGATTCTTTCGAAGTTCCAGAGGTGAGGTGTGATCAGCCTCGAGACGCCTCAGCGGAATTGGGCCTCATCTCGCCTGGAGGGGAGAACCTCCTGGATTTTCTCGAGTTGCGGCAGGTCTCCTCGAGTTACGAAGGGGACCTCAGGGACCCGCTCTGGTGGCCTCAGGAAAGGCCAGTCCCCATGCGAGTAGCTAGGGGACCTCTCGGGATTCCTCTCCCGTCCATGTCGGGGCCTCAGTCCTTGTGTGGAGTCGGGGCCGGAACCTGAGGATTCCTCTCCAGGGTTGCCATGGATCTTGGGGTGCTTCTGAGTCTCCCCAGGGGAGTCAAGCCTCGTCTCGTGTGGGGGCATGCACGTGCGCTTTCCTCCCGAGCTGCAGCAGTAGTGTCACGCTTCCTGTCACGTAGATCAAGGGATCTGTGGCATTCCCTCGAGGCTGTCCCTCGAGGCTTTCACATTAGGCTTTCCCACAGGGCTGTGCCACGTGTCACCTTGGTGTGAGTCGATCCTCGGCTTGAAAGAGAGCTGGTGAAGGGAAAAGAGTTTCCTCTGGAATGGACTGATACATCTGGGGGACTCTTGGAATGGTGGCACGACCCTGGAGTTCCTCTCGCCGTTCCTGTTGAGAGGGCCTCCTCTTGAGATGCGACGGGAACGCCGGGAACTCTTTCCCGACGAAGCAGGGAAAGGATCCCTCATCTCGAGCTACGAGGCGGAAACGGGGCTCCTCTGGATGTGGTTGGGACCCTCGTGTTTCCTCTCGAGGGGAGACGGGTATGTCGGGGAACTTCTTGATTTGCACCAAGGGTGTGAAGGACCCTTTCGAAGTTCCAGAGTTGAGGTGTGATCAGCCTCGAGACGCCTCAGCGGAAATGGGCCTCATCTCGCCTGGAGGGGAGAACCTCCTGGATTTTCTCGAGTTGCGGCAGCTCTTCTCGAGTTACGACGGGGACCTCAGGGACCCGCTCTGGTGGCCTCAGGAAAGGCCAGTCCCCATGCGAGTTGCTAGGGGACCCGTCAGATTCCTCTCCCGTCCATGCCGGGGCCTCAGTCCTTGTGTGAATTCCGGGCCGGAACCTTAGGATTCCTCTCCAGTGTTGCCATGGACCTTGGGGTGCTTCTGAGTCTCCCCAGGGGAGTCAGGCCTCGTCCCGAGTGGGAGCATGAACGTGCGCTTTCCTCCCGAGCTGCAGCAGTAGTGTCACGCTTCCTGTCACGTGGATCAAGGGATCTGTGGCTTTCCCTCGAGGCTGTCCCTCGAGGCTTCCCCACGAGGCTTTCCCACAGGGCTGTGCCACGTGCCACCTTGGTGTGAGTCGATCCTCGGCGTGAAAGACGAGCCGGTGAAGGGAAAAGAGGTTCCTCTGGAATGGACTGAGACATCTGGGGGACTCTTGCAATGGTGTCACGACCCTGGAGATCCTCTCGCCGTTCCTGTTGAGAGGGCCTCCTCTTGAGATGCGACGGGAACGCCGGGAACTCTTTCCCGACGAAGCAGGGAAAGGATCCCTCATCTCGAGCTACGAGGCGGAAACGGGGCTCCTCTGGATGTGGTTGGGACCCTCGTGTTTCTTCTCGAGTGGAGACGGGTATGTCGGGGAACTTCTTGATTTGCACCAAGGATGTGAAGGACCCTTTCGAAGTTCGAGAGGTGAGGTGTGATCAGCCTCGAGACGCCTCAGCGGAAATGGGCCTCATCTCGCCTGGAGGGGAGAACCTCCTGGATTTTCTCGAGTTGCGGCAGGTCTCCTCGAGTTACGAAGGGGACCTCAGGGACCCGCTCTGGTGGCCTCAGAAAAGGCCAGTCCCCATGCGAGTAGCTCCGGGACCTCTCGGGATTCCTCTCCCGTCCATGTCGGGGCCTCAGTCCTTGTGTGGAGTCGGGGCCGGAACCTGAGGATTCCTCTCCAGTGTTGCCATGGATCTTGGGGTGCTTCTGAGTCTCCCCAGGGGAGTCAAGCCTCGTCTCGTGTGGGGGCATGCACGTGCGCTTTCCTCCCGAGCTGCAGCAGTAGTGTCACGCTTCCTGTCACGTAGATCAAGGGATCTGTGGCATTCCCTCGAGGCTGTCCCTCGAGGCTTTCCCACGAGGCTTTCCCACAGGGCTGTGCCACGTGTCACCTTGGTGTGAGTCGATCCTCGGCTTGAAAGAGAGCTGGTGAAGGGAAAAGAGTTGCCTCTGGAATGGACTGATACATCTGGGGGACTCTTGGAATGGTGGCACGACCCTGGAGTTCCTCTCGCCGTTCCGGTTGAGATGGTCTCCTCTTGAGATGCGACGGGAACGCCGGGAACTCTTTCCCGACGAAGCAGGGAAAGGATCCCTCATCTCGAGCTAAGAGGCGGAAACGGGGCTCCTCTGGATGTGGTTGGGACCCTCGTGTTTCCTCTCGAGTGGAGACGGGTATGTCGGGGATCTTCTTGACTTGCACCAAGGGTGTGAAGGACCCTTTCGAAGTTCCAGAGTTGAGGTGTGATCAGCCTCGAGACGCCTCAGCGGAAATGGGCCTCATCTCGCCTGGAGGGGAGAACCTCCTGGATTTTCTCGAGTTGCGGCACGTCTTCTCGAGTTACGACGGGGACCTCAGGGACCCGCTCTGGTGGCCTCAGGAAAGGCCAGTCCCCATGCGAGTTGCTAGGGGACCCCTCGGATTCCTCTCCCGTCCATGCCGGGGCCTCAGTCCTTGTGTGGATTCCGGGCCGGAACCTTAGGATTCCTCTCCAGTGTTGCCATGGATCTTGGGGTGCTTCTGAGTCTCACCAGGGGAGTCAGGCCTCGTCCCGAGTGGGAGCATGCACGTGCGCTTTCCTCCCGAGCTGCAGCAGTAGTGTCACGCTTCCTGTCACGTGGATCAAGGGATCTGTGGCTTTCCCTCGAGGCTGTCCCTCGAGGCTTTCCCACGAGGCTTTCCCACAGGGCTGTGCCACGTGCCACCTTGGTGTGAGTCGATCCTCGGCGTGAAAGACGAGCCGGTGAAGGGAAAAGAGGTTCCTCTGGAATGGACTGAGACCTCTGGGGGACTCTTGCAATGGTGGCACGACCCTGGAGATCCTCTCGCCGTTCCTGTTGAGAGGGCCTCCTCTTGAGATGCGACGGGAACGCCGGGAACTCTTTCCCGACGAAGCAGGGAAAGGATCCCTCATCTCGAGCTACGAGGCGGATACGGGGCTCCTCTGGATGTGGTTAGGACCCTCGTGTTTCCTCTCGAGTGGAGACGGGTATGTCGGGGAACTTCTTGATTTGCACCAAGGGTGTGAAGGACCCTTTCGAAGTTCCAGAGTTGAGGTGTGATCAGCCTCGAGACGCCTCAGCGGAAATGGGCCTCATCTCGCCTGGAGGGGAGAACCTCCTGGATTTTCTCGAGTTGCGGCAGGTCTTCTCGAGTTACGACGGGGACCTCAGGGACCCGCTCTGGTGGCCTCAGGAAAGGCCAGTCCCCATGCGAGTTGCTAGGGGCCATCTCGGGATTCCTCTCCCGTCCATGCCGCGGCCTCAGTCCTTGCGTGGAGTCGGGGCTGGAACCTGAGGATACCTCTCCAGTGTTGCCATGGATCTTGGGGTGCTTCTGAGTCTCCCCAGGGGAGTCAGGCCTCGTCTCGAGTGGGGCCATGCACGTGCGGTTTCCTCCCGAGCTGCAGCAGTTGTGTCACGCTTCCTGTCACGTGGATCAAGGGATCTGTGGTTTCCCTCGAGGCTTTCGCTCGAGGCTTTCCCACTAGGCTTTCCCACAGGGCTGTGCCATGTGCCACCTTGGTGTGGGTCGATCCTCGGCGTGAAAGACGAGCCGGTGAATGGAAAAGAGGTTCCTCTGGAATAGACTGAGACATCTGGGGGACTCTTGGAATGGTGGCACGACCCTGGAGTTCCTCTCGCCGTTCCTGTTGAGAGGGCCTCCTCTTGAGATGCGACGGGAAAGCCGGGAACTCTTTCCCGACGAAGCAGGGAACGGATCCCTCATCTCGAGCTACGAGGCGGAAACGGGGCTCCTCTGGATGTGGGCAGGACCCTCGTGTTTCCTCTCGAGTGGAGACGGGTATGTCGGGGAACTTCTTGATTTGCACCAAGGGTGTGAAGGACCCTTTCGAATTTCCAGAGGTGAGGTGTGATCAGCCTCGAGACGCCTCAGCGGTAATGGGCCTCATCTCGCATGGAGGGGAGAACCTCCTGGATTTTCTCGAGTTGCGACAGGTCTTCTCGAGTTACGACGGGGACCTCAGGGACCCGCTCTGGTGGCCTCAGGAAAGGCCAGTCCCCATGCGAGTTGCTAGGGGACCTCTCGGGATTCCTCTCCCGTCCATACCGGGGCCTCAGTCCTTGTGTGGAGTCGGGGCCGGAACCTGAGGATTCCTCTCCAGTGTTGCCTTGGATCTTGGGGTGCTTCTGAGGCTCCCCAGGGGAGTCAGGCCTCGTCTCGAGTGGGAGCATGCACGTGCGCTTTCCGCCCGAGGTGCAGCAGTACTGTCACGCATCCTGTCACGTGGATGAAGGGATCTGTGGCTTTCCCTCGAGGCTGTCCCTCGAGGCTTTCCCACGAGGCTTTCCCACAGGGCTGTGCCACGTGCCACCTTGGTGTGAGTCGATCCTCGGCGTGAAAGACGAGCCGGTGAAGGGAAAAGAGGTTCCTCTGGAATGGACTGAGACATCTGGGGTCTCTTGGAATGGTGGGACGATCCTGGAGTTTCTCTCGCCGTTCCTGTTGAGAGGGCCTCCTCTTGAGATGCAACGGGAACGCCGGGAACTCTTTCCCGACGAAGCAGGGAAAGGATCCCTCATCTCGAGCTACGAGGCGGAAACGGGGCTCCTCTGGATGTGGTTGGGAACCTCGTGTTTCCTCTCGAGGGGAGAAGGGTATGTCGGGGCACTTCTTGATTTGCACCAAGGGTGTGAAGGACACTTTCGAAGATCCAGAGGTGAGGTGTGATCAGCCACGACGCCTCAGCGGAATTGGGCCTCATCTCGCCTGGAGGGGAAAACCTCCTGGATTTTCTCGAGTTGCGGCAGGTCTTCTCGAGTTACGACGGGGACCTCAGGGAACCGCCCTGGTGGCCTCAGGAAAGGCCAGTCCCCATGCGAGTTGCTAGGGGACCTCTCGGGATTCCTCTCCCGTTCATGCCGGGCCTCAGTCCTTGTGTGGAGTCGGGGCCGGAACCTGAGGATTCCTCTCCAGTGTTGCCATGGATCTTGGGGTGCTTCTGAGTCTCCCCAGGGGAGTCAGGCCTCGTCTCGAGTGGGGGCATGCACATGCGCTTTCCTCCCAAGTTGCAGCAGTAGTGTCACGCTTCCTGTCACGTGGATCAAGGGATCTGTGGCTTTCCCTCGAGGCTGTACATCGAGGCTTTCGCACGAGGCTTTCCCACAGGGCTGTGCCACGGGCCACCTTGGTGTGAGTCGATCCTCGGCGTGAAAGACGAGCCGGTGAAGGGAAAAGAGTTTCCTCTGGAATGGACTGAGACATCTGGGGGACTCTTGGAATGGTGGCACGACCCTGGAGTTCCTCTCGCCGTTCCTGTTGAGAGGGCCTCCTCTTTAGATGCGACGGGAACGCCGGGAACTCTTTCCCGACGAAGCAGGGAAAGAATCCCTCATCTCGAGCTACGAGGCGGAAACGGGGCTCCTCTGGATGTGGGCGGGACCCTCGTGTTTCCTCTCGAGGGGAGACGGGTATGTCGGGGAACTTCTTGACTTGCACCAAGGGTGTGAAGGACCCTTTCGAAGTTCCAGAGGTGAGGTGTGATCAGCCTCGAGACGCCTCAGCGGAAATGGGCCTCATCTCGCCTGGAGGGGAGAATCTCCTGGATTTTCTCGAGTTGCGGCAGGTCTTCTCGAGTTACGAGGGGGACCTCAGGGACCCGCTCTGGTGGCCTCAGGAAAGGCCAGTCCCCATGCGAGTTGCTAGGGGACCTCTCGGAATTCCTCTCCCGTCCATGCCGGGGCCTCAGTCCTTGTGTGGAGTCGGGGCCGGAACCTGAGGTTTCCTCTCCAGTGTTGCCATGGATATTGGGGTTCTTCTGAGTCTCCCCAGGGGAGTCAGGCCTCGTCTCGAGTGGGGGCATGCACGTGCGCTTTCCTCCCGAGCTGCAGCAGTAGTGTCACGCTTCCTGTCACGTGGATCAAGGGATCTGTGGCTTTCCCTCGAGGCTGTCCCTCGAGGCTTTCCCACGAGGCTTTCCCACAGGGCTTTGCCACGTGCCACCTTGGTGTGAGTCGATTCTCGGCGTGAAAGACGGGCCGGAGTAGGGAAAAGAGGGTCCTCTGGAATGGACTGAGACATCTGGGGGACTCTTGGAATGGTGGCACGACCCTGGAGTTACTCTCGCCGTTCCTGTTGAGAGGGCCTCCTCTTGAGATGCGACGGGAACGGCGGGAACTCTTTCCCAACGAAGCAGGGAAATGATCCCTCATCTCTACCTACGAGGCGGAAACGGGGCTTATCTGGATGTGGTTGGGACCCTCGTGTTTCCTCTCGAGTGGAGACGGGTATGTCGGGGAACTTCTTGACTTGCACCAAGGGTGTGAAGGACCCTTTCGAAGTTCCAGAGGTGAGGTGTGATCAGCCTCGAGACGCCTCAGCGGAAATGGGCCTCATCTCGCCTGGAGGGGAGAACCTCCTGGATTTTCTCGAGTTGCGGCAGGTCTCGAGTTACGACGGGGACCTCAGGGACCCGCTCTGGTGGCCTCAGGAAAGGCCAGTCCCCAAGCGAGTTGCTAGGGGACCTCTCGGGATTCCTCTCCCGTCCATGTCGGGGCCTCAGTCCTTGTGTGGAGTCGGGGCCAGAACCTGAGGATTCCTCTCCAGTGTTGCCATGGATATTGGGGTGCTTCTGAGTCTCCCCAGGGGAGTCAGGTCTCGTCTCGTGTGGGGGCATGCATGTGCGCTTTCCTCCCGAGCTGCAGCAGTAGTGTCACGCTTCCTGTCACGTGGATCAAGGGATCTGTGGCATTCCCTCGAGGCTGTCCCTCGAGGCTTTCCCACGAGGCTTTCCCACAAGGCTGTGCCACGTGCCACCTTGGTGTGAGTCGATCCTCGGCGTGAAAGACAGCTGGTGAACGGAAAAGTGGTTCCTCTGGAATGGACTGAGACATCTGGGGGACTCTTGGAATGGTGGCAGGAACCTGGAGTTCCTCTCGCCTTTCCTGTTGAGAGGGCCTCCTCTTGTGATGCGACGGGAACGCCGGGAACTCTTTCCCGATGAAGCAGGGAAAGGATCCCTCATCTCGAGCTACGAGGCGGAAACGGGGCTCCTCTGGATGTGGGCGGGACCCTCGTGTTTCCTCTCGAGTGGAGACGGGTATGTCGGGGAACTTCTTGATTTGCACCAAGGGTGTGAAGGACCATTTCGAAGTTCCAGAGTGGAGGTGTGATCAGCCTCGAGACGCCTCAGTGGAAATGGGCCTCATCTCGCCTGGAGGGGAGAACCTGCTGGATTTTCTCGAGTTGCGGCAGGTCTTCTCGAGTTACGACGGGGACCTCAGGGACCCGCTCTGGTGGCCTCAGGAAAGGCCAGTCCCCATGCGAGTTGCTTGGGGCCATCTCGGGATTCCTCTCCCGTCCATGCCGGGGCCTAAGACCTTGTGTGGAGTCGGGGCCGGAACCTGAGGATTCCTCTCCAGTGTTGCCATGGATCTTGGGGTGCTTCTGAGTCTCCCCAGGGGAGTCAGGCCTCGTCTCGAGTGGGGGCATGCACGTGTGCTTTCCTCCCGAACTGCAGCAGTAGTGTCACGCTTCCTGTCACGTGGATCAAGGGATCTGTGGTTTCCCTCGAGGCTTTCGCTCGAGGCTTTCCCACGAGGCTTTCCCACAGGGCTATGCCACCTGCCACCTTGGTGTGAGTCGATCCTCGGCGTGAATGACGAGCCGGTGAAGGGAAAAGAGGTTCCTCTGGAATGGACTGAGACATCTGGGGGACTCTTGGAATGGTGGGACGACCCTGGAGTTCCTCTCGCCGTTCCTGTTGAGAGGGCCTCCTCTTGAGATGCGACGGGAACGCCGGGAACTCTTTCCCGATGAAGCAGGGAACGGATCCCTCATCTCGAGCTACGAGGCGGAAACGGGGCTCCTCTGGATGTGGGCGGGACCCTCGTGTTTCTTCTCGAGTGGAGTCGGGTATGTCGGGGAACTTCGTGATTTGCACCAAGGGTGTGAAGGACCCTTTCGAAGTTCTAGAGGTGAGGTGTGATCAGCCTCGAGACGCCTCAGTGGAAATCGGCCTCATCTCGCCTGGAAGGGAGAACCTCCTGGATTTTCTCGAGTTGCGGCAGGTCTTCTCGAGTTACGACGGGGACCTCAGGGACCCGCTCTGGTGGCCTCAGGAAAGGCCCGTCCCCGTGCGAGTTGCTAGGGGCCATCTCGGGATTCCTCTCCCGTCCATGCCGCGGCCTCAGTCCTTGCGTGGAGTCGGGGCTGGAACCTGAGGATACCTCTCCAGTGTTGCCATGGATCTTGGGGTGCTTCTGAGTCTCCCCAGGGGAGTCAGGCCTCGTCTCGAGTGGGGTCATGCACGTGAGTTTTCCTCCCGAGCTGCAGCAGTAGTGTCACGCTTCCTGTCACGTGGATCAAGGGATCTGTGGCTTTCCCTCTAGGCTGTCCCTCGAGGCTTTCCCACGAGGCTTTCCCACAGGGCTGTGCCAGGTGCCACCTTGGTGTGAGTCGATCCTCGGCGTGAAAGACGAGCCGGTGAAGGGAAACGAGGTTCCTCTGGAATGGACTGAGACATCTGGGGGACTCTTGCAATGGTGGCACAACCCTGGAGATCCTCTCGCCGTTCCTGTTGAGAGGGCCTCCTCTTGAGATGCGACGGGAACGCCGGGAACTCTTTCCCGACGAAGCAGGGAACGGATCCCTCATCTCGAGCTACGAGGCGGAAACGGGGCTCCTCTGGATGTGGGCGGGACCCTCGTGTTTCTTCTCGAGTGGAGTCGGGTATATCGGGGAACTTCGTGATTTGCACCAAGGGTGTGAAGGACCCTTTCGAAGTTCCAGAGGTGAGGTGTGATCAGCCTCGAGACGCCTCAGCGGAAATGGGCCTCATCTCGCCTGGAGGGGAGAACCTCCTGGATTTTCTCGAGTTGCGGCAGGTCTTCTCGAGTTACGACGGGGACCTCAGGGACCCGCTCTGGTGGCCTCAGGAAAGGCCAGTCCCCATGCGAGTTGCTAGGGGCCATCTCGGGATTCCTCTCCCGTCCATGCCGCGGCCTCAGTCCTTGCGTGGAGTCGGGGCTGGAACCTGAGGATACCTCTCCAGTGTTACCATGGATCTTGGGGTGCTTCTGAGTCTCCCCAGGGGAGTCAGGCCTCGTCTCGAGTGGGGCCATGCACGTGCGGTTTCCTCCCGAGCTGCAGCAGTTGTGTCACGCTTCCTGTCACGTGGATCAAGGGATCTGTGGTTTCCCTCGAGGCTTTCGCTCGAGGCTTTCCCACGAGGCTTTCCCACAGGGCTGTGCCATGTGCCACCTTGGTGTGGGTCGATCCTCGGCGTGAAAGACGAGCCGGTGAATGGAAAAGAGGTTCCTCTGGAATAGACTGAGACATCTGGGGGACTCTTGGAATGGTGGCACGACCCTGGAGTTCCTCTCGCCGTTCCTATTGAGAGGGCCTCCTCTTGAGATGCGACGGGAAAGCCGGGAACTCTTTCCCGACGAAGCAGGGAACGGATCCCTCATCTCGAGCTACGAGGCGGAAACGGGGCTCCTCTGGATGTGGGCAGGACCCTCGTGTTTCCTCTCGAGTGGAGACGGGTATGTCGGGGAACTTCTTGATTTGCACCAAGGGTGTGAAGGACCCTTTCGAATTTCCAGAGGTGAGGTGTTATCAGCCTCGAGACGCCTCAGCGGTAATGGGCCTCATCTCGCATGGAGGGGAGAACCTCCTGGATTTTCTCGAGTTGCAACAGGTCTTCTCGAGTTACGACGGGGACCTCAGGGACCCGCTCTGGTGGCCTCAGGAAAGGCCAGTCCCCATGCGAGTTGCTAGGTGACCTCTCGGGATTCCTCTCCCTTCCATACCGGGGCCTCAGTCCTTGTGTGGAGTCGGGGCCGGAACCTGAGGATTCCTCTCCAGTGTTGCCTTGGATCTTGGGGTGCTTCTGAGGCTCCCCAGGGGAGTCAGGCCTCGTCTCGAGTGGGAGCATGCACGTGCGCTTTCCGCCCGAGGTGCAGCAGTACTGTCACGCATCCTGTCACGTGGATGAAGGGATCTGTGGCTTTCCCTCGAGGCTGTCCCTCGAGGCTTTCCCACGAGGCTTTCCCACAGGGCTGTGCCACGTGCCACCTTGGTGTGAGTCGATCCTCGGCGTGAAAGACAGCTGGTGAACGGAAAAGTGGTTCCTCTGGAATGGACTGAGACATCTGGGGGACTCTTGGAATGGTGGCAGGACCCTGGAGTTCCTCTCGCCGTTCCTGTTGAGAGGGCCTCCTCTTGAGATGCGACGGGAACGGCGGGAACTCTTTCCCAACGAAGCAGGGAAATGATCCCTCATCTCTACCTACGAGGCGGAAACGGGGTTATCTGGATGTGGTTGGGACCCTCGTGTTTCCTCTCGAGTGGAGACGGGTATGTCGGGGAACTTCTTGACTTGCACCAAGGGTGTGAAGGACCCTTTCGAAGTTCCAGAGGTGAGGTGTGATCAGCCTCGAGACGCCTCAGCAGAAATGGGCCTCATCTCGCCTGGAGGGGAGAACCTCCTGGATTTTCTCGAGTTGCGGCAGGTCTCGAGTTACGACGGGGACCTCAGGGACCCGCTCTGGTGGCCTCAGGAAAGGCCAGTCCCCATGCGAGTTGCTAGGGGACCTCTCGGGATTCCTCTCCCGTCCATGTCGGGGCCTCAGTCCTTGTGTGGAGTCGGGGCCAGAACCTGAGGATTCCTCTCCAGTGTTGCCATGGATATTGGGGTGCTTCTGAGTCTCCCCAGGGGAGTCAGGTCTCGTCTCGTGTGGGGGCATGCATGTGCGCTTTCCTCCCGAGCTGCAGCAGTAGTGTCACGCTTCCTGTCACGTGGATCAAGGGATCTGTGGCATTCCCTCGAGGCTGTCCCTCGAGGCTTTCCCACGAGGCTTTCCCACAAGGCTGTGCCACGTGCCACCTTGGTGTGAGTCGATCCTCGGCGTGAAAGACAGCTGGTGAACGGAAAAGTGGTTCCTCTGGAATGGACTGAGACATCTGGGGGACTCTTGGAATGGTGGCAGGACCCTGGAGTTCCTCTCGCCGTTCCTGTTGAGAGGGCCTCCTCTTGTGATGCGACGGGAACGCCGGGAACTCTTTCCCGATGAAGCAGGGAAAGGATCCCTCATCTCGAGCTACGAGGCGGAAACGGGGCTCCTCTGGATGTGGGCGGGACCCTCGTGTTTCCTCTCGAGTGGAGACGGGTATGTCGGGGAACTTCTTGATTTGCACCAAGGGTGTGAAGGACCATTTCGAAGTTCCAGAGTGGAGGTGTGATCAGCCTCGAGACGCCTCAGCGGAAATGGGCCTCATCTCGCCTGGAAGGGAGAACCTCCTGGATTTTCTCGAGTTGCGGCAGGTCTTCTCGAGTTACGACGGGGACCTCAGGGACCCGCTCTGGTGGCCTCAGGAAAGGCCCGTCCCCGTGCGAGTTGCTAGGGGCCATCTCGGGATTCCTCTCCCGTCCATGCCGCGGCCTCAGTCCTTGCGTGGAGTCGGGGCTGGAACCTGAGGATACCTCTCCAGTGTTGCCATGGATCTTGGGGTGCTTCTGAGTCTCCCCAGGGGAGTCAGGCCTCGTCTCGAGTGTGGTCATGCACGTGAGTTTTCCTCCCGAGCTGCAGCATTAGTGTCACGCTTCCTGTCACGTGGATCAAGGGATCTGTGGTTTCCCTCAAGGCTTTCACTCGAGGATTTCCCACGAGGCATTCCCACAGGGCTGTGCCACGTGCCACCTTGGTGTGAGTCGATCCTCGGCGTGAAGACGAGCCGGTGAAGGGAAAAGAGGTTCCTCTGGAATGGACTGAGACATCTGGGGGACTCTTGCAATGGTGGCACGACCCTGGAGTTCCTCTCGCCGTTCCTGTTCAGTGGGCCTCCTCTTGAGATGCGACGGGAACGCCGGGAACTCTTTCCCGACGAAGCAGGGAACGGATGCCTCATCTCGAGCTACGAGGCGGAAACGGGGCTCCTCAGGATGTGGGCGGGACCCTCGTGTTTCTTCTCGAGTGGAGTCGGGTATGTCGGGGAACTTCGTGATTTGCACCAAGGGTGTGAAGGACCCTTTCGAAGTTCCAGAGGTGAGGTGTGATCAGCCTCGAGACGCCTCAGGGGAAATGGGCCTCATCTCGCCTGGAGGGGAGAACCTCCTGGATTTTCTCGAGTTGCGGCAGGTCTTCTCGAGTTACGACGGGGACCTCAGGGACCCGCTCTGGTGGCCTCAGGAAAGGCCAGTCCCCGTGCGAGTTGCTAGGGGCCATCTCGGGATTCCTCTCCCGTCCATGCCGTGGCCTCAGTCCTTGCGTGGAGTCGGGGCTGGAACCTGAGGATACCTCTCCAGTGTTGCCATGGATCTTGGGGTGCTTCTGAGTCTCCCCAGGGGAGTCAAGCCTCGTCTCGTGTGGGGGCATGCACGTGCGCTTTCCTCCCGAGCTGCAGCAGTAGTGTCACGCTTCCTGTCACGTAGATCAAGGGATCTGTGGCATTCCCTAGAGGCTGTCCCTCGAGGCTTTCCCACGAGGCTTTCCCACAGGGCTGCGCCACGTGTCACCTTGGTGTGAGTCGATCCTCGGCTTGAAAGAGAGCTGGTGAAGGGAAAAGAGTTTCCTCTGGAATGGACTGATACATCTGGGGGACTCTTGAAATGGTGGCACGACCCTGGAGTTCCTCTCGCCGTTCCTGTTGAGAGGGTCTCCTCTTGAGATGCGACGGGAACGCCGGGAACTCTTTCCCGACGAAGCAGGGAAAGGATCCCTCATCTCGAGCTACGAGGCGGAAACGGGACTCCTCTGGATGTGGTTGGGACCCTCGTGTTTCCTCTCGAGGGGAGACGGGTATGTCGGGGAACTTCTTGATTTGCACCAAGGGTGTGAAGGACACTTTCGAAGTTCCAGAGGTGAGGTGTGATCAGCCACGACGCCTCAGCGGAAATGGGCCTCATCTCGCCTGGAGGGGAGAACTTCCTGGATTTTCTCGAGTTGCGGCAGGTCTTCTCGAGTTACGACGGGGACCTCAGGGACCCGCTCTGGTGGCCTCAGGAAAGGCCAGTCCCCATGCGAATTGCTAGGGGACCTTTCGGGATTCCTCTCCCGTCCATGCTGGGGCCTAAGACCTTGTGTGGAGTAGGGGCCGGAACCTGAGGATTCCTCTCCAGTGTTGCCATGGATCTTGGGGTGCTTCTGAGTCTCCCCAGGGGAGTCAAGCCTCATCTCGTGTGGGGGCATGCACGTGCGCTTTCCTCCCGAGCTGAAGCAGTAGTGTCACGCTTCCTGTCACGTAGATCAAGGGATCTGTGGCATTCCCTCGAGGCAGTCCCTCGAGGCTTTCACATGAGGCTTTCCCACAGGGCTGTGCCACGTGCCACCTTGGTGTGAGTCGATCCTCGGCATGAAAGAGAGCTGGTGAATGGAAAAGAGTTTCCTCTGAAATGGACTGATACATATGGGGGACTCTTGGAATGGTGGCACGACCCTGGAGTTCCTCTCGCCGTTCCTGTTGAGAGGGCCTCCTGTTGAGATGCGACGGGAACGCCGGGAACTCTTTCCCGACGAAGCAGGGAAAGGATCCCTCATCTCGAGCTACGAGGCGGAAACGGGGCTCCTCTGGATGTGGTTGGGACCCTCGTGTTTCCTCTCGAGTGGAGACGGGTATGTCGGGGAACTTCTTGACTTGCACCAAGGGTGTGAAGGACCCTTTCGAAGTTCCAGAGTTGAGGTGTGATCAGCCTCGAGACGCCTCAGCGGAAATGGGCCTCATCTCGCCTGGAGGGGAGAACCTCCTGGATTTTCTCGAGTTGCGGCAGGTCTTCTCGAGTTACGACGGGGACCTCAGGGACCCGCTCTGGTGGCCTCAGGAAAGGCCAGTCCCCATGCGAGTTGCTAGGGGACCTCTCAGAATTCCTCTCCCGTCCATGCCGGGGCCTCAGTCCTTGTGTGGATCGGGGCCGGAACCTGAGGATTCCTCTCCAGTGTTGCCATGGATATTGGGGTGCTTCTGAGTCTCCCCAGGGGAGTCAGGCCTCGTCTCGAGTGGGGGCATGCACGTGCGCTTTCCTCCCGAGCTGCAGCAGTAGTGTCACGCTTCCTGTCACGTGGATCAAGGGATCTGTGGCTTTCCCTCGAGGCTGTCCCTCGAGGCTTTCCCACGAGGCTTTCCCACAGGGCTGTGCCACGGGCCACCTTGGTGTGAGTCGATCCTCGGCGTGATAGACGAGCCGGTGAAGGGAAAAGAGGTTCCTCTGGAATGGACTGAGACATCTGGGGGACTCTTGGAATGGTGGCACGACCCTGGAGTTCCTCTCGCCGTTCCTGTTGAGAGGGCCTCCTCTTGAGATGCGACGGGAACGCCGGGAACTCTTTCCCGATGAAGCAGGGAAAGAATCCCTCATCTCGAGCTACGAGGCGGAAACGGGGCTCCTCTGGATGGGGGCGGGACCCTCGTGTTTCCTCTCGAGTGGAGACGGGTATGTCGGGAAATTCTTGACTTGCACCAATGGTGTGAAGGACCCTTTCGAAGTTCCAGAGTTGAGGTGTGATCAGCCTCGAGACGCCTCAGCGGAAATGGGCCTCATCTCACCTGGAGGGGAGAACCTCCTGGATTTTCTCGAGTTGCGGCAGGTCTTCTCGAGTTACGACGGGGACCTCAGGGACCCGCTCTGGTGGCCTCAGGAAAGGCCAGTCCCCATGCGAGTTGCTAGGGGACCCCTCGGATTCCTCTCCCGTCCATGCCGGGGCCTCAGTCCTTGTGTGGATTCCGGGCCGGAACCTTAGGATTCCTCTCCAGTGTTGCCATGGATCTTGGGGTGCTTCTGAGTCTCCCCAGGGGAATCAGGCCTCGTCCCGAGTGGGAGCATGCACGTGCACTTTCCTCCCGAGCTGCAGCAGTAGTGTCACGCTTCCTGTCACGTGGATCAAGGGATCTGTGGCTTTCCCTCGAGGCTGTCCCTCGAGGCTTTCCCACGAGGCTTTCCCACAGGGCTGTGCCACGTGCCACGTTGGTGTGAGTCGATCCTCGGCGTGAAAGACGAGCCGGTGAAGGGAAAAGAGGTTCCTCTGGAATGGACTGAGACATCTGGGGGACTCTTGCAATGGTGGCACGACCCTGGAGTTCCTCTCGCCGTTCCTGTTGAGAGGGCCTCCTCTTGAGATGCGACGGGAACGCCGGGAACTCTTTCCCGACGAAGCAGGGAAAGAATCCCTCATCTCGAGCTACGAGGCGGAAACGGGGCTCCTCTGGATGTGGGCGGGACCCTCGTGTTTCCTCTCGAGTGGAGACGGGTATGTCGGGGAACTTCTTGATTTGCACCAAGGGTGTGAAGGACCCTTTCGAAGTTCCAGAGGTGAGGTGTGATCAGCCTCGAGACGCCTCAGTGGAAATGGGCCTCATCTCGCCTGGAGGGGAGAACCTGCTGGATTTTCTCGAGTTGCGGCAGGTCTTCTCGAGTTACGACGGGGACCTCAGGGACCCGCTCTGGTGGCCTCAGGAAAGGCCAGTCCCCATGCGAGTTGCTTGGGGCCATCTCGGGATTCCTCTCCTGTCCATGCCGGGGCATAAGACCTTGTGTGGAGTCGGGGCCGGAACCTGAGGATTCCTCTCCAGTGTTGCCATGGATCTTGGGGTGCTTCTGAGTCTCCCCAGGGGAGTCAGGCCTCGTCTCGAGTGGGGGCATGCACGTGTGCTTTCCTCCCGAACTGCAGCAGTAGTGTCACGCTTCCTGTCACGTGGATCAAGGGATCTGTGGTTTCCCTCGAGGCTTTCGCTCGAGGCTTTCCCACGAGGCTTTCCCACAGGGCTATGCCACCTGCCACCTTGGTGTGAGTCGATCCTCGGCGTGAATGACGAGCCGGTGAAGGGAAAAGAGGTTCCTCTGGAATGGACTGAGACATCTGGGGGACTCTTGGAATGGTGGCAGGACCCTGGAGTTCCTCTCGCCATTCCTGTTGAGAGGGCCTCCTCTTGAGATGCGACGGGAACGCCGGGAACTCTTTCCCGATGAAGCAGGGAACGGATCCCTCATCTCGAGCTACGAGGCGGAAACGGGGCTCCTCTGGATGTGGGCGGGACCCTCGTGTTTCTTCTCGAGTGGAGTCGGGTATGTCGGGGAACTTCGTGATTTGCACCAAGGGTGTGAAGGACCCTTTCGAAGTTCCAGAGGTGAGGTGTGATCAGCCTCGAGACGCCTCAGCGGAAATGGGCCTCATCTCGCCTGGAAGGGAGAACCTCCTGGATTTTCTCGAGTTGCGGCAGGTCTTCTCGAGTTACGACGGGGACCTCAGGGACCCGCTCTGGTGGCCTCAGGAAAGGCCCGTCCCCGTGCGAGTTGCTAGGGGCCATCTCGGGATTCCTCTCCCGTCCATGCCGCGGCCTCAGTCCTTGCGTGGAGTCGGGGCTGGAACCTGAGGATACCTCTCCAGTGTTGCCATGGATCTTGGGGTGCTTCTGAGTCTCCCCAGGGGAGTCAGGCCTCGTCTCGAGTGGGGCCATGCACGTGCGGTTTCCTCCAGAGCTGCAGCAGTAGTGTCACGCTTCCTGTCACGTGGATCAAGGGATCTGTGGTTTCCATCGAGGCTTTCGCTGGAGGCTTTCCCACGAGGCTTTCCCACAGGGCTGTGCCACGTGCCACCTTGGTGTGAGTCGATCCTCGGCGTGAAAGACGAGCCGGTGAAGGGAAAAGAGGTTCCTCTGGAATGGACTGAGACATCTGGGGGACTCTTGGAATGGTGGCACGACCCTGGAGTTCCTCTCGCCGTTCCTGTTGAGAGGCCCTCCTCTTGAGATGCGAAGGGAACGCCGGGAACTCTTTCCCGACGAAGCAGGGAAAGAATCCCTCATCTCGAGCTACGAGGCGGAAACGGGGCTCCTCTGGATGTGGGCGGGACCCTCGTGTTTCCTCTCGAGTGGAGACGGGTATGTCGGGGAACTTCTTGATTTGCACCAAGGGTGTGAAGGACCCTTTCGAAGTTCCAGAGGTGAGGTGTGATCAGCCTCGAGACGCCTCAGTGGAAATGGGCCTCATCTCGCCTGGAGGGGAGAACCTGCTGGATTTTCTCCAGTTTCGGCAGGTCTTCTCGAGTTACGACGGGGACCTCAGGGAACCGCTCTGGTGGCCTCAGGAAAGGCCAGTCTCCGTGCGAGTTGCTTGGGGCCATCTCGGGATTCCTCTCCCGTCCATGCCGGGGCCTAAGACCTTGTGTGGAGTCGGGGCCCGAACCTGAGGATTCCTCTTCAGTGTTGCCATGGATCTTGGGGTGCTTCTGAGTCTCCCCAGGGGAGTCAGGCCTCGTCTCGAGTGGGGTCATGCACGTGAGTTTTCCTCCCGAGCTGCAGCAGTAGTGTCACGCTTCCTGTCACGTGGATAAAGGGATCTGTGGTTTCCCTCAAGGCTTTCACTCGAGGATTTCCCACGAGGCATTCCCACAGGGCTGTGCCACGTGCCACCTTGGTGTGAGTCGATCCTCGGCGTGAAGACGAGCCGGTGAAGGGAAAAGAGGTTCCTCTGGAATGGACTGAGACATCTGGGGGACTCTTGGAATGGTGACACGACCCTGGAGTTCCTCTCGCGGTTCCTGTTCAGTGGGCCTCCTCTGGAGATGCGATGGGAACGCCTGGAACTCTTGCCCGACGAAGCAGGGAAAGGATCCCTCATCTCGAGCTACGAGGCGGAAATGGCACTCCTCTGGATGTGGGCGGGACCCTCGTGTTTCCTCTCGAGTGGAGACGGGTATGTCGGGGAAATTCTTGATTTGCACCAAGGGTGTGAAGGACCCTTTCGACGTTCCAGAGGTGAAGTGTGATCAGCCTCGAGACGCCTCAGCGGAAATGGGACTCATCTCGCCTGGAGGGGAGAACCTCCTGGATTTTCTCGAGTTGCGGCAGGTCTTCTCGAGTTACGACGGGGACCTCAGGGACCCGCTCTGGTGGCCTCAGGAAAGGCCAGTCCCCATGCGAGTTGCTTGGGGCCATCTCGGGATTCCTCTCCCGTCCATGCCGGGGCCTAAGACCTTGTGTGGAGTCGGGGCCGGAACCTGAGGATTCCTCTCCAGTGTTGCCATGGACCTTGGGGTGCTTCTGAGTCTCCGCAGGGGAGTCAGGCCTCGTCTCGAGTGGGGGCATGCACGTGTGCTTTCCTCCCGAACTGCAGCAGTAGTGTCACGCTTCCTGTCACGTGGATCAAGGGATCTGTGGTTTCCCTCGAGGCTTTCGCTCGAGGCTTTCCCACGAGGCTTTCCCACAGGGCTATGCCACTTGCCACCTTGGTGTGAGTCGATCCTCGGCGTGAATGACGAGCCGGTGAAGGGAAAAGAGGTTCCTCTGGAATGGACTGAGACATCTGGGGGACACTTGGAATGGTGGCAGGACCCTGGAGTTCCTCTCGCCGTTCCTGTTGAGAGGGCCTCCTCTTGAGATGCGACGGGAACGCCGGGAACTCTTTCCCGACGAAGCAGGGAACGGATGCCTCATCTCGAGCTACGAGGCGGAAACGGGGCTCCTCTGGATGTGGGCGGGACCCTCGTGTTTCTTCTCGAGTGGAGTCGGGTATGTCGGGGAACTTCGTGATTTGCACCAAGGGTGTGAAGGACCCTTTCGAAGTTCCAGAGGTGAGGTGTGATCAGCCTCGAGACGCCTCAGCGGAAATGGGCCTCATCTCGCCTGGAGGGGAGAACCTCCTGGATTTTCTCGAGTTGCGGCAGGTCTTCTCGAGTTACGACGGGGACCTCAGGGACCCGCTCTGGTGGCCTCAGGAAAGGCCAGTCCCCGTGCGAGTTGCTAGGGGCCATCTCGGGATTCCTCTCCCGTCCATGCCGCGGCCTCAGTCCTTGCGTGGAGTCGGGGCTGGAACCTGAAGATACCTCTCCAGTGTTGCCATGGATCTTGGGGTGCTTCTGAGTCTCCCCAGGGGAGTCAAGCCTCGTCTCATGTGGGGGCATGCACGTGCGCTTTCCTCCCGAGCTGCAGCAGTAGTGTCACGCTTCCTGTCACGTGGATCAAGGGATCTGTGGCTTTCCCTCGAGGCTGTCCCTCGAGGCTTTCCCACGAGGCTTTCCCACAGGGCTGTGCCACGGGCCACCTTTGTGTGAGTCGATCCTCGGCGTGAAAGATGAGCCGGTGAAGGGAAAAGAGGTTCCTCTGGAATGGACTGAGACATCTGGGGTACTCTTGGAATGGTGGCACGACCCTGGAGTTCCTCTCGCCGTTCCTGTTGAGAGGGCCTCCTCTTGAGATGCGACGGGAACGCCGGGAACTCTTTCCCGATGAAGCAGGGAAAGAATACCTCATCTCGAGCTACGAGGCGGAAACGGGGCTCCTCTGGATGTGGGCGGGACCCTCGTGTTTCCTTTCGAGTGGAGACGGGTATGTCGGGGAACTTCTTGACTTGCACCAAGGGTGTGAAGGACCCTTTCGAAGTTCCAGAGTTGAGGTGTGATCAGCCTCGAGACGCCTCAGCGGAAATGGGCCTCATCTCGCCTGGAGGGGAGAACCTCCTGGATTTTCTCGAGTTGCGGCAGGTCTTCTCGAGTTACGACGGGGACCTCAGGGACCCGCTCTGGGGGCCTCAGGAAAGGCCAGTCCCCATGCGAGTTGCTAGGGGACCTCTCGGGATTCCTCTCCCGTTCATGCCGGGGCCTCAGTCCTTGTGTGGAGTCGGGGCGGGAACCTGAGGATTCCTCTCCAGTGTTGCCATGGATCTTGGGGTGCTTCTGAGTCTCCCCAGGGGAGTCATGCCTCGTCTCGTGTGGGGGCATGCACGTGCGCTTTCCTCCCGAGCTGCAGCAGTAGTGTCACGCTTCCTGTCACGTGGATCAAGGGATCTGTGGCTTTGCCTCGAGGCTGTCCCTCGAGGCTTTCCCACGAGGCTTTACCACAGGGCTGTGCCACGGGACACCTTGGTGTGAGTCGATCCTCGGCGTGAAAGACGAGCCGGTGAAGGGAAAAGAGTTTCCTCTGGAATGGACTGAGACATCTGGGGGACTCTTGGAATGGTGGCACGACCCTGGAGTTCCTCTCGCCGTTCCTGTTGAGAGGGCCTCCTCTTGAGATGCGACGGGAACGCCGGGAACTCTTTCCCAATGAAGCAGGGAAAGAATACCTCATCTCGAGCTACGAGGCGGAAACGGGGCTCCTCTGGATGTGGGCGGTACCCTCGTGTTTCCTCTCGAGTGGAGACGGGTATGTCGGGGAACTTCTTGACTTGCACCAAGGGTGTGAAGGACCCTTTCGAAGTTCCAGAGTTGAGGTGTGATCAGCCTCGAGACGCCTCAGCGGAAATGGGCCTCATCTCGCCTGGAGGGGAGAACCTCCTGGATTTTCTCGAGTTGCGGCAGGTCTTCTCGAGTTTCGACGGGGACCTCAGGGACCCGCTCTGGGGGCCTCAGGAAAGGCCAGTCCCCATGCGAGTTGCTAGGGGACCTCTCGGGATTCCTCTCCCGTTCATGCCGGGGCCTCAGTCCTTGTGTGGAGTCGGGGCGGGAACCTGAGGATTCCTCTCCAGTGTTGCCATGGATCTTGGGGTGCTTCTGAGTCTCCCCAGGGGAGTCATGCCTCGTCTCGTGTGGGGGCATGCACGTGCGCTTTCCTCCTGAGCTGCAGCAGTAGTGTCACGCTTCCTGTCACGTGGATCAAGGGATCTGTGGCTTTGCCTCGAGGCTGTCCCTCGAGGCTTTCCCACGAGGCTTTCCCACAGGGCTGTGCCACGGGAC
The DNA here is from genome assembly GCF_023091745.1 of Budorcas taxicolor. Lineage (NCBI taxonomy): Eukaryota > Metazoa > Chordata > Mammalia > Artiodactyla > Bovidae > Budorcas > Budorcas taxicolor. The sequence continues at coordinate 101,787 of NW_026292559.1, forward strand.
ACCTTGGTGTGAGTCGATCCTCGGCGTGAAAGACGAGCCGGTGAAGGGAAAAGAGTTTCCTCTGGAATGGACTGAGACATCTGGGGGACTCTTGGAATGGTGGCACGACCCTGGAGTTCCTCTCGCCGTTCCTGTTGAGAGGGCCTCCTCTTGAGATGCGACGGGAACGCCGGGAACTCTTTCCCAATGAAGCAGGTAAAGAATACCTCATCTCGAGCTACGAGGCGGAAACGGGGCTCCTCTGGATGTGGGCGGTACCCTCGTGTTTCCTCTCGAGTGGAGACGGGTATGTCGGGGAACTTCTTGACTTGCACCAAGGGTGTGAAGGACCCTTTCGAAGTTCCAGAGTTGAGGTGTGATCAGCCTCGAGACGCCTCAGCGGAAATGGGCCTCATCTCGCCTGGAGGGGAGAACCTCCTGGATTTTCTCGAGTTGCGGCAGGTCTTCTCGAGTTACGACGGGGACCTCAGGGACCCGCTCTGGTGGCCTCAGGAAAGGCCAGTCCCCTTGCGAGTTAATAGGGGACCCCTCGGGATTCCTCTCCCGTCCATGCCGGGGCCTCAGTCCTTGTGTGGATTCCGGGCCGGAACATTAGGATTCCTCTCCAGTGTTGCCATGGATCTTGGGGTGCTTCTGAGTCTCCCCAGGGGAGTCAGGCCTCATCTCGAGTGGGAGCATGCACGTGCGCTTTCCTCCCGAGCTGCAGCAGTAGTGTCACGCTTCCTGTCACGTGGATCAAGGGATCTGTGGCTTTCCCTCGAGGCTGGCCCTCGAGGCTTTCCCACGAGGCTTTCCCACAGGGCTGTGCCAGGTGCCACCTTGGTGTGAGTCGATCCTCGGCGTGAAAGACGAGCCGGTGAAGGGAAAAGAGGTTCCTCTGGAATGGACTGAGACATCTGGGGGACTCTTGCAATGGTGGCACAACCCTGGAGATACTCTCGCCGTTCCTGTTGAGAGGGCCTCCTCTTGAGATGCGACGGGAATGCCGGGAACTCTTTCCCGACGAAGCAGGGAACGGATCCCTCATCTCGAGCTACGAGGCGGAAACGGGGCTCCTCTGGATGTGGGCGGGACCCTCGTGTTTCTTCTCGAGTGGAGTCGGGTATATCGGGGAACTTCGTGATTTGCACCAAGGGTGTGAAGGACCCTTTCGAAGTTCCAGAGGTGAGGTGTGATCAGCCTCGAGACGCCTCAGCGGAAATGGGCCTCATCTCGCCTGGAGGGGAGAACCTCCTGGATTTTCTCGAGTTGCGGCAGGTCTTCTCGAGTTACGACGGGGACCTCAGGGACCCGCTCTGGTGGCCTCAGGAAAGGCCAGTCCCCATGCGAGTTGCTAGGGGCCATCTCGGGATTCCTCTCCCGTCCATGCCGCGGCCTCAGTCCTTGCGTGGAGTCGGGGCTGGAACCTGAGGATACCTCTCCAGTGTTGCCATGGATCTTGGGGTGCTTCTGAGTCTCCCCAGGGGAGTCAGGCCTCGTCTCGAGTGGGGCCATGCACGTGCGGTTTCCTCCCGAGCTGCAGCAGTTGTGTCACGCTTCCTGTCACGTGGATCAAGGGATCTGTGGTTTCCCTCGAGGCTTTCGCTCGAGGCTTTCCCACGAGGCTTTCCCACAGGGCTGTGCCATGTGCCACCTTGGTGTGGGTCGATCCTCGGCGTGAAAGACGAGCCGGTGAATGGAAAAGAGGTTCCTCTGGAATAGACTGAGACATCTGGGGGACTCTTGGAATGGTGGCACGACCCTGGAGTTCCTCTCGCCGTTCCTGTTGAGAGGGCCTCCTCTTGAGATGCGACGGGAAAGCCGGGAACTCTTTCCCGACGAAGCAGGGAACGGATCCCTCATCTCGAGCTACGAGGCGGAAACGGGGCTCCTCTGGATGTGGGCGGTACCCTCGTGTTTCCTCTCGAGTGGAGACGGGTATGTCGGGGAACTTCTTGACTTGCACCAAGGGTGTGAAGGAGCCTTTCGAAGTTCCAGAGGTGAGGTGTGATCAGCCTCGAGACGCCTCAGCGGAAATGGGCCTCATCTCGCCTGGAGGGGAGAACCTCCTGGATTTTCTCGAGTTGCGGCAGGTCTTCTCGAGTTACGACGGGGACCTCAGGGACCCGCTCTGGTGGCCTCAGGAAAGGCCAGTCCCCTTGCGAGTTAATAGGGGACCCCTCGGGATTCCTCTCCCGTCCATGCCGGGGCCTCAGTCCTTGTGTGGATTCCGGGCCGGAACATTAGGATTCCTCTCCAGTGTTGCCATGGATCTTGGGGTGCTTCTGAGTCTCCCCAGGGGAGTCAGACCTCATCTCGAGTGGGAGCATGCACGTGCGCTTTCCTCCCGAGCTGCAGCAGTAGTGTCACGCTTCCTGTCACGTGGATCAAGGGATCTGTGGCTTTCCCTCGAGGCTGGCCCTCGAGGCTTTCCCACGAGGCTTTCCCACAGGGCTGTGCCAGGTGCCACCTTGGTGTGAGTCGATCCTCGGCGTGAAAGACGAGCCGGTGAAGGGAAAAGAGGTTCCTCTGGAATGGACTGAGACATCTGGGGGACTCTTGCAATGGTGGCACAACCCTGGAGATCCTCTCGCCGTTCCTGTTGAGAGGGCCTCCTCTTGAGATGCGACGGGAATGCCGGGAACTCTTTCCCGACGAAGCAGGGAACGGATCCCTCATCTCGAGCTACGAGGCGGAAACGGGGCTCCTCTGGATGTGGGCGGGACCCTCGTGTTTCTTCTCGAGTGGAGTCGGGTATATCGGGGAACTTCGTGATTTGCACCAAGGGTGTGAAGGACCCTTTCGAAGTTCCAGAGGTGAGGTGTGATCAGCCTCGAGACGCCTCAGCGGAAATGGGCCTCATCTCGCCTGGAGGGGAGAACCTCCTGGATTTTCTCGAGTTGCGGCAGGTCTTCTCGAGTTACGACGGGGACCTCAGGGACCCGCTCTGGTGGCCTCAGGAAAGGCCAGTCCCCATGCGAGTTGCTAGGGGCCATCTCGGGATTCCTCTCCCGTCCATGCCGCGGCCTCAGTCCTTGCGTGGAGTCGGGGCTGGAACCTGAGGATACCTCTCCAGTGTTGCCATGGATCTTGGGGTGCTTCTGAGTCTCCCCAGGGGAGTCAGGCCTCGTCTCGAGTGGGGCCATGCACGTGCGGTTTCCTCCCGAGCTGCAGCAGTTGTGTCACGCTTCCTGTCACGTGGATCTAGGGATCTGTGGTTTCCCTCGAGGCTTTCGCTCGAGGCTTTCCCACGAGGCTTTCCCACAGGGCTGTGCCATGTGCCACCTTGGTGTGGGTCGATCCTCGGCGTGAAAGACGAGCCGGTGAATGGAAAAGAGGTTCCTCTGGAATAGACTGAGACATCTGGGGGACTCTTGGAATGGTGGCACGACCCTGGAGTTCCTCTCGCCGTTCCTGTTGAGAGGGCCTCCTCTTGAGATGCGACGGGAAAGCCGGGAACTCTTTCCCGACGAAGCAGGGAACGGATCCCTCATCTCGAGCTACGAGGCGGAAACGGGGCTCCTCTGGATGTGGGCAGGACCCTCGTGTTTCCTCTCGAGTGGAGACGGGTATGTCGGGGAACTTCTTGATTTGCACCAAGGGTGTGAAGGACCCTTTCGAATTTCCAGAGGTGAGGTGTGATCAGCCTCGAGACGCCTCAGCGGTAATGGGCCTCATCTCGCATGGAGGGGAGAACCTCCTGGATTTTCTCGAGTTGCGACAGGTCTTCTCGAGTTACGACGGGGACCTCAGGGACCCGCTCTGGTGGCCTCAGGAAAGGCCAGTCCCCATGCGAGTTGCTAGGGGACCTCTCGGGATTCCTCTCCCGTCCATACCGGGGCCTCAGTCCTTGTGTGGAGTCGGGGCCAGAACCTGAGGATTCCTCTCCAGTGTTGCCTTGGATCTTGGGGTGCTTCTGAGGCTCCCCAGGGGAGTCAGGCCTCGTCTCGAGTGGGAGCATGCACGTGCGCTTTCCGCCCGAGCTGCAGCAGTACTGTCACGCATCCTGTCACGTGGATCAAGGGATCTGTGGCTTTCCCTCGAGGCTGTCCCTCGAGGCTTTCCCACGAGGCTTTCCCACAGGGCTGTGCCACGTGCCACCTTGGTGTGAGTCGATCCTCGGCGTGAAAGACGAGCCGGTGAAGGGAAAAGAGGTTCCTCTGGAATGGACTGAGACATCTGGGGTCTCTTGGAATGGTGGGACGATCCTGGAGTTTCTCTCGCCGTTCCTGTTGAGAGGGCCTCCTCTTGAGATGCAACGGGAACGCCGGGAACTCTTTCCCGACGAAGCAGGGAAAGGATCCCTCATCTCGAGCTACGAGGCGGAAACGGGGCTCCTCTGGATGTGGTTGGGAACCACGTGTTTCCTCTCGAGGGGAGAAGGGTATGTCGGGGCACTTCTTGATTTGCACCAAGGGTGTGAAGGACACTTTCGAAGATCCAGAGGTGAGGTGTGATCAGCCACGACGCCTCAGCGGAATTGGGCCTCATCTCGCCTGGAGGGGAAAACCTCCTGGATTTTCTCGAGTTGCGGCAGGTCTTCTCGAGTTACGACGGGGACCTCAGGGACCCGCCCTGGTGGCCTCAGGAACGGCCAGTCCCCATGCGAGTTGCTAGGGGACCTCTCGGGATTCCTCTCCCGTTCATGCCGGGGCCTCAGTCCTTGTGTGGAGTCGGGGCCGGAACCTGAGGTTTCCTCTCCAGTGTTGCCATGGATATTGGGGTTCTTCTGAGTCTCCCCAGGGGAGTCAGGCCTCGTCTCGAGTGGGGGCATGCACGTGCGCTTTCCTCCCGAGCTGCAGCAGTAGTGTCACGCTTCCTGTCACGTGGATCAAGGGATCTGTGGCTTTCTCTCGAGTCTGTCCCTCGAGGCTTTCCCACGAGGCTTTCCCACAGGGCTGTGCCACGTGCCACCTTGGTGTGAGTCGATCCTCGGCGTGAAAGACGGGCCGGAATAGGGAAAACAGGGTCCTCTGGAATGGACTGAGACATCTGGGGGACTCTTGGAATGGTGGCACGACCCTGGAGTTCCTCTCGCCGTTCCTGTTGAGAGGGCCTCCTCTTGAGATGCGACGGGAACGGCGGGAACTCTTTCCCAACGAAGCAGGGAAATGATCCCTCATCTCGAGCTACGAGGCGGAAACGGGGCTCATCTGGATGTGGTTGGGACCCTCGTGTTTCCTCTCGAGTGGAGACGGGTATGTCGGGGAACTTCTTGATTTGCACCAAGGGTGTGAAGGACCATTTCGAAGTTCCAGAGTGGAGGTGTGATCAGCCTCGAGACGCCTCAGCGGAAATGGGCCTCATCTGGCCTGGAGGGGAGAACCTACTGGATTTTCTCGAGTTGCGGCAGGTCTTCTCGAGGTACGATGGGGACCTCAGGGACCCGCTCTGGTGGCCTCAGGAAAGGCCAGTCCCCATGCGAGTTGCTAGGGGACCTCTCGGGATTCCTCACCCGTTCATGCCGGGGCCTCAGTCCTTGTGTGGAGTCGGCGCCGGAACCTGAGGATTCCTCTCCAGTGTTGCCATGGATCTTGGGGTGCTTCTGAGTCTCCACAGGGGAGTCAGGCCTCGTCTCGAGTGGGGGCATGCACGTGCGCTTTCCTCCCGAGCTGGAGCAGTAGTGTCACGCTTCCTGTCACGTGGATCAAGGGATCTGTGGCTTTCCCTCGAGGCTGTCCCTCGAGGCTTTCCCACGAGGCTTTCCCACAGGGCTGTGCCACGTGCCACCTTGGTGTGAGTCGATCCTCGGCGTGAAAAACGGGCCGGAGTAGGGAAAAGATGGTCCTCTGGAATGGACTGAGACATCTCGGGGACACTTGGAATGGTGGCACGACCCTGGAGTTCCTCTCGCCGTTCCTGTTGAGAGGGCCTCCTCTTGAGATGCGACGGGAACGCCGGGAACTCTTTCCCGACGAAGCAGGGAAAGAATCCCTCATCTCGAGCTACGAGGCGGAAACGGGGCTCCTCTGGATGTGGGCGGGACCCTCGTGTTTCCTCTCGAGTGGAGACGGGTATGTCGGGGAACTTCTTGATTTGCACCAAGGGTGTGAAGGACCCTTTCGAAGTTCCAGAGGTGAGGTGTGATCAGCCTCGAGACGCCTCAGTGGAAATGGGCCTCATCTCGCCTGGAGGGGAGAACCTGCTGGATTTTCTCGAGTTACGGCAGGTCTTCTCGAGTTACGACGGGGACCTCAGGGACCCGCTCTGGTGGCCTCAGGAAAGGCCAGTCTCCGTGCGAGTTGCTAGGGGCCTTCTCGGGATTCCTCTCCCGTCCATGCCGGGCCCTAAGACCTTGTGTGGAGTCGGGGCCGGAACCTGAGGATTCCTCTCCAGTGTTGCCATGGATCTTGGGGTGCTTCTGAGTCTCCCCAGGGGAGTCAGGCCTCGTCTCGAGTGGGGGCATGCACGTGCGCTTTCCTCCCGAGCTGCAGCAGTAGTGTCACGCTTCCTGTCACGTGGATCAAGGGATCTGTGGTTTCCCTCAAGGCTTTCACTCGAGGCTTTCCCACGAGGCTTTCCCACAGGGCTGTGCCACGTGCCACCTTGGTGTGAGTCGATCCTCGGCGTGAAGACGAGCCGGTGAAGGGATAAGAGGTTCCTCTGGAATGGACTGAGACATCTGGGGGACTCTTGGAATGGTGACACGACCCTGGAGTTCCTCTCGCGGTTCCTGTTGAGAGGGCCTCCTCTTGAGATGCGACGGGAATGCCGGGAACACTTTCCCGACGAAGCAGGGAAAGGATCCCTCATCTCTACCTACGAGGCAGAAACGGGGCTCCTCTGGATGTGGGCGGGACCCTCGTGTTTCCTCTCGAGTGGAGACGGGTATGTCGGGAAATTCTTGATTTGCACCAAGGGTGTGAAGGACCCTTTCGAAGTTCCAGAGGTGAGGTGTGATCAGCCTCGAGACGCCTCAGCGGAAATGGGCCTCATCTCGTCAGAAGGGGAGAACATCCTGGATTTTCTCGAGCTGCGGCAGGTCTTCTCGAGTTACGACGGGGACCTCAGGGACCCGCTCTGGTGGCCTCAGGAAAGGCCAGTCCCCATGCGAGTTGCTAGGGGACCTCTCGGGATTCCTCTCCCGTCCATGCCGTGGCCTAAGACCTTGTGTGGACTCGGGGCCGGAACCTGAGGATACCTCTGCAGTGTTGCCATGGATCTTGGGGTGCTTCTGAGTCTCCGCAGGGGAGTCAGGCCTCGTCTCGAGTGAGGGCATGCACGTGTGCTTTCCTCCCGAGCTGCAGCAGTAGTGTCACGCTTCCTGTCACGTGGATCAAGGGATCTGTGGTTTCCCTCGAGGCTTTCGCTCGAGGCTTTCCCACGAGGCTTTCCCACAGGGCTCTGCCACGTGCCACCTTGGTGTGAGTCGATCCTCGGCGTGAAAGACGAGCCGGTGAAGGGAAAAGAGGTTCCTCTGGAATGGACTGAGACATCTGGGGGACTCTTGGAATGGTGACACGACCCTGGAGTTCCTCTCGCCGTTCCTTTTGAGAGGGCCTCCTCTTGAGATGCGACGGGAACGCCGGGAACTCTTTCCCGACGAAGCAGGGAAAGGGTCCCTCATCTCGAGCTACGAGGCGGAAACGGGGCTCCTCTGGATGTGGACGGGACCCTCGTGTTTCCTCTCTAGTGGAGACGGGAATGTCGGGGAACTTCTTGATTTCCACCAAGGGTGTGAAGGACCCTTTCGATGTTCCAGAGGTGAGGTGTGATCAGCTTCGTGACGCCTCAGCGGAAATGGGCCTCATCTCACCTGGAGGGGAGAATCTCCTGGATTTTCTCGAGTTGCGGCAGGTCTTCTCGAGTTACGACGGGGACCTCAGGGACCCGTTCTGGTGGCCTCAGGAAAGGCCAGTCCCCATGCGAGTTGCTAGGGGACCTCTCGGGATTCCTCTCCCGTCCATGCCGGGGCCTAAGACCTTGTGTGGAGTCGGGGCCGGAACCTGAGGATTCCGCTCCAGTGTTGCCATGGATCTTGGGGTGCTTCTGAGTCTCCCCAGGGGAGTCAGGCCTCGTCTCGAGTGGGGGCATGCACGTGCGCTTTCCTTCGAGCTGCGGCAGTAGTGTCACGCTTCCTGTCACGTGGATCAAGGGATCTGTGGCTTTCCCTCGAGGCTGTCCCTCGAAGTTTTCCCACGAGGTTTTCCCACAAGGCTGTGCCACGTGCCACCTTGGTGTGAGTCGATCCTCGGCGTGAAAGACGAGCCGGTGAAGGGAAAAGAGGTTCCTCTGGAATGGACTTAGACATCTGGGGGACTCTTGAAATGGTGGCACGACCCTGGAGTGCCAATCGCCGTTCTTGTTGAGATGGCCTCCTCTTGAGATGCGACGGGAACGCCGGGAACTCTTTCCCGAAGAAGCAGGGAAAGGATCCCTCATCTCGATGTACGAGGAGGAAACGGGGCTCCTCTGGATGTGGGCGGGACCCTCGTGTTTCTTCTCGAGTGGAGACGGGTATGTCGGGGAACTTCTTGATTTGCACCAAGGGTGTGAAGGACCCTTTCGAAGTTCAGAGGTGAGGTGTGATCAGCCTCGAGACGCCTCAGCGGAAATGGGCCTCATCTCGCCTGGAGGGGAGAATCTCCTGGATTTTCTCGAGTTGCGGCAGGTCTTCTCGAGTTACGAATGGGACTTCAGGGACCCGCTCTGGTGGCCTCAGGAAAGGCCAGTCCCCATGGGAGTTTCTAGGGGACCTCTTGGGATTCCTCTCCCGTCCATGCCGGGGCCTCAGTCCTTGTGTGGAGTCGGGGCCGGAACCTGAGGATTCCTCTCCAGTGTTGCCATGGATCTTGGGGTGCTTCTGAGTCTCCCCAGGGGAGTCAGGCCTCGTCTCGAGTGGGGGCATGCACGTGCGCTTTCCTCCCGAGCTGCAGCAGTAGTGTCACGCTTCCTGTCACGTGGATCAAGGGATCTGTGGCTTTCCCTCGAGGCTGTCCCTCGAGGCTTTCCCACGAGGCTTTCCCACAGGGCTGTGCCACGTGCCACCTTGGTGTGAGTCGATCCTCGGCGTGAAAGACGAGCCGGTGAAGGAAAAAGAGGTTCCTCTGGAATGGACTGAGACATCTGGGGGACTCTTGGAATGGTGGCACGACCCTGGAGTTCCTCTCGCCGTTCCTGTTGAGAGGGCCTCCTCTTGAGATGCGACGGGAACGCCGGGAACTCTTTCCCGACGAAGCAAGAAAGGATCCCTCATCTCGAGCTACGAGGCGTAAACGGGGCTCCTCTGGATGTGGGAGGGACCCTCGTGATTCCTCTCGAGTGGAGACGGGTATGTCGAGGAACTTCTTGATTTGCACCAAGGGTGTGAAGGACCCTTTCGAAGTTCCAGAGGTGAGGTGTGATCAGCCTCGAGACGCCTCAGCGGAAATGGGCCTCATCTCGCCTGGAGGGGAGAACCTCCTGGATTTTCTCGAGTTGCGGCAGGTCTTCTCGAGTTACGACAGGGACCTCAGGGACCCGCTCTGGTGGCCTCAGGAAAGGCCAGTCCCCATGCGAGTTGCTAGGGGACCTCTCGGGATTCCTCTCCCGTCCATGCCGGGGCCTCAGTCCTTGTGTGGAGTCGGGGCCGGAACCTGAGGATTCCTCTCCAGTGTTGCCATGGATCTTGGGGTGCTTCTGAGTCTCCCCAGGGGAGTCAGGCCTCGTCTCGAGTGGGGGCATGCACGTGCGCTTTCCTCCCGAGCTGCAGCAGTAGTGTCACGCTTCCTGTCACGTGGATCAAGGGATCTGTGGCTTTCCCTCGAGGCTGTCCCTCGAGGCTTTCCCACGAGGCTTTCCCACAGGGCTGTGCCACGTGCCACCTTGGTGTGAGTCGATCCTCGGCGTGAAAGACGAGCCGGTGAAGGGAAAAGAGGTTCCTCTGGAATGGACTGAGACATCTGGGGGACTCTTGGAATGGTGGCACGACCCTGGAGTTCCTCTCGCCGTTCCTGTTGAGAGGGCCTCCTCTTGAGATGCGACGGGAACGCCGGGAACTCTTTCCCGACGAAGCAGGGAAAGGATCCCTCATCTCGAGCTACGAGGCGGAAACGGGGCTCCTCTGGATGTGGGCGGGACCCTCGTGATTCCTCTCGAGTGGAGACGGGTATGTCGGGGATCTTCTTGATTTGCACCAAGGGTGTGAAGTAGCCTTACGAAGTTCCAGAGGTGAGGTGTGATCAGCCTCGGGACGCCTCAGCGGAAATGGGCCTAATCTCGCCTGGAGGGGAGAACCTCCTGGATTTTCTCGAGTTGCGGCAGGTCTTCTCGAGTTACGACGGGGACCTCAGGGACCCGCTCTGGTGGCCTCAGGAAAGGCCAGTCCCCATGCGAGTTGCTAGGGGACCTCTCGGGATTCCTCTCCCGTCCATGCCGGGGCCTCAGTCCTTGTGTGGAGTCGGGGACAGAACCTGAGGATTCCTCTCCAGTGTTGCCATGGATCTTGGGGTGCTTCTGAGTCTCCCCAGGGGAGTCAGGCCTCGTCTCGAGTGGGGGCATGCACCTGCGCTTTCCTCCTGAGCTGCAGCAGTAGTGTCACGCTTCCTGTCACGTGGATCAAGGGATCTGTGGCTTTCCCTCGAATCTTTCCCTCCAGGTTTTCCCACGAGGCTTTCCCACAGGGCTGTGCCACGTGCCACCTTGGTGTGAGACGTTCCTCGGCGTGAAAGGCGAGCCGGTGAAGGGAAAAGAGGTTCCTCTGGAATGGACTTAGACATCTGGGGGTTTCTTAGATTGGTGGCACGACCCTGGATTTCCTCTCGCCTTTCCTGTTGAGAGGGCCTCCTCTTTAGATGCAACGGGAACGTCGGGAACTCTTGCCCGAACAAGCAGGGAAATGATCCCTCATCTCGAGCTACGAGGCGGAAACGGGGCTCCTCTGGATGTGGGCGGGACCCTCGTGTTTCCTCTCTAGTGGAGACGGTTGTGTCGGGGAACTTCATTTGCACCAAGGGTGTGAAGGACCCTTTCTAAGTTCCACAGGTGAGGTGTGATCAGACTCGAGACGCCTCAGCGGAATTGGGCGTCATCTCGCCTTGAAAGGAGAACCTCCTGGATTTTCTCGAGTTGCGGCAGGTCTTCTCGAGTTACGACGGGGACCTCAGGGACCCGCTCTGGTGGCCTCAGGAAAGGCCAGTCCCCATGCGAGTTGCTAGGGGACCTCTCGGGATTCCTCTCCCGTCCATGCCGGGGCCTCAGTCCTTGTGTGGAGTCGGGGCCAGAACCTGAGGATTCCTCTCCAGTGTTGCCATGGATCTTGGGGTGCTTCTGAGTCTTCCCAGGGGAGTCATGCCTCGTCTCGTGTGGGGGCATGCACGTGCGCTTTCCTCCCGAGTTGCAGCAGTAGTGTCACGCTTCCTGTCACGTGGATCAAGGGATCTGTGGCTTTCCCTCGAGGCTGTCCCTCGAGGCTTTCCCACGAGGCTTTCCCACAGGGCTGTGCCACGTGCCACCTTGGTGTGAGTCGATCCTCGGCGTGAAAGACGAGCCGGTGAAGGGAAAAGACGTTCCTCTGGAATGGTCTGAGACATCTGGGGAACTCTTGGAATGGTGGCACGACCCTGGAGTTCCTCTCGCCGTTCCTGTTGAGAGGGCCTCCTCTTGAGATGCGACGGGAACGCCGGGAACTCTTTCCCGACGAAGCAGGGAAAGGATCCCTCATCTCGATGTACGAGGAGGAAACGGGGCTCCTCTGGATGTGGGCGGGACCCTCGTGTTTCCTCTCGAGTGGAGACGGGTATGTCGGGGAACTTCTTGATTTGCACCAAGGGTGTGAAGGAACCTTTCGAAGTTCCAGAGGTGAGGTGTGATCAGCCTTGAGACGCCTCAGCGGAAATGGGCCTCATCTCGCCTCGAGGGGAGAACCTCCTGGATTTTCTCGAGTTGCGGCAGGTCTTCTCGAGTTACGACGGGGACCTCAGGGACCCGCTCTGGTGGCCTCAGGAAAGGCTAGTCCCCATGCGAGTTGCTGGGGGACCTCTCGGGATTCCTCTCCCGTCCATGCCGGGGCCTCAGTCCTTGTGTGGAGTCGGGGACAGAACCTGAGGATTACTCTCCAGTGTTTCCATGCATCTTGGGGTGCTTCTGAGTCTCCCCAGGCGAGTCAGGCCTCATCTCGAGTGGGGGCATGCACCTGCGCTTTCCTCCTGAGCTGCAGCAGTAGTGTCACGCTTCCTGTCACGTGGATCAAGGGATCTGTGGCTTTCACTCGAAACTTTCCCTCGAGGTTTTCCCACGAGGCTTTCCCACAGGGCTGTGCCACGTGCCACCTTGGTGTGATTCGATCCTCGGCGAGAAAGGCGAGCCGGTGAAGGGAAAAGAGGTTCCTCTGGAATGGACTGAGACATCTGGGGGTTTCTTGGATTGGTGGCACGACCCTGGAGTTCCTCTCGCCTTTCCTGTTGAGAGGGCCTCCTCTTTAGATGCAACGGGAACGTCGGGAACTCTTGCCCGAACAAGCAGGGAAATGATCCCTCATCTCGAGCTACGAGGCGGAAACGGGGCTCCTCTGGATGTGGGCGGGACCCTCGTGTTTCCTCTCTAGTGGAGACGGTTGTGTCGGGGAACTTCATTTGCACCAAGGGTGTGAAGGACCCTTTCTAAGTTCCACAGGTGAGGTGTGATCAGACTCGAGACGCCTCAGCGGAATTGGGCGTCATCTCGCCTTGAAAGGAGAACCTCCTGGATTTTCTCGAGTTGCGGCAGGTCTTCTCGAGTTACGACGGGGACCTCAGGGACCCGCTCTGGTGGCCTCAGGAAAGGCCAGTCCCCATGCGAGTTGCTAGGGGACCTCTCGGGATTCCTCTCCCGTCCATGCCGGGGCCTCAGTCCTTGTGTGGAGTCGGGGCCAGAACCTGAGGATTCCTCTCCAGTGTTGCCATGGATCTTGGGGTGCTTCTGAGTCTTCCCAGGGGAGTCAGGCCTCGTCTCGTGTGGGGGCATGCACGTGCGCTTTCCTCCCGAGTTGCAGCAGTAGTGTCACGCTTCCTGTCACGTGGATCAAGGGATCTGTGGCTTTCCCTCGAGGCTGTCCCTCGAGGCTTTCCCACGAGGCTTTCCCACAGGGCTGTGCCACGTGCCACCTTGGTGTGAGTCGATCCTCGGCGTGAAAGACGAGCCGGTGAAGGGAAAAGACGTTCCTCTGGAATGGTCTGAGACATCTGGGGGACTCTTGGAATGGTGGCACGACCCTGGAGTTCCTCTCGCCGTTCCTGTTGAGAGGGCCTCCTCTTGAGATGCGACGGGAACGCCGGGAACTCTTTCCCGACGAAGCAGGGAAAGGATCCCTCATCTCGATGTACGAGGAGGAAACGGGGCTCCTCTGGATGTGGGCGGGACCCTCGTGTTTCCTCTCGAGTGGAGACGGGTATGTCGGGGAACTTCTTGATTTGCACCAAGGGTGTGAAGGAACCTTTCGAAGTTCCAGAGGTGAGGTGTGATCAGCCTTGAGACGCCTCAGCGGAAATGTGCCTCATCTCGCCTCGAGGGGAGAACCTCCTGGATTTTCTCGAGTTGCGGCAGGTCTTCTCGAGTTACGACGGGGACCTCAGGGACCCGCTCTGGTGGCCTCAGGAAAGGCTAGTCCCCATGCGAGTTGCTGGGGGACCTCTCGGGATTCCTCTCCCGTCCATGCCGGGGCCTCAGTCCTTGTGTGGAGTCGGGGACAGAACCTGAGGATTCCTCTCCAGTGTTTCCATGCATCTTGGGGTGCTTCTGAGTCTCCCCAGGCGAGTCAGGCCTCATCTCGAGTGGGGGCATGCACCTGCGCTTTCCTCCTGAGCTGCAGCAGTAGTGTCACGCTTCCTGTCACGTGGATCAAGGGATCTGTGGCTTTCACTCGAAACTTTCCCTCGAGGTTTTCCCACGAGGCTTTCCCACAGGGCTGTGCCACGTGCCACCTTGGTGTGATTCGATCCTCGGCGAGAAAGGCGAGCCGGTGAAGGGAAAAGAGGTTCCTCTGGAATGGACTGAGACATCTGGGGGTTTCTTGGATTGGTGGCACGACCCTGGAGTTCCTCTCGCCTTTCCTGTTGAGAGGGCCTCCTCTTTAGATGCAACGGGAACGTCGGGAACTCTTGCCCGAACAAGCAGGGAAATGATCCCTCATCTCGAGCTACGAGGCGGAAACGGGGCTCCTCTGGATGTGGGCGGGACCCTCGTGTTTCCTCTCTAGTGGAGACGGTTGTGTCGGGCAACTTCATTTGCACCAAGGGTGTGAAGGACCCTTTCTAAGTTCCACAGGTGAGGTGTGATCAGACTCGAGACGCCTCAGCGGAATTGGGCGTCATCTCGCCTTGAAAGGAGAACCTCCTGGATTTTCTCGAGTTGCGGCAGGTCTTCTCGAGTTACGACGGGGACCTCAGGGACCCGCTCTGGTGGCCTCAGGAAAGGCCAGTCCCCATGCGAGTTGCTAGGGGACCTCTCGGGATTCCTTTCCCGTCCATGCCGGGGCCTCAGTCCTTGTGTGGAGTCGGGGCCGGAACCTGAGGTTTACTCTCCCGTGTTGCCATGGATCTTGGGGTGCTTCTGAGTCTCCCCAGGGGAGTCTGGCCTCGTCTCGAGTGGGGGCATGCACGTGCGCTTTCCTCCCGAGCTGCAGCAGTATTGTCACGCTTCCTGTCACGTGGATCAAGGGATCTTTGGTTTCCCTCGAGGGTTTCGCTCGAGGCTATCCCACGAGGGTTTCGCACAGGGCTGTGCAACGTGCCACCTTCGTGTGAGTATTTCCTCGGCGTGAAAGACGAGCCGGTGAAGGTTTAAGAGATTCCTCTAGAATGGACTGAGACATCTGGGGGACTCTTGAAATGGTGGCACGACCCTGGAGTGCCAATCGCCGTTCTTGTTGAGATGGCCTCCTCTTGAGATGCGACGGGAACGCCGGGAACACTTTCCCGACGAAGCAGGGAAAGGATCCCACATCTCTAGCTACGAGGCAGAAACGGGGCTCCTCTGGATGTGGGCGGGACCCTCGTGTTTCCTCTCGAGTGGAGACGGGTATGTCGGGGAACTTCTTGATTTGCACCAAGGGTGTGAAGGACCCTTTCGAAGTTCCAGAGGTGAGGTGTGATCAGCCTCGAGACGCCTCAGCGGAAATGGGCCTCATCTCGTCAGAAGGGGAGAACATCCTGGATTTTCTCGAGTTGCGGCAGGTCTTCTCGAGTTACGACGGGGACTTCAGGGACCCGCTCTGGTGGCCTCAGGAAAGGCCAGTCCCCATGCGAGTTGCTAGGGGACCTCTCGGGATTCCTCTCCCGTCCATGCCAGGGACTCATTCTTGTGTGGAGTCGGAGCCGGAACCTGAGGATTCCTCTCCAGTGTTGCCATGGATCTTGGGGTGCTTCTGAGTCTCCCCAGGGGAGTCAGGCCTCGTCTCGAGTGGGGGCATGCACGTGCGTTTCCTCCGGAGCTTCAGCAGTAGTGTCACGCTTCCTGTCACGTGGATCAAGGGATCTGTGGCTTTCCCTCGAGGCTTTCGCTCGAGGCTTTCCCACGAGGATTTCCCCCAGGGCTGTGCCACGTGCCACCTTGGTGTGAGTCGATCCTCGGCGTGAAAGACGAGCCGGTGAAGGGAAAAGAGGTTCCTCTGGAATGGACTGACACATCTGGGGTACTCTTGGAATGGTGGCACGACCCTGGAGTTCCTCTCGCCGTTCCTGTTGAGAGGGCCTCCTCTTGAGATGCGACGGGAACGCCGGGAACTCTTTCCCGATGAAGCAGGGAAAGGATCCCTCATCTCGATCTACGAGGAGGAAACGGGGCTCCTCTGGATGTGGGCGGGACCCTCGTGTTTCCTCTCGAGTGGAGACGGGTATGTCGGGGAACTTCTTGATTTGCACCAAGGGTGTGAAGGAACCTTTCGAAGTTCCAGAGGTGAGGTGTGATCAGCCTCGAGACGCCTCAGCGGAAATGGGCCTCATCTCGCCTGGAGGGGAGAACGTCCTGGATTTTCTCGAGTTGCGGCAGGTCTTCTCGAGTTATGACGGGGAACTCAGGGACCCGCTCTGGTGGCCTCAGGAAGGGGAGTCGCCATGCGAGTTGCTAGGGACTATCTCGGGATTCCTCTCCCCTCCATGCCGGGGTCTAAGCCCTTGTGTGGAGTCGGGGCCGGAACCTGAGGATTCCTCTCCAGTGTTGCCATGGATCTTGGGGTGCTTCTGAGTCTCCCCAGGGGAGTCAGGCCTCGTCTCGAGTGGGGGCATGCACGTGCGCTTTCCTCCCGAGCTGCAGCAGTAGTGTCACGCTTCCTGTCACGTGGATCAAGGGATCTGTGGCTTTCCCTCGAGGCTTTCGATCGAGGCCTTCCCACGAGGATTTCCCCCAGGGCTGTGCCACGTGCCACCTTGGTGTGAGTCGATCCTCGGCGTGAAAGACGAGCCGGTGAAGGGAAAAGAGGTTCCTCTGGAATGGACTGAGACATCTGGGGGACTCTTGGAATGGTGGCACGACCCTGGAGTTCCTCTCGCCGTTCCTGTTGAGAGGGCCTCCTCTTGAGATACTACGGGAAGGCCGGGAACTCTTTCCAGACGAAGCAGGGAAAGGATACCTCATCTCGAGCTACGAGGCGGAAACGGGGCTCTTCTGGATGTGGGCGGGACCCTCGTGTTTCCTCTCGAGTGGAGACGGGCATGTTGGGCAACTTCTTGATTTGCACCAAGGGTGTGAAGGACAATTTCGAAGTTCCAGAGGTGAGGTGTGATCAGCCTCGAGACGCCTCAGCGGAAATGTGCCTCATCTCGCCTGGAAGGGAGAACCTCCTGGATTTTCTCGAGTTGCGGCAGGTCTTCTCGAGTTACGACGGGGACCTCAGGGACCCGCTCTGGTGGCCTCAGGAAAGGCCATTCCCCATGCGAGTTGCTAGGGGACCTCTCGGGATTCCTCTCCCGTCCATGCCGGGGCCTCAGTCCTTGTGAGGAGTCGGGGACAGAACCTGAGGATTCCTCTCCAGTGTTGCCATGGATCTTGGGGTGCTTCTGAGTCTCCCCAGGGGAGTCAGGCCTCGTCTCGAGTGGGGGCATGCACCTGCGCTTTCCTCCTGAGCTGCAGCAGTAGTGTCACGCTTCCTGTCACGTGGATCAAGGGATCTGTGGCTTTCCCTCGAATCTTTCCCTCGAGGTTTTCCCACGAGGCTTTCCCACAGGGCTGTGCCACGTGCCACCTTGGTGTGAGACGTTCCTCGGCGTGAAAGGCGAGCCGGTGAAGGGAAAAGAGGTTCCTCTGGAATGGACTGAGACATCTGGGGGTTTCTTAGATTGGTGGCACCACCCTGGAGTTCCTCTCGCCTTTCCTGTTGAGAGGGCCTCCTCTTTAGATGCAACGGGAACGTCGGGAACTCTTGCCCGAACAAGCAGGGAAATGATCCCTCATCTCGAGCTACGAGGCGGAAACGGTGCTCCTCTGGATGTGGGCGGGACCCTCGTGTTTCCTCTCTAGTGGAGACGGTTGTGTCGGGGAACTTCATTTGCACCAAGGGTGTGAAGGACCCTTTCTAAGTTCCACAGGTGAGGTTTGATCAGACTCGACACGCCTCAGCGGAATTGGGCGTCATCTCGCCTTGAAAGGAGAACCTCCTGGATTTTCTCGAGTTGCGGCAGGTCTTCTCGAGTTACGACGGGGACCTCAGGGACCCGCTCTGGTGGCCTCAGGAAAGGCCAGTCCCCATGCGAGTTGCTAGGGGACCTCTCGGGATTCCTCTCCCGTCCATGCCGGGGCCTCAGTCCTTGTGTGGAGTTGGGGCCAGAACCTGAGGATTCCTCTCCAGTGTTGCCATGGATCTTGGGGTGCTTCTGAGTCTTCCCAGGGGAGTCAGGCCTCGTCTCGTGTCGGGGCATGCACGTGCGCTTTCCTCCCGAGCTGCAGCAGTAGTGTCACGCTTCCTGTCACGTGGATCAAGGGATCTGTGGCTTTCCCTCGAGGCTGTCCCTCGAGGCTTTCCCACGAGGCTTTCCCACAGGGCTGTGCCACGTGCCACCTTGGTGTGAGTCGATCCTCGGCGTGAAAGACGAGCTGGTGAAGGGAAAAGACGTTCCTCTGGAATGGTCTGAGACATCTGCGGGACTCTTGGAATGGTGGCACGACCCTGGAGTTCCTCTCGCCGTTCCTGTTGAGAGGGCCTCCTCTTGAGATGCGACGGGAACGCCGGGAACTCTTTCCCGACGAAGCAGGGAAAGGATCCCTCATCTCGATCTACGAGTAGGAAACGGGGCTCCTCTGGATGTGGGCGGGATCCTCGTGTTTCCTCTCGAGTGGAGACGGGTATGTCGGGGAACTTCTTGATTTCCACCAAGGGTGTGAAGGAACCTTTCGAAGTTCCAGAGGTGAGGTGTGATCAGCCTCGAGACGCCTCAGCGGAAATGGGCCACATCTCGCCTGGAGGGGAGAACGTCCTGGATTTTCTCGAGTTGCGGCAGGTCTTCTCGAGTTATGACGGGGAACTCAGGGACCCGCTCTGGTGGCCTCAGGAAGGGGAGTCGCCATGCGAGTTGCTAGGGACTATCTCGGGATTCCTCTCCCCTCCATGCCGGGGCCTAAGCCCTTGTGTGGAGTCGGGGCCGGAACCTGAGGATTCCTCTCCAGTGTTGCCATGGATCTTGGGGTGCTTCTGAGTCTCCCTAGGGGAGTCAGGTCTCGTCTCGAGTGGGGGCATGCACGTGCGTTTCCTCCGGAGCTGCAGCAGTAGTGTCATGCTTCCTGTCACGTGGATCAAGGGATCTGTGGCTTTCCCTCGAGGCTTTCGCTCGAGGCTTTCCCACGAGGATTTCCCCCAGGGCTGTGCCACGTGCCACCTTGGTGTGAGTCGATCCTCGGCGTGAAAGACGAGCCGGTGAAGGGAAAAGAGGTTCCTCTGGAATGGACTGAGACATCTGGGGGACTTTTGGAATGGTGGCACGACCCTGGAGTTCCTCTCGCCGTTCCTGTTGAGACGGCCTCCTCTTGAGATACTACGGGAAGGCCGGGAACTCTTTCCCGACGAAGCAGGGAAAGGATACCTCATCTCGAGCTACGAGGCGGAAACGGGGCTCTTCTGGATGTGGGCGGGACCCTCGTGTTTCCTCTCGAGTGGAGACGGCTAGGTCGGGGAACTTCTTGATTTGCACCAAGGGTGTGAAGGACCCTTTCGAAGTTCCAGAGGTGAGGTGTGATCAGCCTCGAGACGCCTCAGCGGAAATGGGCCTCATCTCGCCTGGAGGGGAGAACCTCCTGGATTTTCTCAAGTTGCGGCAGCTCCTCTCGAGTTACGACGGGGACCTCAGGGACCCGCTCTGGTGGCCTCAGGAAAGGCCAGTCCCCATGCGAGTTGCTAGGGGACCTCTCGGGATTCCTCTCCCGTCCATGCCGGGGCCTCAGTCCTTGTGTGGAGTCGGGGACAGAACCTGAGGATTCCTCTCCAGTGTTGCCATGGATCTTGGGGTGCTTCTGAGTCTCCCCAGGGGAGTCAGGCCTCGTCTCGAGTGGGGGCATGCACCTGCGCTTTCCTCCTGAGCTGCAGCAGTAGTGTCACGCTTCCTGTCACGTGGATCAAGGGATCTGTGGCTTTCCCTCGAATCTTTCCCTCGAGGTTTTCCCACGAGGCTTTCCCACAGGGCTGTGCCACGTGCCACCTTGGTGTGAGACGTTCCTCGGCGTGAAAGGCGAGCCGGTGAAGGGAAAAGAGGTTCCTCTGGAATGGACTGAGACATCTGGGGGTTTCTTGGATTGGTGGCACGACCCTGGAGTTCCTCTCGCCTTTCCTGTTGAGAGGGCCTCCTCTTTAGATGCAACGGGAACGTCGGGAACTCTTGCCCGAACAAGCAGGGAAATGATCCCTCATCTCGAGCTACGAGGCGGAAACGGGTCTGCTCTGGATGTGGGCGGGCCCCTCGTGTTTCCTCTCGAGTGGAGACGGGTATGTCGGGGAACTTCTTGATTTGCACCAAGGGTGTGAAGGAAACTTTCGAAGTTCCAGAGGTGAGGTGTGATCAGCCTCGAGACGCCTCAGCGGAAATGGGCCTCATCTCGCCTGGAGGGGAGAACCTCCTGGATTTTCTCGAGTTGCGGCAGGTCTTCTCGAGTTACGACGGGGACCTCAGGGACCCGCTCTGGTGGCCTCAGGAAAGGCCAGTCCCCATGCGAGTTGCTAGGGGGCATCTCGGGATTCCTCTCCCGTCCATGCCGGGGACTAAGACCTTGTGTGGAGTCGGGGCCGGAACCTGCGGATTCCTCTCCAGTGTTGCCATGGATCTTGGGGTGCTTCTGAGACTCCCCAGGGGAGTCAGGCCTCGTCTCGAGTGGGGGCATGCACGTGCGCTTTCCTCCCGAGCTGCAGCAGTATTGTCACGCTTCCTGTCACGTGGATCAAGGGATCTTTGGTTTCCCTCGAGGCTTTCGATCGAGGCTATCCCACGAGGGTTTCCCACAGGGCTGTGCAACGTGCCACCTTGGTGTGAGTCGATCCTCGGCGTGAAAGACGAGCCGGTGAAGGGTTAAGAGGTTCCTCTGGAATGGACTGAAACATCTGGGGGACTCTTGAAATGGTGGCACGACCCTGGAGTGCCAATCGCCGTTCTTGTTGAGATGGCCTCCTCTTGAGATGCGACGGGAACGCCGGGAACACTTTCCCGACGAAGCAGGGAAAGGATCCCTCATCTCGAGCTACGAGGCAGAAACGGGGCTCCTCTGGATGTGGGCGGGACCCTCGTGTTTCCTCTCGAGTGGAGACGGGTATGTCGGGGAAATTCTTGATTTGCACCAAGGGTGTGAAGGACCGTTTCGAAGTTCCAGAGGTGAGGTGTGATCAGCCTCGAGACGCCTCAGCGGAAATGGGCCTCATCTCGTCAGAAGGGGAGAACATCCTGGATTTTCTCGAGTTGCGGCAAGTCTTCTCGAGTTACGACGGGGACCTCAGGGACCCGCTCTGGTGGCCTCAGGAAAGGCCAGTCCCCATGCGAGTTGCTAGGGGACCTCTCGGGATTCCTCTCCCGGCCATGCCGGGGCCTCATTCTTGTGTGGAGTCGGAGCCGGAACCTGAGGATTCCTCTCCAGTGTTGCCATGGATCTTGGGGTGCTTCTGAGTCTCCCCAGGGGAGTCAGGCCTCGTCTCGAGTGGGGGCATGCACGTGCGTTTCCTCCGGAGCTGCAGCACTAGTGTCACGCTTCCTGTCACGTGGATCAAGGGATCTGTGGCTTTCCCTCGAATCTTTCCCTCGAGGTTTTCCCACGAGGCTTTCCCACAGGGCTGTGCCACGTGGCACCTTGGTGTGAGACGTTCCTCGGCGTGAAAGGCGAGACGGTGAAGGGAAAAGAGGTTCCTCTGGAATGGACTGAGACATCTGGGGGTTTCTTAGATTGGTGGCATGACCCTGGAGTTCCTCTCGCCTTTCCTGTTGAGAGGGCCTCCTCTTTAGATGCAACGGGAACGTCGGGAACTCTTGCCCGAACAAGCAGGGAAATGATCCCTCATCTCGAGCTACGAGGCGGAAACGGTGCTCCTCTGGATGTGGGCGGGCCCCTCGTGTTTCCTCTCTAGTGGAGACGGTTGTGTCGGGGAACTTCATTTGCACCAAGGGTGTGAAGGACCCTTTCTAAGTTCCACAGGTGAGGTGTGATCAGCCTCGAGACGCCTCAGCGGAATTGGGCGTCATTTCGCCTTGAAAGGAGAACCTCCTGGATTTTCTCGAGTTGCGGCAGGTCTTCTCGAGTTACGACGGGGACCTCAGGGACCCGCTCTGGTGGCCTCAGGAAAGGCCAGTCCCCATGCGAGTTGCTAGGGGACCTCTCGGGATTCCTCTCCCGTCCATGCCGGGGCCTCAGTCCTTGTGTGGAGTCGGGGCCAGAACCTGAGGATTCCTCTCCAGTGTTGCCATGGATCTTGGGGTGCTTCTGAGTCTCCCCAGGGTGTCAGGCCTCGTCTCGTGTGGGGGCATGCACGTGCGCTTTCCTCCCGAGCTGCAGCAGTAGTGTCACGCTTCCTGTCACGTGGATCAAGGGATCTGTGGCTTTCCCTCGAGGCTGTCCCTCGAGGCTTTCCCACGAGGCTTTCCCACAGGGCTGTGCCACGTGCCACCTTGATGTGAGTCAATCCTCGGCGTGAAAGACGAGCCGGTGAAGGGAAAAGACGTTCCTCTGGAATGGACTGAGACATCTGCGGGACTCTTGGAATGGTGGCACGACCCTGGAGTTCCTCTCGCCGTTCCTGTTGAGAGGGCCTCCTCTTGAGATGCGCAGGGGAGGCCGGGAACTCTTTCCCAACGAAGCAGGGAGAGGAAACCTCATCTCGAGCTACGAAGCGGAAACGGGACTCCTCTGGATGTGGGCGGGTCCCTCGTGTTTCCTCTCGAGTTGAGACGGGTATGTCGGGGAACTTCTTGATTTCCACCAAGGGTGTGAAGGAAACTTTCGAAGTTCCAGAGGTGAGGTGTGATCAGCCTCGAGACGCCTCAGCGGAAATGGGCCTCATCTCGCCTGGAGGGGAGAACCACCTGGATTTTCTCGAGTTGCGGCAGGTCTTCTCGAGTTACGACGGGGACCTCAGGGACCCGCTCTGGTGGCCTCAGGAAAGGCCAGTCCCCATGCGAGTTGCTAGGGGGCATCTCGGGATTCCTCTCCCGTCCATGCCGGGGACTAAGACCTTGTGTGGAGTCGGGGCCGGAACCTGAGGATTCCTCTCCAGTGTTGCCATGGACCTTGGGGTGCTTCTGAGTCTCCCCAGGGGAGTCAGGCCTCGTCTCGAGTGGGGGCATGCACGTGCGCTTTCCTCCCGAGCTGCAGCAGTATTGTCACGCTTCCTGTCACGTTGATAAAGGGATCTTTGGTTTCCCTAGAGGCTTTCCCTCGAGGCTATCCCACGAGGGTTTCCCACAGGGCTGTGCAACGTGCCACCTTCGTGTGAGTAGATCCTCGGCGTCAAAGACGAGCCGCTGAAGGGTTAAGAGGTTCCTCTGGAATGGACTGAGACATCTGGGGGACTCTTGAAATGGTGGCACGACCCTGGAGTGCCAATCGCCGTTCTGGTTGAGATGGCCTCCTCTTGAGATGCGACGGGAACGCCGGGAACTCTTTCCTGAAGAAGAAGGGAAAGGATCCCTCATCTCGAGCTACGAGGCGGAAACGGGGCTCCTCTGGATGTGGGCGGGACCCTCGTGTTTCCTCTCGAGTGGAGACGGGTATGTCGGGGAACTTCTTGATTTGCACCAAGGGTGTGAAGGACCCTTTCGAAGTTCCAGAGGTGAGGTGTGATCAGCCTCGAGACGCCTCATCAGAAATGGGCCTCATCTCGCCTGGACGGCAGAACCTGCTGGATTTTCTCGAGTTTCGGCAGGTCTTCTCGAGATACAACGGGGACCTCAGGGACCCGCTCTGGTGGCCTCAGGAAAGGCCAGTTCCCATGCGAGTTGCTAGGGGACATCTCGGGATTCCTCTCCGGTCCATGCCGGGGCCTAAGACCTTGTGTGGAGTCGGGGCCGGAATCTAAGGATTACTCTCCCGTGTTGTCATGGATCTTGGGGTGCTTCTGAGTCTCCCCAGGGGAGTCAGGCGTCGTCTCGAATGGGGGCATGCACGTGCGCTTTCCTCCCGTGCTGCAGCACTATTGTCACGCTTCCTGTCACGTGGATCAAGGGATCTGTGGCTTTCCCTCGAGGCTTTCCCTCGAGGCTTTCACACGAGTCTTTCCCACAGGGATGTGCCACGTGCCACCTTGGTGTGAGTCGATCCTCGGCGTGAAAGTCGAGCCGGTGACGGGAAAAGAGTTTCCTCTGGAACGGTCTGAGACATCTGGGGGACTCTTGGAATGGTGGCACGACCCTGGAGTTCCTCTCACAGTTCCTGTTGAGAGGGTCTTCTCTTGAGTTTCGACGGGAACGTCGGGAACTCTTGCCCGAACAAGCAGGGAAATGATCCCTCATCTCGAGCTACGAGGCGGAAACGGTGCTCCTCTGGATGTGGGCGGGACCCTCGTGTTTCCTCTCTAGTGGAGACGGTTGTGTCGGGGAACTTCATTTGCACCAAGGGTGTGAAGGACCCTTTCTAAGTTCCACAGGTGAGGTGTGATCAGACTCGAGACGCCTCAGCGGAATTGGGCGTCATCTCGCCTTGAAAGGAGAACCTCCTGGATTTTCTCGAGTTGCGGCAGGTCTTCTCGAGTTACGACGGGGACCTCAGGGACCCGCTCTGGTGGCCTCAGGAAAGGCCAGTCCCCATGCGAGTTGCTAGGGGACATCTCGGGATTCCTCTCCGGTCCATGCCGGGGCCTAAGACCTTGTGTGGAGTCGGGGCCGGAATCTGAGGTTTACTCTCCCGTGTTGTCATGGATCTTGGGGTGCTTCTGAGTCTCCCCAGGGTAGTCAGGCCTCGTCTCGAGTGGGGGCATGCACGTGCGCTTTCCTCCCGTGCTGCAGCACTATTGTCACGCTTCCTGTCACGTGGATCAAGGGATCTGTGGCTTTCCCTCGAGGCTTTCCCTCGAGGCTTTCACACGAGTCTTTCCCACAGGGATGTGCCACGTGCCACCTTGGTGTGAGTCGATCCTCGGCGTGAAAGTCGAGCCGGTGACGGGAAAAGAGTTTCCTCTGGAACGGTCTGAGACATCTGGGGGACTCTTGGAATGGTGGCACGACCCTGGAGTTCCTCTCACCGTTCCTGTTGAGAGGGTCTTCTCTTGAGATGCGACATGAACGTCGGGAACTCTTGCCCGAACAAGCAGGGAAATGATCCCTCATCTCGAGCTACGAGGCGGAAACGGTGCTCCTCTGGATGTGGAAGGGACCCTCGTGTTTCCTCTCTAGTGGAGACGGTTGTGTCGGGGAACTTCATTTGCACCAAGGGTGTGAAGGACCCTTTCTAAGTTCCACAGGTGAGGTGTGATCAGCCTCGAGACGCCTCAGCGGAATTGGGCGTCATCTCGCCTTGAAAGGAGAACCTCCTGGATTTTCTCGAGTTGCGGCAGGTCTTCTCGAGTTACGACGGGGAACTCAGGGACCCGCTCTGGTGGCCTCAGGAAAGGCCAGTCCCCATGCGAGTTGCTAGGGGACCTCTCGGGATTCCTCTCCCGTCCATGCCGGGGCCTCAGTCCTTGTGTGGAATCGGGGCCGGAACCTGAGGTTTACTCTCCCGTGTTGCCATGGATCTTGGGGTGCTTCTGAGTCTCCCCAGGGGAGTCGGGCCTCGTCTCGAGAGGGGGCATGCACGTGCGCTTTCCTCCCGAGCTGCAGCAGTATTGTCACGCTTCCTGTCACGTGGATCAAGGGATCTTTGGTTTCCCTCGAGGCTTTCGCTCGAGGCTATCCCACGAGGGTTTCCCACAGGGCTGTGCAACGTGCCACCTTGGTGTGAGTCGATCCTCGGCGTGAAAGACGAGCCGGTGAAGGGAAAAGAGGTTCCTCTGGAATGGACTGACACATCTGGGGTACTCTTGGAATGGTGGCACGACCCTGGAGTTCCTCTCGCCGTTCCTGTTGAGAGGGCCTCCTCTTGGGATGCGCCGGGAACGCCGGGAACTCTTTCCCGACGAAGCAGGGAAAGGATCCCTCATCTCGATCTACGAGGAGGAAACGGGGCTCCTCTGGATGTGGGCGGGACCCTCGTGTTTCCTCTCGAGTGGAGACGGGTATGTCGGAGAACTTCTTGATTTACACCAAGGGTGTGAAGGAACCTTTCGAAGTTCCAGAGGTGAGGTGTGATCAGCCTCGAGACGCCTCAGCGGAAATGGGCCACATCTCGCCTGGAGGGGAGAACGTCCTGGATTTTCTCGAGTTGCGGCAGGTCTTCTCGAGTTATGACGGGGAACTCAGGGACCCGCTCTGGTGGCCTCAGGAAGGGGAGTCGCCATGCGAGTTGCTAGGGACTATCTCGGGATTCCTCTCCCCTCCTTGCCGGGGCCTAAGCCCTTGTGTGGATTCGGGGCCGGAACCTGAGGATTCCTCTCCAGTGTTGCCATGGATCTTGGGGTGCTTCTGAGTCTCCCCAGGGGAGTCAGGTCTCGTCTCGAGTGGGGGCATGCACGTGCGTTTCCTCCGGAGCTGCAGCAGTAGTGTCACGCTTCCTGTCACGTGGATCAAGGGATCTGTGGCTTTCCCTCGAGGCTTTCGCTCGAGGCTTTCCCACGAGGATTTCCCACAGGGCTGTGCCACGTGCAACCTTGGTGTGAGTCGATCCTCGGCGTGAAAGACGAGCCGGTGAAGGGAAAAGAGGTTCCTCTGGAATGGACTGAGACATCTGGGGGACTCTTGGCATGGTGGCACGACCCTGGAGTTCCTCTCGCCGTTCCTGTTGAGAGGGCCTCCTCTTGATATACTACGGGAAGGCCGGGAACTCTTTCCCGACGAAGCAGGGAAAGGATACCTCATCTCGAGCTACGAGGCGGAAACGGGGCTCTTCTGGATGTGGGCGGGACCCTCGTGTTTCCTCTCTAGTGGAGACGGTTGTGTCGGGGAACTTCATTTGCACCAAGGGTGTGAAGGACCCTTTCTAAGTTCCACAGGTGAGGTGTGATCAGACTCGAGACGCCTCAGCGGAATTGGGCGTCATCTCGCCTTGAAAGGAGAACCTCCTGGATTTTCTCGAGTTGCGGCAGGTCTTCTCGAGTTACGACGGGGACCTCAGGGACCCGCTCTGGTGGCCTCAGGAAAGGCCAGTCCCCATGCGAGTTGCTAGGGGACCTCTCGGGATTCCTCTCCCGTCAATGCCGGGGCCTCAGTCCTTGTGTGGAGTCGGGGCCAGAACCTGAGGATTCCTCTCCAGTGTTGCCATGGATCTTGGGGTGCTTCTGAGTCTTCCCAGGGGAGTCAGGCCTCGTCTCGTGTGGGGGCATGCACGTGCGCTTTCCTTCCGAGCTGCAGCAGGAGTGTCACGCTTCCTGTCACGTGGATCAAGGGATCTGTGGCTTTCCCTCGAGGCTGTCCTTCGAGGCTTTCCAACGAGGCTTTCCCACAGGGCTGTGCCACGTGCCACCTTGGTGTGAGTCGATCCTCGGCGTGAAAGACGAGCCGGTGAAGGGAAAAGACGTTCCTCTGGAATGGTCTGAGACATCTGCGGGACTCTTGGAATGGTGGCACGACCCTGGAGTTCCTCTCGCCGTTCCTGTTGAGAGGGCCTCCTCTTGAGATGCGCCGGGGAGGCCGGGAACTCTTTCCCAACGAAGCAGGGAGAGGAAACCTCATCTCGAGCTACGAAGCGGAAACGGGACTCCTCTGGATGTGGGCGGGTCCCTCGTGTTTCCTCTCGAGTGGAGACGGGTATGTCGGGGAACTTCTTGATTTCCACCAAGGGTGTGAAGGACCCTTTCGAAGTTCCAGAGGTGAGGTGTGATCAGCCTCGAGACGCCTCAGCGGAAATGGGCCTCATCTCGCCTGGAGGGGAGAACCTCCTGGATTTTCTCGAGTTGCGGCAGGTCTTCTCGAGTTACGACGGGGACCTCAGGGACCCGCTCTGGTGGCCTCATGAAAGGCCAGTCCCCATGCGAGTTGCTAGGGGACATCTCGGGATTCCTCTCCGGTCCATGCCGGGGCCTAAGACCTTGTGTGGAGTCGGGGCCGGAATCTGAGGTTTACTCTCCCGTGTTGTCATGGATCTTGGGGTGCTTCTGAGTCTCCCCAGGGGAGTCAGGTCTCGTCTCGAGTGGGGGCATGCACGTGCGCTTTCCTCCCGTGCTGCAGCACTATTGTCACGCTTCCTGTCACGTGGATCAAGGGATCTGTGGATTTCCCTCGAGGATTTCCCTCGAGGCTTTCACACGTGTCTTTCCCACAGGGATGTGCCACGTGCCACCTTGGTGTGAGTCGATCCTCGGCGTGAAAGTCGAGCCGGTGATGGGAAAAGAGGTTCCTCTGGAACGGACTGAGACATCTGGGGGACTCTTGGAATGGTGGCACGACCCTGGAGTTCCTCTCACAGTTCCTGTTGAGAGGGTCTTCTCTTGAGAGGCGACGGGAACGTCGGGAACTCTTGCCCGAACAAGCAGGGAAATGATCCCTCATCTCGAGCTACGAGGCGGAAACGGTGCTCCTCTGGATGTGGGCGGGACCCTCGTGTTTCCTCTCTAGTGGAGACGGTTGTGTCGGGGAACTTCATTTGCACCAAGGGTGTGAAGGACCCATTCTAAGTTCCACAGGTGAGGTGTGATCAGCCTCGAGACGCCTCAGGGGAATTGGGCGTCATCTCGCCTTGAAAGGAGAACCTCCTGGATTTTCTCGAGTTGCGGCAGGTCTTCTCGAGTTACGACGGGGACCTCAGGGACCCGCTCTGGTGGCCTCAGGAAAGGCCAGTCTCCATGCGAGTTGCTAGGGGACATCTCGGGATTCTTCTCCGGTCCATGCCGGGGCCTAAGACCTTGTGTGGAGTCGGGGCCAGAATCTGAGGTTTACTCTCCCGTGTTGCCATGGATCTTGGGGTGCTTCTGAGTCTCCCCAGGGGAGTCGGGCCTCGTCTCGAGAGGGGGCATGCACGTGCGCTTTCCTCCCGAGCTGCAGCAGTATTGTCACGCTTCCTGTCACGTGGATCAAGGGATCTTTGGTTTCCCTCGAGGCTTTTGCTCGAGGCTATCCCACGAGGGTTTCCCACAGGGCTGTGCAACGTGCCACCTTGGTGTGAGTCGATCCTCGGCGTGAAAGACGAGCCGGTGAAGGGAAAAGACGTTCCTCTGGAATGGTCTGAGACATCTGCGGGACTCTTGGAATGGTGGCACGACCCTGGAGTTCCTCTCGCCGTTCCTGTTGAGAGGGCCTCCTCTTGAGATGCGCCGGGGAGGCCGGGAACTCTTTCCCAACGAAGCAGGGAGAGGAAACCTCATCTCGAGCTACGAAGCGGAAACGGGACTCCTCTGGATGTGGGCGGGTCCCTCGTGTTTCCTCTCGAGTGGAGACGGGTATGTCGGGGAACTTCTTGATTTCCACCAAGGGTGTGAAGGACCCTTTCGAAGTTCCAGAGGTGAGGTGTGATCAGCCTCGAGACGCCTCAGCGGAAATGGGCCTCATCTCGCCTGGAGGGGAGAACCTCCTGGATTTTCTCGAGTTGCGGCAGGTCTTCTCGAGTTACGACGGGGACCTCAGGGACCCGCTCTGGTGGCCTCATGAAAGGCCAGTCCCCATGCGAGTTGCTAGGGGACATCTCGGGATTCCTCTCCGGTCCATGCCGGGGCCTAAGACCTTGTGTGGAGTCGGGGCCGGAATCTGAGGTTTACTCTCCCGTGTTGTCATGGATCTTGGGGTGCTTCTGAGTCTCCCCAGGGGAGTCAGGTCTCGTCTCGAGTGGGGGCATGCACGTGCGCTTTCCTCCCGTGCTGCAGCACTATTGTCACGCTTCCTGTCACGTGGATCAAGGGATCTGTGGATTTCCCTCGAGGATTTCCCTCGAGGCTTTCACACGTGTCTTTCCCACAGGGATGTGCCACGTGCCACCTTGGTGTGAGTCGATCCTCGGCGTGAAAGTCGAGCCGGTGATGGGAAAAGAGGTTCCTCTGGAACGGACTGAGACATCTGGGGGACTCTTGGAATGGTGGCACGACCCTGGAGTTCCTCTCACAGTTCCTGTTGAGAGGGTCTTCTCTTGAGAGGCGACGGGAACGTCGGGAACTCTTGCCCGAACAAGCAGGGAAATGATCCCTCATCTCGAGCTACGAGGCGGAAACGGTGCTCCTCTGGATGTGGGCGGGACCCTCGTGTTTCCTCTCTAGTGGAGACGGTTGTGTCGGGGAACTTCATTTGCACCAAGGGTGTGAAGGACCCTTTCTAAGTTCCACAGGTGAGGTGTGATCAGCCTCGAGACGCCTCAGGGGAATTGGGCGTCATCTCGCCTTGAAAGGAGAACCTCCTGGATTTTCTCGAGTTGCGGCAGGTCTTCTCGAGTTACGACGGGGACCTCAGGGACCCGCTCTGGTGGCCTCAGGAAAGGCCAGTCTCCATGCGAGTTGCTAGGGGACATCTCGGGATTCTTCTCCGGTCCATGCCGGGGCCTAAGACCTTGTGTGGAGTCGGGGCCAGAATCTGAGGTTTACTCTCCAGTGTTGCCATGGATCTTGGGGTGCTTCTGAGTCTCCCCAGGGGAGTCGGGCCTCGTCTCGAGAGGGGGCATGCACGTGCGCTTTCCTCCCGAGCTGCAGCAGTATTGTCACGCTTCCTGTCACGTGGATCAAGGGATCTTTGGTTTCCCTCGAGGCTTTTGCTCGAGGCTATCCCACGAGGGTTTCCCACAGGGCTGTGCAACGTGCCACCTTGGTGTGAGTCGATCCTCGGCGTGAAAGACGAGCCGGTGAAGGGAAAAGAGGTTCCTCTGGAATGGACTGACACATTTGGGGTACTCTTGGAATGGTGGCACGACCCTGGAGTTCCTCTCGCCGTTCCTGTTGAGAGGGCCTCCTCTTGAGATGCGACGGGAACGCCGGGAACTCTTTCCCGACGAAGCAGGGAAAGGATCCCTCATCTCGATCTACGAGGAGGAAACGGGGCTCCTCTGGATGTGGGCGGGACCCTCGTGTTTCCTCTCGAGTGGAGACGGGTATGTCGGGGAACTTCTTGATTTACACCAAGGGTGTGAAGAAACCTTTCGAAGTTCCAGAGGTGAGGTGTGATCAGCCTCGAGACGCCTCAGCGGAAATGGGCCACATCTCGCCTGGAGGGGAGAACGTCCTGGATTTTCTCGAGTTGCGGCAGGTCTTCTCGAGTTATGACGGGGAACTCAGGGACCCGCTCTGGTGGCCTCAGGAAGGGGAGTCGCCATGCGAGTTGCTAGGGACTATCTCGGGATTCCTCTCCCCTCCATGCCGGGGCCTAAGCCCTTGTGTGGAGTCGGGGCTGGAACCTGAGGATTCCTCTCCAGTGTTGCCATGGATCTTGGGGTGCTTCTGAGTCTCCCCAGGGGAGTCAGGCCTCGTCTCGAGTGGGGGCATGCACGTGCGCTTTCCTCCCGTGCTGCAGCAGTAGTGTCACGCTTCCTGTCACGTGGATCAAGGGATCTGTGGCTTTCCCTCGAGGCTTTCCCTCGAGGCTTTCACACGAGTCTTTCCCACAGGGATGTGTCACGTGCCACCTTGGTGTGAGTCGATCCTCGGCGTGAAAGTCGAGCCGGGGACGGGAAAAGAGGTTCCTCTGGAATGGACTGAGACATCTGGGGGACTCTTGGAATGGTGGCACGACCCTGGAGTTCCTCTCACAGTTCCTGTTGAGAGGGTCTTCTCTTGAGATGCGACGGGAACGCCGGGAACTCTTTCCCGAAGAACCAGGGAAAGGATCCCTTATCTCGAGCTACGAGGCGGAATCGGGGCTCCACTGGATGTGGGCGGGCCCCTCGTGTTTCCTCTCGAGTGGAGACGGGTATGTCGGGGAACTTCTTGATTTGCACCAAGGGTGTGAAGGAAACTTTCGACGTTCCAGAGGTGAGGTGTGATCAGCCTCGAGACGCCTCAGCGGAAATGTGCCTCATCTCGCCTGGAGGGGAGAACCTCCTGGATATTCTCGAGTTGCGGCAGGTCTTCTCGAGTTACGACGGGGACCTCAGGGACCCGCTCTGGTGGCCTCATGAAAGGCCAGTCCCCATGCGAGTTGCTAGGGTACATCTCGGGATTCCTCTCCCGTCCATGCCTGGGCCTAAGACCTTGTGTGGAGTCGGGGCCGGAACCTGAGGTTTACTCTCCCGTGTTGTCATGGATCTTGGGGTGCTTCTGAGTCTCCCCAGGGGAGTCAGGCCTCGTCTCGAGTGGGGGCATGCACGTGCGCTTTCCTCCCGTGCTGCAGCAATAGTGTCATGCTTCCTGTCACGTGGATCAAGGGATCTGTGGCTTTCCCTCGAGGCTTTCCCTCGAGGCT
Source organism: Budorcas taxicolor (assembly GCF_023091745.1). NCBI lineage: Eukaryota > Metazoa > Chordata > Mammalia > Artiodactyla > Bovidae > Budorcas > Budorcas taxicolor. The sequence continues at coordinate 133,514 of NW_026292559.1, forward strand.
TTCACACGAGTCTTTCCCACAGGGATGTGCCACGTGCCACCTTGGTGTGAGTCGATCCTCGGCGTGAAAGTCGAGCCGGTGACAGGAAAAGAGGTTCCTCTGGAACGGACTGAGACATCTGGGGGACTCTTGGAATGGTGGTACGACCCTGGAGTTCCTCTCACAGTTCCTGTTGAGAGGGTCTTCTCTTGAGATGCGACGGGAACGTCGGGAACTCTTGCCCGAACAAGCAGGGAAATGATCCCTCATCTCGAGCTACGAGGCGGAAACGGTGCTCCTCTGGATGTGGGCGGGCCCCTCGTGTTTCCTCTCTAGTGGAGACGGTTGTGTCGGGGAACTTCATTTGCACCAAGGGTGTGAAGGACCCTTTCTAAGTTCCACAGGTGAGGTGTGATCAGCCTCGAGACGCCTCAGCGGAATTGGGCGTCATCTCGCCTTGAAAGGAGAACCTCCTGGATTTTCTCGAGTTGCGGCAGGTCTTCTCGAGTTACGACGGGGTCCTCAGGGACCCGCTCTGGAGGCCTCAGGAAGGGGAGTCGCCATGCGAGTTGCTAGGGACTATCTCGGGATTCCTCTCCCCTCCATGCCGGGGCCTAAGCCCTTGTGTGGAGTCGGGGCCGGAACCTGAGGATTCCTCTCCAGTGTTGCCATGGATCTTGGGGTGCTTCTGAGTCTCCCCAGGGGAGTCAGGCCTCGTCTCGAGTGGGGGCATGCACGTGCGCTTTCCTCCCGAGCTGCAGCAGTAGTGTCACGCTTCCTGTCACGTGGATCAAGGGATCTGTGGCTTTCCCTCGAGGCTTTCGATCGAGGCCTTCCCACGAGGATTTCCCCCAGGGCTGTGCCACGTGCCACCTTGGTGTGAGTCGATCCTCGGCGTGAAAGACGAGCCGGTGAAGGGAAAAGAGGTTCCTCTGGAATGGACTGAGACATCTGGGGGACTCTTGGAATGGTGGCACGACCCTGGAGTTCCTCTCGCCGTTCCTGTTGAGAGGGCCTCCTCTTGAGATACTACGGGAAGGCCGGGAACTCTTTCCAGACGAAGCAGGGAAAGGATACCTCATCTCGAGCTACGAGGCGGAAACGGGGCTCTTCTGGATGTGGGCGGGACCCTCGTGTTTCCTCTCGAGTGGAGACGGGCATGTTGGGCAACTTCTTGATTTGCACCAAGGGTGTGAAGGACAATTTCGAAGTTCCAGAGGTGAGGTGTGATCAGCCTCGAGACGCCTCAGCGGAAATGTGCCTCATCTCGCCTGGAAGGGAGAACCTCCTGGATTTTCTCGAGTTGCGGCAGGTCTTCTCGAGTTACGACGGGGACCTCAGGGACCCGCTCTGGTGGCCTCAGGAAAGGCCATTCCCCATGCGAGTTGCTAGGGGACCTCTCGGGATTCCTCTCCCGTCCATGCCGGGGCCTCAGTCCTTGTGTGGAGTCGGGGACAGAACCTGAGGATTCCTCTCCAGTGTTGCCATGGATCTTGGGGTGCTTCTGAGTCTCCCCAGGGGAGTCAGGCCTCGTCTCGAGTGGGGGCATGCACCTGCGCTTTCCTCCTGAGCTGCAGCAGTAGTGTCACGCTTCCTGTCACGTGGATCAAGGGATCTGTGGCTTTCCCTTGAATCTTTCCCTCGAGGTTTTCCCACGAGGCTTTCCCACAGGGCTGTGCCACGTGCCACCTTGGTGTGAGACGTTCCTCGGCGTGAAAGGCGAGCCGGTGAAGGGAAAAGAGGTTCCTCTGGAATGGACTGAGACATCTGGGGGTTTCTTAGATTGGTGGCACCACCCTGGAGTTCCTCTCGCCTTTCCTGTTGAGAGGGCCTCCTCTTTAGATGCAACGGGAACGTCGGGAACTCTTGCCCGAACAAGCAGGGAAATGATCCCTCATCTCGAGCTACGAGGCGGAAACGGTGCTCCTCTGGATGTGGGCGGGACCCTCGTGTTTCCTCTCTAGTGGAGACGGTTGTGTCGGGGAACTTCATTTGCACCAAGGGTGTGAAGGACCCTTTCTAAGTTCCACAGGTGAGGTTTGATCAGACTCGACACGCCTCAGCGGAATTGGGCGTCATCTCGCCTTGAAAGGAGAACCTCCTGGATTTTCTCGAGTTGCGGCAGGTCTTCTCGAGTTACGACGGGGACCTCAGGGACCCGCTCTGGTGGCCTCAGGAAAGGCCAGTCCCCATGCGAGTTGCTAGGGGACCTCTCGGGATTCCTCTCCCGTCCATGCCGGGGCCTCAGTCCTTGTGTGGAGTTGGGGCCAGAACCTGAGGATTCCTCTCCAGTGTTGCCATGGATCTTGGGGTGCTTCTGAGTCTTCCCAGGGGAGTCAGGCCTCGTCTCGTGTCGGGGCATGCACGTGCGCTTTCCTCCCGAGCTGCAGCAGTAGTGTCACGCTTCCTGTCACGTGGATCAAGGGATCTGTGGCTTTCCCTCGAGGCTGTCCCTCGAGGCTTTCCCACGAGGCTTTCCCACAGGGCTGTGCCACGTGCCACCTTGGTGTGAGTCGATCCTCGGCGTGAAAGACGAGCTGGTGAAGGGAAAAGACGTTCCTCTGGAATGGTCTGAGACATCTGCGGGACTCTTGGAATGGTGGCACGACCCTGGAGTTCCTCTCGCCGTTCCTGTTGAGAGGGCCTCCTCTTGAGATGCGACGGGAACGCCGGGAACTCTTTCCCGACGAAGCAGGGAAAGGATCCCTCATCTCGATCTACGAGTAGGAAACGGGGCTCCTCTGGATGTGGGCGGGATCCTCGTGTTTCCTCTCGAGTGGAGACGGGTATGTCGGGGAACTTCTTGATTTCCACCAAGGGTGTGAAGGAACCTTTCGAAGTTCCAGAGGTGAGGTGTGATCAGTCTCGAGACGCCTCAGCGGAAATGGGCCACATCTCGCCTGGAGGGGAGAACGTCCTGGATTTTCTCGAGTTGCGGCAGGTCTTCTCGAGTTATGACGGGGAACTCAGGGACCCGCTCTGGTGGCCTCAGGAAGGGGAGTCGCCATGCGAGTTGCTAGGGACTATCTCGGGATTCCTCTCCCCTCCATGCCGGGGCCTAAGCCCTTGTGTGGAGTCGGGGCCGGAACCTGAGGATTCCTCTCCAGTGTTGCCATGGATCTTGGGGTGCTTCTGAGTCTCCCTAGGGGAGTCAGGTCTCGTCTCGAGTGGGGGCATGCACGTGCGTTTCCTCCGGAGCTGCAGCAGTAGTGTCATGCTTCCTGTCACGTGGATCAAGGGATCTGTGGCTTTCCCTCGAGGCTTTCGCTCGAGGCTTTCCCACGAGGATTTCCCCCAGGGCTGTGCCACGTGCCACCTTGGTGTGAGTCGATCCTCGGCGTGAAAGACGAGCCGGTGAAGGGAAAAGAGGTTCCTCTGGAATGGACTGAGACATCTGGGGGACTTTTGGAATGGTGGCACGACCCTGGAGTTCCTCTCGCCGTTCCTGTTGAGAGGGCCTCCTCTTGAGATACTACGGGAAGGCCGGGAACTCTTTCCCGACGAAGCAGGGAAAGGATACCTCATCTCGAGCTACGAGGCGGAAACGGGGCTCTTCTGGATGTGGGCGGGACCCTCGTGTTTCCTCTCGAGTGGAGACGGCTAGGTCGGGGAACTTCTTGATTTGCACCAAGGGTGTGAAGGACCCTTTCGAAGTTCCAGAGGTGAGGTGTGATCAGCCTCGAGACGCCTCAGCGGAAATGGGCCTCATCTCGCCTGGAGGGGAGAACCTCCTGGATTTTCTCAAGTTGCGGCAGCTCTTCTCGAGTTACGACGGGGACCTCAGGGACCCGCTCTGGTGGCCTCAGGAAAGGCCAGTCCCCATGCGAGTTGCTAGGGGACCTCTCGGGATTCCTCTCCCGTCCATGCCGGGGCCTCAGTCCTTGTGTGGAGTCGGGGACAGAACCTGAGGATTCCTCTCCAGTGTTGCCATGGATCTTGGGGTGCTTCTGAGTCTCCCCAGGGGAGTCAGGCCTCGTCTCGAGTGGGGGCATGCACCTGCGCTTTCCTCCTGAGCTGCAGCAGTAGTGTCACGCTTCCTGTCACGTGGATCAAGGGATCTGTGGCTTTCCCTCGAATCTTTCCCTCGAGGTTTTCCCACGAGGCTTTCCCACAGGGCTGTGCCACGTGCCACCTTGGTGTGAGACGTTCCTCGGCGTGAAAGGCGAGCCGGTGAAGGGAAAAGAGGTTCCTCTGGAATGGACTGAGACATCTGGGGGTTTCTTGGATTGGTGGCACGACCCTGGAGTTCCTCTCGCCTTTCCTGTTGAGAGGGCCTCCTCTTTAGATGCAACGGGAACGTCGGGAACTCTTGCCCGAACAAGCAGGGAAATGATCCCTCATCTCGAGCTACAAGGCAGAAACGGGTCTGCTCTGGATGTGGGCGGGCCCCTCGTGTTTCCTCTCGAGTGGAGACGGGTATGTCGGGGAACTTCTTGATTTGCACCAAGGGTGTGAAGGAAACTTTCGAAGTTCCAGAGGTGAGGTGTGATCAGCCTCGAGACGCCTCAGCGGAAATGGGCCTCATCTCGCCTGGAGGGGAGAACCTCCTGGATTTTCTCGAGTTGCGGCAGGTCTTCTCGAGTTACGACGGGGACCTCAGGGACCCGCTCTGGTGGCCTCAGGAAAGGCCAGTCCCCATGCGAGTTGCTAGGGGACCTCTCGGGATTCCTCTCCCGTCCATGCCGGGGCCTCAGTCCTTGTGTGGAGTCGGGGCCAGAACCTGAGGATTCCTCTCCAGTGTTGCCATGGATCTTGGGGTGCTTCTGAGTCTCCCCAGGGGAGTCAGGCCTCGTCTCGTGTGGGGGCATGCACGTGCGCTTTCCTCCCGAGCTGCAGCAGTAGTGTCACGCTTCCTGTCACGTGGATCAAGGGATCTGTGGCTTTCCCTCGAGGCTGTCCCTCGAGGCTTTCCCACGAGGCTTTCCCACAGGGCTGTGCCACGTGCCACCTTGATGTGAGTCGATCCTCGGCGTGAAAGACGAGCCGGTGAAGGGAAAAGACGTTCCTCTGGAATGGACTGAGACATCTGCGGGACTCTTGGAATGGTGGCACGACCCTGGAGTTCCTCTCGCCGTTCCTGTTGAGAGGGCCTCCACTTGAGATGCGCAGGGGAGGCCGGGAACTCTTTCCCAACGAAGCAGGGAGAGGAAACCTCATCTCGAGCTACGAAGCGGAAACGGGACTCCTCTGGATGTGGGCGGGTCCCTCGTGTTTCCTCTCGAGTTGAGACGGGTATGTCGGGGAACTTCTTGATTTCCACCAAGGGTGTGAAGGACCCTTTCGAAGTTCCAGAGGTGAGGTGTGATCAGCCTCGAGACGCCTCAGCGGAAATGGGCCTCATCTCGCCTGGAGGGGAGAACCTCCTGGATTTTCTCGAGTTGCGGCAGGTCTTCTCGAGTTACGACGGGGACCTCAGGGACCCGCTCTGGTGGCCTCATGAAAGGCCAGTCCCCATGCGAGTTGCTAGGGGACCTCTCGGGATTCCTCTCCCGTCCATGCCGGGGCCTCAGTCCTTGTGTGGCGTCGGGACGGAACTTGAGGATTCCTCTCCAGTGTTTCCATGGATCTTGGGGTGCTTCTGAGTCTCCCCAGGGGAGTCAGGCCTCGTCTCGAGTGGGGGCATGCACGTTCGCTTTCCTCCCGAGCTGCAGCAGTAGTGTCACGCTTCCTGTCACGTGGATCAAGGGATCTGTGGCTTTCCCTCGAGGCTGTCCCTCGAGGCTTTCCCACGAGGCTTTCCCACAGGGCTGTGCCACGTGCCACCTTGGTGAGAGTCGATCCTCGGCGTGAAAGACGAGCCGGTGAAGGGAAAAGAGGTTCCTCTGGTATGGACTGAGACATCCGGGGGACTCTTGGAATGGTGGGGCGACCCTGGAGTTCCTCTCGCCGTTCCTGTTGAGAGGGCCTCCTTTTGAGATGCGACGGGAACGCCGGGAACTCTTTCCCGACGAAGCGGGGATAGGATCCCTCATCTCGAGCTACGAGGAGGAAACGGGGCTCCTTTGGATGTGGGCGGGACCCTCGTGTTTCTTCTCGAGTGGAGACGGGTATGTTGGGGAACATCTTGATTTGCACCAAGGGTGTGAAGGACCCTTTCGAAGTTCCAGAGGTGAGGTGTGATCAGCCTCGAGACGCCTCAGCTGAAATGGGCCACATCTCGCCTGGAGGGGAGAACCTCCTGGATTTTCTCGAGTTGCGGCAGGTCTTCTCGAGTTACGACGGGGACCTCAGGGACCCGCTCTGGTGGCCTCAGGAAAGGCCAGTCCCCATGCGAGTTGCTAGGGGCATCTCGGGATTCCTCTCCCGTCCATGCCGGGGAGTAAGACCTTGTGTGGAGTTGGGGCCGGAACCTGAGGATTCCTCTCCCGTGTTGCCATGGATCTTGGGGTGCTTCTGAGTCTCCCCAGGGGAGTCAGGCCTCGTCTCGAGTGGGGGCATGCACGTGCGCTTACCTCCCGAGCTGCAGCAGTAGTGTCACGCTTCCTGTCACGTGGATCAAGGGATCTGTCGGTTTCCCTCGAGGCTGTTCCTCGAGGCTTTCCCACGAGGCTATCCCACAGGGCTGTGCCTCGTGCCACCTTGGTGTGAGTCGATCCTCGGCGTGAAAGACGAGCCGGTGAAGGGATAAGAGGTTCCTCTGGAATGGACTGAGACATCTGGGGGACTCTTGGAATGGTGGCAGGACCCTGGGGTTCCTCTCGCCGTTCCCGTTGAGAGGTCCTCTTCTTGAGATGCGCGGGAACGCCGGGAACTATTTCCCGACGAAGCAGGGAAAGGATCCCTCATCTCGAGCTACGAGGCGGAAACGGGGCTCCTCTGGATGTGGGCGGGACCCTCGTGTTTCCTCTCGAGTGGAGACGGGTATGTCGGGGAACTTCTTGATTTGCACCAAGGGTGTGAAGGACCCTTTCGAAGTTCCAGAGGTGAGGTGTGATCAGCCTCGAGACGCCTCATCAGAAATGGGCGTCATATCGCCTGGAGGGGAGAACCTCCTGGATTTTCTTGAGTTGCGGCAGGTCTTCCCGAGTTACGACAGGGACCTCAGGGACCCGCTTTGGTGGCCTCAGGAAAGGCCAGTCCCCATGCAAGATGCTAGGGGACCTCTCGGGTTTCCTCTCCCGACCATGCCGGGGCCTCAGTCCTTGTGTGGAGTCGGGACGGAACCTGAGGATTCCTCTCCAGTGTTGCCATGAATCTTGGGGTGCTTCTGAGTCTCCCCAGGGGAGTCAGGCCTCGTCTCGAGTAGGGGCATGCACGTGCGCTTTCCTCCCGAGCTTCAGCAGTAGTGTCACGCTTCCTGTCACGTGGATCAAGGGATCTGTGGCTTTCCCTCGAGGCTGTCCCTCGAGGCTTTCCCACGAGGCTTTCCCACAGGGCTGTGCCACGTGCCACCTTGGTGTGAGTCGATCCTCGGCGTGAAAGACGAGCCGGTGAAGGGAAAAGAGTTTCCTCTGGTATGGACTGAGACATCCGGGGGACTCTTGGAATGGAGGCACGACCCTGGAGTTCCTCTCGCAGTTCCTGTTGAGAGGGCCTCCTCTTGAGATGCGAGGGGAACGACGGAAACTCTTTCCCGACGAATCAGGGATAGGATCCCTCATCTCGAGCTACGAGGCGGAAACGGGGCTCCTCTGGATGTGGGCGGGACCCTCGTGTTTCCTCTCGAGTGGAGACGGGTATGTCGGGGAACTTCTTGATTTGCACCAAGGGTGTGAAGGACCCTTTCGAAGTTCAAGAGGTGAGGTGTCATCAGCCTCGAGACGCCTCATCAGAAATGGGCCTCATCTCGCCTGGAGGGGAGAACCTCCTGGAATTTCTCGAATTGAGGCAGGACTTCCCGTGTTACGACGGGGACCTCAGGGACCCGCTCTGGTGGCCTCAGGAAAGGCCAGTCCCCATGCGAGTTGCTAGGGGCCAACTCGGGATTCCTCTCCAGTCCATGCCGGGGTCTCAGTCCTTGTGTGGAGTCGGGGACGGAACCTGAGGATTCCTCTCCAGTGTTGCCATGGATCTTGGGGTGCTTCTAAGTCTCCCCAGGGGAGTCTGGCCTCGTCTCGAGTGTGGGCATGCACGTGCGCTTTCTTCCCGAGCTGCAGCAGGAATGTCACGCTTCCTGTCACTTGGATCAAGGGATCTGTGGCTTTCCCTCGAGGCTGTCGCTTGAGGCTTTCACACGATTCTTTCCCACAGGGCTGTGCCACGTGCCACCTTGGTGTGAGTCGATCCTCGGCGTGAAAGACGAGCCAATGAAGGGAAAAGAGGTTCCTCTGGAATGGACTGAGACATCTGGGGGACTCTTGGAATGGTGGCACGACCCTGGAGTTCCTCTCGCCGTTCGTGTTGAGAGGGCCTCCTCTTGAGATGCGACGGGAACGCCGGGAACTCTTTCCCGAAGAAGCAGGGAAAGGATCCCTCATCTCGAGCTACGAGGCGGAAACGGGGCTCCTCTGGATGTGGGCGGGGCCCTCGTGTTTCCTCTCGAGTGGAGACGGGTATGTCGGGGAACTTCTTGATTTGCACCAAGGGTGTGAAGGACCCTTTCGAAGTTCCAGAGGTGAGGTGTGATCAGCCTCGAGACGCCTCAGCGGAAATGGGCCTCATCTCGCCTGGAGGGGAGAACCTCCTGGATTTTCGCGAGTTGCGGCAGGTCTTCTCGAGTTACGACGGGGACCTCAGGGACCCGCTCTGTTGGCCTCAGGAAAGGCCAGTCCCCATGCGAGATGCTAGGGGACCTCTCGGGATTCCTCTCCCGACCATGCCGGGGCCTCAGTCCTTGTGTGGAGACGGGACGGAACCTGAGGATTCCTCTCCAGTGTTGCCATGGATCTTGGGGTGCTTCTGAGTCTCCCCAGGGGAGTCAGGCCTCGTCTCGAGTGGGGGCATGCACGTGCGCTTTCCTCCGGAGCTGCACCAGTAGTGTCACGCTTCCTGTCACGTGGATCAAGGGATAATTGGCTTTCCCTCGAGGCTGTCCCTCGAGGCTTTCCCACGAGGCTTTCCCACAGGGCTGTGCCACGTGCCACCTTGGTGTGAGTCGATCCTCGGCGTGAAAGACGAGCCGGTGAAGGGAAAAGAGGATCCTCTGGTATGGACTGAGACATCCGGGGGACTCTTGGAATGGTGGCACGACCCTGGAGTTCCTCTCGCCGTTCTTGTTGAGAGGGCCTCCTCTTGAGATGCGACGGGAACGACGGGAATTCCTTCCCGAAGAAGCAGGGATAGGATCCCTCATCTCGAGCTACGAGGCGGAAACGGTGCTCCTCTGGATGTGAGCGGGACCCTCGTGTTTCCTCTCGAGTGGAGACGGGTATGTCGGGGAACTTCTTGATTTGCACCAAGGGTGTGAAGGACCCTTTCGAAGTTCCAGAGGTGAGGTGTGATCAGCCTCGAGACGCCTCATCAGAAATGGGCGTCATCTCGCCTGGAGGGGAGAACCTCCTGGATTTTCTTGAGTTGCGGCAGGTCTCCCCGAGTTACGATGTGGACCTCAGGGACCCGCTTTGGTGGCCTCAGGAAAGGCCAGTCCCCATGCAAGATGCTAGGGGACCTCTCGGGTTTCCTCTCCCGAACATGCCGGGGCCTCAGTCCTTGTGTGGAATCGGGACGGAACCTGAGGATTCCTCTCCAGTGTTGCCATGAATCTTGGGGTGCTTCTGAGTCTCCCCAGGGGAGTCAGGCCTCGTCTCGAGTGGGGGCATGCACGTGCGCTTTCCTCCCGAGCTGCAGCAGTAGTGTCACGCTTCCTGTCACTTGGATCAAGGGATCTGTGGCTTTCCCTCGAGGTTGTCCCTCGAGGGTTTCCCACGAGGCTTTCCCACAGGGCTGTGCCACGTGCCACCTTGGTGTGAGTCGATCCTCGGCGTGAAAGACGAGCCGGTGAAGGGAAAAGAGGATCCTCTGGAATGGACTGAGACATCTGGGGGACTCTTGGAATGGTGGCACGACCCTGGAGTTCCTCTTGCTGTTCCTGTTGAGAGGGTCTCCTCTTGAGATGCGACGGGAACGCCGGGAACTCTTTCCCGAGGAAGCAGGTATAGGATCCCTCATCTCGAGCTACGAGGAGGAAACGGGGCTCCTTTGGATGTGGGCGGGACCCTCGTGTTTCTTCTCGAGTGGAGACGGGTATGTTGGGGAACTTCTTGATTTGCACCAAGGGTGTGAAGGACCCTTTCGAAGTTCCAGAGGTGAGGTGTGATCAGCCTCGAGACGCCTCAGCTGAAATGGGCCACATCTCGCCTGGAGGGGAGAACCTCCTGGATTTTCTCGAGTTGCGGCAGGTCTTCTCGAGTTACGACGGGGACCTCAGGGACCCGCTCTGGTGGCCTCAGGAAAGGCCAGTCCCCATGCGAGTTGCTAGGGGGCATCTCGGGATTCCTCTCCCGTCCATGCCGGGGAGTAAGACCTTGTGTGGAGTTGGGGCCGGAACCTGAGGATTCCTCTCCCGTGTTGCCATGGATCTTGGGGTGCTTCTGAGTCTCCCCAGGGGAGTCAGGCCTCGTCTCGTGTGGGGGCATGCACGTGCGCTTACCTCCCGAGCTGCAGCAGTAGTGTCACGCTTCCTGTCACGTGGATCAAGGGATCTGTCGCTTTCCATCGAGGCTGTTCCTCGAGGCTTTCCCACGAGGCTTTCCCACAGGGCTGTGCCTCGTGCCACCTTGGTGTGAGTCGATCCTCGGCGTGAAAGACGAGCCGGTGAAGGGATAAGAGGTTCCTCTGGAATGGACTGAGACATCTGTGGGACTCTTGGAATGGTGGCAGGACCCTGGAGTTCCTCTCGCCGTTCCCGTTGAGAGGTCCTCTTCTTGAGATGCGCGGGAACGCCGGGAACTATTTCCCGACGAAGCAGGGAAAGGATCCCTCATCTCGAGCTACGAGGCGGAAACGGGGCTCCTCTGGATGTGGGCGGGACCCTCGTGTTTCCTCTCGAGTGGAGACGGGTATGTCGGGGAACTTCTTGATTTCCACCAAGGCTGTGAAGGACCCTTTCGAAGTTCCAGAGGTGAGGTGTGATCAGCCTCGAGACGCCTCATCAGAAATGGGCGTCATCTCGCCTGGAGGGGAGAACCTCCTGTATTTTCTCGAGTTGCGGCAGGTCTTCTCGAGTTACGACGGGGACCTCAGGGACCCGCTCTGGTGGCCTCATGAAAGGCCAGTCCCCATGCGAGTTGCTAGGGGACATCTCGGGATTCCTCTCCCGTCCATGCCGGGGCCTAAGACCTTGTGTGGAGTCGGGGCCGGAACCTGAGGTTTACTCTCCCGTGTTGTCATGGATCTTGGGGTGCTTCTGAGTCTCCCCAGGGGAGTCAGGCCTCGTCTCGAGTGGGGGCATGCACGTGCGCTTTCCTCCCGAGCTGCAGCAGTAGTGTCACGCTTCCTGTCACGTGGATCAAGGGATATTTGGCTTTCCCTCGAGGCTGTCCCTCGAGACTTTCCCACGAGGCTTTCCCACAGGGCTGTGCCACGTGCCACCTTGGTCTGAGTCGATCCTCGGCGTGAAAGACGAGCCGGTGTAGGGAAAAGAGGTTCCTCTGGTATGGACTGAGACATCCGGGGGACTCTTGGAATGGTGGCACGACCCTGGAGTTCCTCTCGCCGTTCCTGTTGAGAGGGCCTCCTCTTGAGATGCGACGGGAACGCCGGGAACTCTTTCCCGACGAAGCAGGGAAAGGATCCCTCATCTCGAGCTACGAGGTGGAAACGGGGCTCCTCTGGATGTGGTTGGGACCCTCGTGTTTCCTCTCGAGTGGAGACGGGTATGTCGGGGAACTTCTTGATTTGCACCAAGGGTGTGAAGGACCGTTTCGAAGTTCCAGAGGTGAGGTGTGATCAGCCTCGAGACGCCTCAGCGGAAATGGGCCTCATCTCGCCTGGTGGGGGAACCTCCTGGATTTTCTCGAGTTGCGGCAGGTCTTCTCGAGTTACGACGGGGACCTCAGGGACCCGCTCTGGTGGCCTCAGGAAAGGCCAGTCCCCATGCCAGTTGCTATGGGCCATCTCGGGATTCCTCTCCCGTCCATGCCGGGGCCTAAGACCTTGTGTGGAGTCGGGGCCGGAACCTGAGGATTCCTCTCCAGTGTTGCCATGGATCTTGGGGTGCTTCTAAGTCTTCCCAGGGGAGTCAGGCGTCGTCTCGAGTGGGGTCATGCACGTGCGCTTTCTTCCCGAGCTGCAGCAGTAGTGTCACGCTTCCTGTCACTTGGATCAAGGGATCTGTGGCTTTCCCTCGAGGCTGTCCCTTGAGGCTTTCCCACGATTCTTTCCCACAGGGGTGTGCCACGTGCCACCTTGGTGTGAGTCGATCCTCGGCGTGAAAGACGAGCCAATGAAGGGAAAAGAGGTTCCTCTGGAATGGACTGAGACATCTGGGGCACTCTTGGAATCGTGGCACGACCCTGGAGTTCCTCTCGCCGTTCGTGTTGAGAGGGCCTCCTCTTGAGATGCGACGGGAACGCCGGGAACTCTTTCCCGAAGAAGCAGGGAAAGGATCCCTCATCTCGAGCTACGAGGTGGAAACGGGGCTCCTCTGGATGTGGGCGGGGCCCTCGTGTTTCCACTCGAGTGGAGACGGGTATGTCGGGGAACTTCTTGATTTGCACCAAGGGTGTGAAGGACCCTTTCGAAGTTCCAGAGGTGAGGTGTGATCAGCCTCGAGACGCCTCAGCGGAAATGGGCCTCATCTCGCCTGGAGGGGAGAACCTCCTGGATTTTCTCGAGTTGCGGCAGGTCTTCTCGAGTTACGACGGGGACCTCAGGGACCCGCTCTGTTGGCCTCAGGAAAGGCCAGTCCCCATGCGAGATGCTAGGGGACCTCTCGGGATTCCTCTCCCGACCATGCCGGGGCCTCAGTCCTTGTGTGGAGACGGGACGGACCTGAGGATTCCTCTCCAGTGTTGCCATGGATCTTGGGGTGCTTCTGAGTCTCCCCAGGGGAGTCAGGCCTCGTCTCGAGTGGGGGCATGCACGTGCGCTTTCCTCCCGAGCTGCAGCAGTAGTGTCACGCTTCCTGTCACGTGGATCAAGGGATCTGTTTCTTTCCCTCGAGGCTTTCCCTCGAGGCTTTCACACGAGTCTTTCCCACAGGGATGTGCCACGTGCCACCTTGGTGTGAGTCGATCCTCGGCGTGAAAGTCGAGCCGGTGACGGGAAAAGAGGTTCCTCTGGAACGGACTGAGACATCTGGGGGACTCTTGGAATGGTGGCACGACCCTGGAGTTCCTCTCACAGTTCCTGTTGAGAGGGTCTTCTCTTGAGATGCGACGGGAACGCCGGGAACTCTTTCCCGACCAAGCAGGGAAAGGATCCCTCATCTCGAGCTACGAGGCGGAAACGGGTCTGCTCTGGATGTGGGCGGGCCCCTCGTGTTTCCTCTCGAGTGGAGACGGGTATGTCGGGGAACTTCTTGATTTGCACCAAGGGTGTGAAGGAAACTTTCGAAGTTCCAGAGGTGAGGTGTAATCAGCCTCGAGACGCCTCAGCGGAAATGGGCCTCATCTCGCCTGGAGGGGAGAACCTCCTGGATTTTCTCGAGTTGCTGCAGGTCTTCTCGAGTTACGACGGGGACCTCAGGGACCCGCTCTGTTGGCCTCAGGAAAGGCCAGTCCCCATGCGATTTGCTAGGGGGCATCTCGGGATTCCTCTCCCGTCCATGCCGGGGACTAAGACCTTGTGTGGAGTCGGGGCCGGGACCTCAGGATTCCTCTCCAGTGTTGCCATGGATCTTGGGGTGCTTCTGAGTCTCCCCAGGGGAGTCAGGCCTCGTCTCGAGTGGGGGCATGCACGTGCGCTTTCCTCCCGAGCTGCAGCAGTAGTGTCACGCTTCCTGTCACGTGGATCAAGGGATCTTTGGTTTCCCTCGAGGCTTTCGCTCGAGGCTATCCCACGAGGGTTTCCCACAGGGCTGTTCAACGTGCCACCTTCGTGTGAGTAGATCCTCGGCGTGAAAGACGAGCCGGTGAAGGGTTAAGAGGTTCCTCTGGAATGGACTGAGACATCTGGGGGACTCTTGAAATGGTGGCACGACCCTGGAGTGCCAATCGCCGTTCTTGTTGAGATGGCCTCTTCTTGTGATGCGATGGGAACGCCGGGAACACTTTCCCGACGAAGCAGGGAAAGGATCCCTCATCTCGAGCTACGAGGCGGAAACGGGGCTCCTCTGGATGTGGGCGGGGCCCTCGTGTTTCCTCTCGAGTGGAGACGGGTATGTCGGGGAACTTCTTGATTTGCACCAAGGGTGTGAAGGACCGTTTCGAAGTTCCAGAGGTGAGGTGTGATCAGCATCGAGACGCCTCAGCGGAAATGGGCCTCATCTCGTCAGAAGGGGAGAACATCCTGGATTTTCTCGAGTTGCGGCAGGTCTTCTCGAGTTACGACGGGGACCTCAGGGACCCGCTCTGGTGGCCTCAGGAAAGGCCAGTCCCCATGCGAGTTGCTAGGGGACCTCTCGGGATTCCTCTCCCGTCCATGCCGGGGCCTCATTCTTGTGTGGAGCCGGAGCCGGAACCTGAGGATTCCTCTCCAGTGTTGCCATGGATCTTGGGGTGCTTCTGAGTCTCCCCAGGGGAGTCAGGCCTCGTCTCGAGTGGGGGCATGCACGTGCGTTTCCTCCGGAGCTGCAGCAGTAGTGTCACGCTTCCTGTCACGTGGATCAAGGGATCTGTGGCTTTCCCTCGAATCTTTCCCTCCAGGTTTTCCCACGAGGCTTTCCCACAGGGCTGTGCCACGTGCCACCTTGGTGTGAGACGTTCTTCGGCGTGAAAGGCGAGCCGGTGAAGGGAAAAGAGGTTCCTCTGGAATGGACTGAGACATCTGGGGGTTTCTTGGATTGGTGGCACGACCCTGGAGTTCCTCTCGCCTTTCCTGTTGAGAGGGCCTCCTCTTTAGATGCAACGGGACCGTCGGGAACTCTTGCCCGAACAAGCAGGGAAATGATCCCTCATCTCGAGCTACGAGGCGGAAACGGTGCTCCTCTGGATGGGGGCGGGACCCTCGTGTTTCCTCTCGAGTGGAGACGGTTGTGTCGGGGAACTTCATTTGCACCAAGGGTGTCAAGGACCCTTTCTAATTTCCACAGGTGAGGTGTGATCAGCCTCGAGACGCCTCAGCGGAATTGGGTGTCATCTCGCCTTGAAAGGAGAACCTCCTGGATTTTCTCGAGTTGCGGCAGGTCTTCTCGAGTTACGACGGGGACCTCAGGGACCGGCTCTGGTGGCCTCAGGAAAGGCCATTCCCCATGCGAGTTGCTAGGGGACATCTCGGGATTCCTCTCCCGTCCATGCCGGGGCCTCAGTCCTTGTGTGGAGTCGGGGCCAGAACCTGAGGATTCCTCTCCAGTGTTGCCATGGATCTTGGGGTGCTTCTGAGTCTCCCCAGGGGAGTCAGGCCTCGTCTCGTGTGGGGGCATGCACGTGCGCTTTCCTCCCGAGCTGCAGCAGTAGTGTCACGCTTCCTGTCTCGTGCATCAAGGGATCTGTGGCTTTCCCTCGAGGCTGTCCCTCGAGGCTTTCCCACGAGGCTTTCCCACAGGGCTGTGCCACGTGCCACCTTGGTGTGAGTCGATCCTCGGCGTGAAAGATGAGCCGGTGAAGGGAAAAGACGTTCCTCTGGAATGGTCTGAGACGTCTGCGGGACTCTTGGAATGGTGGCACGACCCTGGAGTTCCTCTCGCCGTTCCTGTTGAGAGGGCCTCCTCTTGAGATGCGCAGGGGAGGCCGGGAACTCTTTCCCAACGAAGCAGGGAGAGGAAACCTCATCTCGAGCTACGAAGCGGAAATGGGACTCCTCTGGATGTGGGCGGGTCCCTCGTGTTTCCTCTCGAGTGGAGACGGGTATGTCGGGGAACTTCTTGATTTCCACCAAGGGTGTGAAGGACCCTTTCTAAGTTCCAGAGGTGAGGTGTGATCAGCCTCGAGACGCCTCAGCGGAAATGGGCCTCATCTCGCCTGGAGGGGAGAACCTCCTGGGTTTTCTCGAGTTGCGGCAAGTCTTCTGGAGTTACGACGGGGACCTCAGGGACCCGCTCTGGTGGCCTCAGGAAAGGCCAGTCCCCATGCGAGTTGCTAGGGGACATCTCGGGATTCCTCTCCGGTCCATGCCGGGGCCTAAGACCTTGTGTGGAGTCGGGGCCGGAACCTGAGGTTTACTCTCCCGTGTTGTCATGGATCTTGGGGTGCTTCTGAGTCTCCCCAGGGGAGTCAGGCCTCGTCTCGAGTGGGGGCATGCACGTGCGCTTTCCTCCCGTGCTGCAGCAGTAGTGTCACGCTTCCTGTCACGTGGATCAAGGGATCTGTGGCTTTCCCTCGAGGCTTTCCCTCGAGGCTTTCACACGAGTCTTTCCCACAGGGCTGTGCCACGTGCCACCTTGGTGTGAGTCGATCCTCGGCGTGAAAGACGAGCCAATGAAGGGAAAAGAGGTTCCTCTGGAATGGACTGAGACATCTGGGGCACTCTTGGAATCGTGGCACGACCCTGGAGTTCCTCTCGCCGTTCGTGTTGAGAGGGCCTCCTCTTGAGATGCAACGGGAACGCCGGGAACTCTTTCCCGAAGAAGCAGGGAAAGGATCCCTCATCTCGAGCTACGAGGCGGAAACGGGGCTCCTCTGGATGTGGGCGGGACCCTCGTGTTTCCTCTCGAGTGGAGACGGGTATGTCGGGGAACTTCTTGATTTGCACCAAGGGTGTGAAAGACCCTTTCGAAGTTCAAGAGGTGAGGTGTCATCAGCCTCGAGACGCCTCATCAGAAATGGGCCTCATCTCGCCTGGAGGGGAGAACCTCCTGGATTTTCTCGAGTTGAGGAGGACTTCCCGTGTTATGCCGGGGACCTCAGGGACCCGCTCTGGTGGCCTCAGGAAAGGCCAGTTCCCATGCGAGTTGCTAGGGGCCAACTCGGGATTCCTCTCCAGTCCATGCCGGGGTCTCAGTCCTTGTGTGGAGTCGGGGACGGAACCTGAGGATTCCTCTCCAATGTTGCCATGGATCTTGGGGTGCTTCTACGTCTCCCCAGGGGAGTCAGGCCTCGTCTCGAGTGGGGGCATGCACGTGCGCTTTCCTCCCGAGCTGCAGCAGTAGTGTCACGCTTCCTGTCACTTGGATCAAGGGATCTGTGTCTTTCCCTCGAGGCTGCCACTTGAGGCTTTCCCACGATTCTTTCCCACAGGGCTGTGCCACGTGCCACCTTGATGTGAGTCGATCCTCGGCGTGAAAGACGAGCCAATGAAGGGAAAAGAGGTTCCTCTGGAATGGACTGAGATATCTGGGGCACTCTTGGAATCGTGGCACGACCCTGGAGTTCCTCTCGCCGTTCGTGTTGAGAGGGCCTCCTCTTGAGATGCGACGGGAACGCCGGGAACTCTTTCCCGAAGAAGCAGGGAAAGGATCCCTCATCTCGAGCTACGAGGCGGAAACGGGGCTCCTCTGGATATGGGCGGGACCCTCGTGTTTCCTCTCGAGTGGAGACGGGTATGTCGGGGAACTTCTTGATTTGCACCAAGGGTGTGAAGGACCCTTTCGAAGTTCCAGAGGTGAGGTGTGATCAGCCTCGAGACGCCTCAGCGGAAATGGGCCTCATCTCGCCTGGAGGGGAGAACCTCCTGCATTTTCTCGAGTTGCGGCAGGTCTTCTCGAGTTACGACGGGGACCTCAGGGACCCGCTCTGTTGGCCTCAGGAAAGGCCAGTCCCCATGCGAGATGCTAGGGGACATCTCGGGATTCCTCTCCCGACCATGCCGGGGCCTCAGTCCTTGTGTGGCGTCGGGACGGAACCTGAGGATTCCTCTCCAGGGTTGCCATGGATTTTGGGGTGCTTCTGAGTCTCCCCAGGGGAGTCAGGCCTCGTCTCGAGTGGGGGCATGCACATGCGCTTTCCTCCCGAGCTGCAGCAGTAGTGTCACGCTTCCGGTCACGTGGATCAAGGGATCTGTGGCTTTCCCTCGAGGCTGTCCCTTGAGGCTTTCCCACGAGGCTTTCCCACAGGGCTGTGCCACGTGCCACCTTGGTGTGAGTCGATCCTCGGCGTGAAAGACGAGCCGGTGAAGGGAAAAGAGGTTCCTCTGGAATGGACTGAGACATCTGGGGCACTCTTGAAATCGTGGCACGAACCTGGAGTTCCTCTCGCCGTTCCTGTTGAGAGGGCCTCCGCTTGAGATGCGACGGGAACGCCGGGAACTCTTTCCCGACGAAGCGGGGATAGGATCCCTCATCTCGAGCTACGAGGCGGAAACGGGGCTCCTCTGGATGTGGGCGGGACCATCGTGTTTCCTCTCGAGTGGAGACGGGTATGTCGGGGAACTTCTTGATTTGCACCAAGGGTGTGAAGGACCCTTTCGAAGTTCCAGAGGTGAGGTGTGATCAGCCTCGAGACGCCTCAGCGAAAATGGGCCTCATCTCGCCTGGTGGGGGAACCTCCTGGATTTTCTCGAGTTGCGGCAGGTCTTCTCGAGTTACGAAGGGGACCTCAGGGACCCGCTCTGGTGGCCTCAGGAAGGGGAGTCGCCATGCGAGTTGCTAGGGACTATCTCGGGATTCCTCTCCCCTCCATGCCGGGGCCTAAGCCCTTGTGTGGAGTCGGGGCCAGAACCTGAGGATTCCTCTCCAGTGTTGCCATGGATCTTGGGGTGCTTCAGAGTCTCCCCAGGGGAGTCAGGCCTCGTCTCGAGTGGGGGCATGCACGTGCGCTTTCCTCCCGAGCTGCAGCAGTAGTGTCACGCTTCCTGTCACTTGGATCAAGGGATCTGTGGCTTTCCCTCGAGGCTGTCCCTTGAGGCTTTTCCACGAGGCTTTCCCACAGGGCTGTGCCACGTGCCACCTTGGTGTGAGTCGATCCTCGGCGTGAAAGACGAGCCGGTGAAGGGAAAAGAGGTTCCTCTGGAATGGACTGAGACATCTGGGGCACTCTTGAAATCGTGGCACGAACCTGGAGTTCCTCTCGCCGTTCCTGTTGAGAGGGCCTCCGCTTGAGATGCGACGGGAACGCTGGGAACTCTTTCCCGAAGAAGCAGGGAAAGGATCCCTCATCTCGAGCTATGAGGCGGAAACGGGGCTCCTCTGGATGTGGGCGGGACCCTCGTGATTCCTCTCGAGTGGAGACGGGTATGTCGGGGAACTTCTTGATTTGCACCAAGGGTGTGAAGGACCCTTTCGAAGTTCCAGAGGTGAGGTGTGATCAGCCTCGAGACCCCTCAGCAGAAATGGGCCTCATCTCGCCTGAACGGCAGAACCTCCTGGATTTTCTCGAGTTGCGGGAGGTCTTCTCGAGTTACGACGGGGACCTCAGGGACCCGATCTGGTGGCCTCAGGAAAGGCCAGTCCCCATGCGAGTTGCTAGGGGACCACTCGGAATTCCTCTCCCGTCCATGTCAGGGCCTCAGTCCTTGTGTGGAGTCGAGGCCGGAACCTGAGGATTCCTCTCCAGTGTTGCCATGGATCTTGGGGTTCTTTTGAGTCTCCCCAGGGGAGTCAGGCCTCGTCTCGAGTGGGGGCATGCACGTGCGCTTTCCTCCCGAGCTGCAGCAGTAGTGTCACGCTTCCTGTCACGTGGATCAAGGGATCTGTGGCTTTCCCTCGAGGCTGTCCCTCGATGCTTTCCCTCGAGGCTTTCCCACAGGGCTGTGCCACGTGCCACCTTGGTGTGAGTCGATCCTCGGCGTGAAAGACGAGCCGGTGTAGGGAAAAGAGGTTCCTCTGGTATGGACTGAGACATCCGGGGGACTCTTGGAATGGTGGCACGACCCTGGAGTTCCTCTCGCCGTTCCTGTTGAGAGGGCCTACTCTTGAGATGCGACGGGAGCGCCGGGAACTCTTTCCCGACGAAGCAGGGAAAGGATCCCTCATCTCGAGCTACGAGGCGGAATCGGGGCTCCTCTGGATGTGGGCGGGACCCTCGTGTTTCCTCTCGAGTGGAGACGGGTATGTCGGGGAACTTCTTGATTTGCACCAAGGGTGTGAAGGTCCGTTTCGAAGTTCCAGAGGTGAGGTGTGATCAGCCTCGAGACGCCTCAGCGGAAATGGGCCTCATCTCGCCTGGAGGGGAGAACCTCCTGTATTTTCTCGAGTTGCGGCAGGTCTTCTCGAGTTACGACGGGGACCTCAGGGACCCGCTCTGGTGGCCTCAGGAAAGGCCAGTCCCCATGCGAGTTGCTAGGGGACCTCTCGTGATTCCTCTCGCGACCATGCCTGGGCCTCAGTCCTTGTGTGGCGTCGGGACGGAACTTGAGGATACCTCTCCAGTGTTGCCATGGATCTTGGGGGGCTTCAGAGTCTCCCCAGGGGAGTCAGGCCTCGTCTCGAGTGGGGGCATGCACGTGCGCTTTCCTCCCGAGCTGCAGCAGTAGTGTCACGCTTCCTGTCACTTGGATCAAGGGATCTGTGGCTTTCCCTCGAGGCTGTCCCTTGAGGCTTTCCCACGAGGCTTTCCCACAGGGCTGTGCCACGTGCCACCTTGGTGTGAGTCGATCCTCGGCGTGAAAGACGAGCCGGTGAAGGGAAAAGAGGTTCCTCTGGAATGGACTTGACATCTGGGGGACTCTTGGAATGGTGGCAGGACCCTGCAGTTCCTCTCGCCGTTCCTGTTGAGAGGTCCTCCTCTTGAGATGCGACGGGAACGCCGGGAACTCTTTCCCGACGAAGCAGGGAAAGGATCCCTCATCTCGAGCTACGAGGCGGAAACGGGGCTCCTCTGGATGTGGGCGGGACCCTCGTGATTCCTCTCGAGTGGAGACGGGAATGTCGGAGAACTTCTTGATTTGCACCAAGGGTGTGAAGGACCCTTTCAAAGTTACAGAGGTGAGGTGTGATCAGCCTGGAGATGCCTCATCAGAAATGGGCCTCATCTCGCCTGGAAGGGAGAACCTCCTGGATTTTCTCGAGTTGCAGCAGGTCTTCTCGAGTTACGACGGGGAACTCAGGGACCCGCTCTGTTGGCCTCAGGAAAGGCCAGTCCCCATGCGAGATGCTAGGGGACCTCTCGGGATTCCTCTCCCGACCATGCCGGGGCCTCAGTCCTTGTGTGGAGTCGGGACGTAACCTGAGGATTCCTCTCAAGTTTTGCCATGGATCTTGGGGTGCTTTGAGACTCTCCAGGGGAATCAGGCCTCGTCTCGAGTGGGGGCATACACGTGCGCTTTCCTCCCAAGCTGCAGCAGTAGTGTCACGCTTCCTGTCACTTGGATCAAGGGATATTTGGCTTTCCCTCGAGGCTGTCCCTTGATGCTTTCCCAGGAGGCTTTCCCACAGGGCTGTGCCACGTGCCACCTTGGTGTGAGTCGATCCTCGGCGTGAAAGACGAGCCGGTGTAGGGAAAAGAGGTTCCTCTGGTATGGACTGAGACATCCGGGGGACTCTTGGAATGGTGGCACGACCCTGGAGTTCCTCTCGCCTTTCCTGTTGAGAGGGCCTCCTCTTGAGATGCGACGGGAACGACGGGAATTCTTTCCCGACGAAGAAGGGATAGGATCCCTCATCTCGAGCTACGAGGCGGAATCGGGTCTCCTTTGGATGTGGGCGGGACCCTCGTGAATCCTCTCGAGTGGAGACGGGAATGTCGGGGAATTTCTTGATTTGCACCAAGGGTGTGAAGGGCCCTTTCAAAGTTACAGAGGTGAGGTGTGATCAGCCTCGAGATGCCTCATCAGAAATGGGCCTCATCTCGCCTGGAGGGGAGAACCTCCTGCATTTTCTCGAGTTGCGGCAGGTCTTCCCGAATTACGACGGGGCCTCAGGGACCCGCTCTGGAGGCCTCAGGAAAGGCCAGTCCCCATGCGAGTTGCTAGGGGCCATCTCGGGATTCCTCTCCCGTCCATGCCGGGGCCTAAGACCTTGTGTGGAGTCGGGGCCGGAACCTGAGGATTCCTCTCCAGTGTTTCCATGGATCTTGGGGTGCTTCTGAGTCTCCCCAGGCGAGTCAGGCCTCGTCTCGAGTGGGGGCATGCACGTGCGCTTTCCTCCCGAGCTTCAGCAGTAGTTTCTCGCTTCCTGTAACTTGGATCAAGGGATCTGTGGCTTTCTCTCGAGGCTGTCCCTCCAGGCTTTCCCACAATGCTTTCCCACAGGGCTGTGCCACGTGCCACATTGGTGTGAGTCGATCCTCGGCGTGAAAGACGAGCCGGTGAAGGGAAAAGAGGTTCCTCTGGAATGGACTGAGACATCTGGGGCACTCGTGGAATGGTGGCACGACCCTGGAGTTCCTCTCGCCGTTCCTGTTGAGAGGGCCTCCTCTTGAGATGCGACGGGAACGCTGGGAATGCTTTCCCGACGAAGCAGGGATAGGATCCCTCATCTCGAGCTACGAGGCGGAATCGGAGCTCCTCAGGATGTGGGCGGGACCCTCGTGTTTCCTCTCGAGTCTAGACGGGTATGTCGGGGAACTTCTTGATTTGCACCAAGGGTGTGAAAGACGCTTTCGAAGTTCCAGAGGTGAGGTGTGAGCAGCCTGGAGACGCCTCAGGGGAAATGGGCCGCATCTCGCCTGGAGGGGAGAACCTCCTGGATTTTCTCGAGTTGCGGCAGGTCTTCTCGAGTTACGACGGGGACCTCAGGGACCCGCTCTGTTGGCCTCAGGAAAGGCCAGTCCCCATGCGAGATGCTAGGGGACCTCTCGGGATTCCTCTCCCGACCATGCCGGGGCCTCAGTCCTTGTGTGGAGTCGGGACGGAACCTGAGGATTCCTCTCCAGTGTTGCCATGGATCTTGGGGTGCTTCTGAGTCTCCCCAGGGGAGTCAGGCCTCGTCTCGAGTGGGGGCATGCACGTGCGCTTTCCTCCCGAGCTGCAGCAGTAGTGTCACGCTTCCTGTCACGTGGATCAAGGGATCTGTGGCTTTCCCTCGAGGCTGTCCCTCGATGTTTTCCCAAGAGGCTTTCCCACAGGGCTGTGCCACGTGCCACCTTGGTGTGAGTCGATCCTCGACGTGAAAGACGAGCCGGTGTAGGGAAAAGAGTTTCCTCTGGTATGGACTGAGACATCCGGGGGACTCTTGGAATGGTGGCACGACCCTGGAGTTCCTCTCGCCGTTCCTGTTGAGAGGGCCTCCTCTTGAGATGCGACGGAAACGACGGGAATTCTTTCCCGACGAAGCAGGGAAAGGATCCCTCATCTCGAGCTACGAGGCGGAAACGGGGCTCCTCTGGATGTGGACGGGACCCTCGTGATTCCTCTCGAGTGGAGACGGGAATGTCGGGGAACTTCTTGATTTGCTCCAAGGGTGTGAAGGACCCTTTCGAATTTCCAGAGGTGAGGTGTGATCAGCCTCGAGACGCCTCAGCGGAAATGGACCTCATCTCGCCTGGAGGGGAGAACCTCCTGGATTTTCTTGAGTTGCGGCAGGTCTTCCCGAGTTACGACGGGGACCTCAGGGACCCGCTCTGGTGGCCTCAGGAAAGGCCAGTCCCCATGTGAGTTGCTGGGGCCTTCTCGGGATTCCTCTCCAGTCCATGCCGGGGCCTAGACCTTGTGTGGAGTCGGGACGGAACCTGAGGATTCCTCTCCAGTGTTGCCATGGATCTTGGGGTGCTTCTGAGTCTCCCCAGGGGAGTCAGGCCTCGTCTCGAGTGGGGGCATGCACGTGCGCTTTCCTCCCGAGCTGCAGCTGTAGGGTCACGCTTCCTGTCACGTGGATCAAGGGATCTGTGGCTTTCCCTCGAGGCTGTCCCTCGAGGCTTTCCCATGAGACTTTCCCACAGGGCTGTGCCACGTGCCACCTTGGTGTGAGTCGATCCTCGGCGTGAAAGACGAGCCGGTGAAGGGAAAAGAGGTTCCTCTGGAATGGACTTGACATCTGGGGGACTCTTGGAATGGTGGCAGGACCCTGGAGTTCCTCTCGCCGTTCCTGTTGAGAGGTCCTTCTCTTGAGATGCGACGGGAACGCCGGGAACTCTTTCCCGACGAAGCAGGGAAAGGATCCCTCATCTCGAGCTACGAGGCGGAAACGGAGCTCCTCTGGATGTGGGCGGGACCCTCGTGATTCCTCTCCAGTGGAGACGGGAATGTCGGAGAACTTCTTGATTTGCACCAAGGGTGTGAAGGACCCTTTCAAAGTTACAGAGGTGAGGTGTGATCAGCCTGGAGATGCCTCATCAGAAATGGGCCTCATCTCGCCTGGAAGGGAGAACCTCCTGGATTTTCTCGAGTTGCGGCAGGTCTTCTCGAGTTACGACGGGGAACTCAGGGACCCGCTCTGTTGGCCTCAGGAAAGGCCAGTCCCCATGCGAGATGCTAGGGGACCTCTCGGGATTCCTCTCCCGACCATGCCGGGGCCTCAGTCCTTGTGTGGAGTCGGGACGTAATCTGAGGATTCCTCTCCAGTGTTGCCATGGATCTTGGGGTGCTTTTGAGTCTCTCCAGGGGAATCAGGCCTCGTCTCGAGTGGGGGCATACACGTGCGCTTTCCTCCCAAGCTGCAGCAGTAGTGTCACGCTTCCTGTCACGTGGATCAAGGGATATTTGGCTTTCCCTCGAGGCTGTCCCTCGAGGCTTTCCCACGAGGCTTTCCCACAGGGCTGTGCCAAGTGCCACCTTGGTGTGAGTCGATCCTCGGCGTGAAAGACGAGCCGGTGTAGGGAAAAGAGGTTCCTCTGGTATGGACTGAGACATCCGGGGGACTCTTGGAATGGTGGCACGACCCTGGAGTTCCTCTCGCCTTTCCTGTTGAGAGGGCCTCCTCTTGAGATGCGACGGGAACGACGGGAATTCTTTCCCGACGAAGAAGGGATAGGATCCCTCATCTCGAGCTACGAGGCGGAATCGGGTCTCCTCTGGATGTGGGCGGGACCCTCGTGAATCCTCTCGAGTGGAGACGGGAATGTCGGGGAACTTCTTGATTTGCACCAAGGGTGTGAAGGGCCCTTTCAAAGTTACAGAGGTGAGGTGTGATCAGCCTCGAGATGCCTCATCAGAAATGGGCCTCATCTCGCCTGGAGGGGAGAACCTCCTGCATTTTCTCGAGTTGCGGCAGGTCTTCCCGAATTACGACGGGGCCTCACGGACCCGCTCTGGAGGCCTCAGGAAAGGCCAGTCCCCATGCGAGTTGCTAGGGGCCATCTCGGGATTCCTCTCCCGTCCATGCCGGGGCCTAAGACCTTGTGTGGAGTCGGGGCCGGAACCTGAGGATTCCTCTCCAGTGTTTCCATGGATCTTGGGGTGCTTCTGAGTCTCCCCAGGCGAGTCAGGCCTCGTCTCGAGTGGGGGCATGCACGTGCGCTTTCCTCCCGAGCTTCAGCAGTAGTTTCACGCTTCCTGTAACTTGGATCAAGGGATCTGTGG
Source organism: Budorcas taxicolor (assembly GCF_023091745.1). Taxonomy (NCBI): domain Eukaryota; kingdom Metazoa; phylum Chordata; class Mammalia; order Artiodactyla; family Bovidae; genus Budorcas; species Budorcas taxicolor. The sequence goes on from NW_026292559.1 coordinate 158,741, forward strand.
CTTTCTCTCGAGGCTGTCCCTCCAGGCTTTCCCACAATGCTTTCCCACAGGGCTGTGCCACGTGCCACATTGGTGTGAGTCGATCCTCGGCGTGAAAGACGAGCCGGTGAAGGGAAAAGAGGTTCCTCTGGAATGGACTGAGACATCTGGGGCACTCTTGGAATGGTGGCACGACCCTGGAGTTCCTCTCGCCGTTCCTGTTGAGAGGGCCTCCTCTTGAGATGCGACGGGAACGCTGGGAACTCTTTCCCGACGAAGCAGGGATAGGATCCCTCATCTCGAGCTACGAGGCGGAAACGGAGCTCCTCAGGATGTGGGCGGGACCCTCGTGTTTCCTCTCGAGTCTAGACGGGTATGTCGGGGAACTTCTTGATTTGCACCAAGGGTGTGAAAGACGCTTTCGAAGTTCCAGAGGTGAGGTGTGAGCAGCCTGGAGACGCCTCAGGGGAAATGGGCCGCATCTCGCCTGGAGGGGAGAACCTCCTGGATTTTCTCGAGTTGCGGCAGGTCTTCTCGTGTTACGACGGGGACCTCAGGGACCCGCTCTGTTGGCCTCAGGAAAGGCCAGTCCCCATGCGAGACGCTAGGGGACCTCTCGGGATTCCTCTCCCGATCATGCCGGGGCCTCAGTCCTTGTGTGGAGTCGGGACGGAACCTGAGGATTCCTCTCCAGTGTTGCCATGGATCTTGGGGTGCTTCTGAGTCTCCCCAGGGGAGTCAGGCCTCGTCTCGAGTGGGGGCATGCACGTGCGCTTTCCTCCCGAGCTGTAGCAGTAGGGTCACGCTTCCTGTCACGTGGATCAAGAGATCTGTGGCTTTCCCTCGAGGCTGTCCCTCGAGGCTTTCCCACGAGTCTTTCCCACAGGGCTGTGCCACGTGCCACCTTGGTGTGAGTCGATCCTCGACGTGAAAGACGAGCCGGTGAAGGGAAAAGAGGTTCCTCTGGAATGGACTTGACATCTGGGGGACTCTTGGAATGGTGGCACGACCCTGGAGTTTCTCTCGCCGTTCCTGTTTAGAGGTCCTCCTCTTGAGATGCGACGGGAACGCCGGGAACTCTTTCCCGACGAAGCAGGGAAAGGATCCCTCATCTCGACCTACGAGGCGGAAACGGGGCTCCTCTGGATGTTGGCGGGACCCTCGTGATTCCTCTCGAGTGGAGACGGGAATGTTGGGGAACTTCTTGATTTGCACCAAGGGTGTGAAGGACCCTTTCAAAGTTCCAGAGGTGAGGTGTGATCAGCCTCGAGACGCCTCATCAGAAATGGGCCTCATCTCGCCTGGAGGGGAGAACCTCCTGCATTTTCTCGAGTTGCGGCAGGTCTTCCCGAGTTACGACGGGGACCTCAGGGACCCGCTCTGGAGGCCTCAGGAACGGCCAGTCCCCATGCGAGTTGCTAGGGGCCATCTCGGGATTCCTCTCCCGTCCATGCCGTGGCCTAAGACCTTGTGTGGAGTCTGGGCCGGAACCTGAGGATTCCTCTCCAGTGTTGCCATGGATCTTGGGGTGTTCTGAGTCTCCCCAGGGGAGTCAGGCCTCGTCTCGAGTGGGGGCATGCACGTGTGCTTTCCTCCCGAGCTGCAGCAGTAGTGTCACGCTTCCTGTCACGTGGATCAAGGGATCTGTGGCTTTCCCTCGAGGCTGTCCCTCGAGACTTTCCCAAGAGGCTTTCCCACAGGGCTGTGCCACGGGCCACCTTGGTGTGAGTCGATCCTCGGCGTGAACGACGAGCCGGTAAAGGGAAAAGAGGTTCCTCTGGAATGGACTGAGACATCTGGGGGACTCTTGGAATCGTGGCACGACCCTGGAGTTCCTCTCGCCGTTCCTGTTGAGAGGGCCTCCTCTTGAGATGCGACGGGAACGCCGGGAACTCTTTCCCGACGAAGCAAGGAAAGGATCCCTCATCTCGAGCTACGAGGCGGAAACGGGGCTCCTCTGGATGTGGGCGGGACTCTCGTGATTCCTCTCGAGTGGAGACGGGTATGGCGGGGAACTTCTTGATTTGCACCAAGGGTGTGAAGTACCCTTTCGAAGTTCCAGAGGTGAGGTGTGATCAGCCTCGAGACGCCTCAGCGGAAATGGGCCTCATCTCGCCTGGAGGGGAGAACCTCCTGGATTTTCTCGAGTTGCGGCAGGTCTTCTCGAGTTACGACGGGGACCTCAGGGACCCACTCTGGTGGCCTCAGGAAAGGCCAGTCCCCGTGCGAGTTGCAAGTGGACCTCTCGGGATTACTCTCCCGTCCATTCCGGGGCCTCAGTCCTTGTGTGGAGTCGGGGCCGGAACCTGACAATTCTTCTCCAGTGTTGCCATGGATCTTGGGGTGCTTCTGAGTCTCCCCAGGGGAGTCAGGCCTCGTCTCGAGTGGGGGCATGCACGTGCGCTTTCCTCCCGAGCTGCAGCAGTAGTGTCACGCTTCCTGTCACGTGGATCAAGGGATCTGTGGCTTTCCCTCGAGGCTGTCCCTCGAGGCTTTCCCACGAGGCTTTCCCACAGGGCTGTGCCACGTGCCACCTTGGTGTGGGTCGATCCTCGGCGTGAAAGACGAGGCGGTGAAGAGAAAATAGGTTCCTCTGGAATGGACTGAGACATCTGGGGGACTCTTGGCATGGTGGCACGACCCTGGAGTTCCTCTCGCCGTTCCTGTTGAGAGGGCCTCCTCTTGAGATGCGACGGGAACACCGGGAACTCTTTCCGGACGAAGCAGGGAAAGGATCCCTCATCTCGAGATACGAGGCGGAAACGGGGCTCCTCTGGATGTGGGCGGGACCCTCGTGTTTCCTCTCGAGTGGAGACGGGTATGTCGGGGAACTTCTTGATTTGCACCAAGGGTGTGAAGGACCCTTTCGAAGTTCCAGAGGTGAGGTGTGATCAGCCTCGAGACGCCTCAGCGGAAATGGGCCTCATCTCGCCTGGAGGGGAGAACCTCCTGGATTTTCTCGAGTTGCGGCAGGTCTTCTCGAGTTACGACGGGGACCTCAGGGACCCGCTCTGGTGGCCTCAGGGAAGGCCAGTCCCCGTGCGGGTTGCTAGGGGCCATCTCGGGATTCCTCTCCCGTACATTCCGGTGCCTAAGACCTTGTGTGGAGTCGGGGCCGGAACCTGAGGATTCTTCTCCAGTGTTGCCATGGATCTTGGGGTGCTTCTGAGTCTCCCCAGGGGAGTCAGGCCTCGTCTCGAGTGGGGGCATGCACGTGCGCTTTCCTCCCGAGCTGCAGCAGTAGTGTCACGCTTCCTGTCACGTGGATCAAGGGATCTGTGGCTTTCCCTCGAGGCTGTCCCTCGAGGCTTTCCCACGAGGCTTTCCCACAGGGCTGTGCCACGTGCCACCTTGGTGTGGGTCGATCCTCGGCGTGAAAGACGAGGCGGTGAAGAGAAAATAGGTTCCTCTGGAATGGACTGAGACATCTGGGGGACTCTTGGCATGGTGGCACGACCCTGGAGTTCCTCTCGCCGTTCCTGTTGAGAGGGCCTCCTCTTGAGATGCGACGGGAACACTGGGAACTCTTTCCGGACGAAGCAGGGAAAGGATCCCTCATCTCGAGATACGAGGCGGAAACGGGGCTCCTCTGGATGTGGGCGGGACCCTCGTGTTTCCTCTCGAGTGGAGACGGGTATGTCGGGGAACTTCTTGATTTGCACCAAGGGTGTGAAGGACCCTTTCGAAGTTCCAGAGGTGAGGTGTGATCAGCCTCGAGACGCCTCAGCGGAAATGGGCCTCATCTCGCCTGGAGGGGAGAACCTCCTGGATTTTCTCGAGTTGCGGCAGGTCTTCTCGAGTTACGACGGGGACCTCAGGGACCCGCTCTGGTGGCCTCAGGGAAGGCCAGTCCCCGTGCGGGTTGCTAGGGGCCATCTCGGGATTCCTCTCCCGTACATTCCGGTGCCTAAGACCTTGTGTGGAGTCGGGGCCGGAACCTGAGGATTCCTCTCCAGTGTTGCCATGGATCTTGGGGTGCTTCTGAGTCTCCCCAGGGGAGTCAGGCCTCGTCTCGAGTGGGGGCATGCACGTGCGCTTTCCTCCCGAGCTGCAGCAGTAGTGTCACGCTTCCAGTCACGTGGATCAAGGGATCTGTGGCTTTCCCTCGAGGCTGTCCGTCGAGGCTTTCCCACGAGGGTTTCCCACAGGGCTGTGCCACGTGCCACCTTGGTGTGAGTCGATCCTCGGCGTGAAAGACGAGCCGGTGAAGGGAGAAGAGGTTCCTCTGGAATGGACTGAGACATCTGGGGGACTCTTCGAATGGTGGCACGACCCTGGAATTCCTCTCGCCGTTGCTCTTGAGAGGACCTCCTCTTGAGATGCGACGGGAACGAAGGGAAATCTTTCCCGACGAAGCAGGGAAAGGATCCCTTATCTCGAGCTTCGAGGCGGAAACGGGGCTCCTCTGGATGTGGGCGGGACCCTCGTGTTTCCTCTCGAGTGGAGATGAGGATGTCGCGGAACTACTTGATTTGCACCAAGGGTGTGAAGGACCCTTTCGAATTTCCAGAGGTGAGGTGTGATCAGCCTCAAGACGCCTCAGCGGAAATGGGCCTCATCTCGCCTGGAGGGGAGAACCTCCTGGATTTTCTCGAGTTGCGGCAGGTCTTTTCGAGTTACGACGGGAACCTCAGAGACCCGCTCTGGTGGCCTCAGGAAAGGCCAGTCCCCATGTGAGTTGCTAGGGGACCTCTGGGGATTCCCTCCCTCCATGCAGGGGCCTCAGTCCTTGTGTGGAGTCTAGGCTGGAACCTGAGGATTCCTCTCCAGTGTTGCCATGGATCTTGGCGTGCTTCTGAGTCTCCCCAGGGGAGTCAGGCCTTGTCTCGACTAGGGGCATGCACGTGCGCTTTCCTCCCGAGCTGAAGCAGTAGTGTCTCGCTTCCTGTGACGTGGATCAAGGAATCTGTGGCTTTCCATCGAGGCTGTCCCTCGAGGCTTTCCCACGAGGCTTTCCCACATGGCTGTGACACGTGCCACCTTGGTGTGAGTCGTTCCGCGGCGTGAAAGACGAGCCGGTGAAGGGAAAAGAGGTTCCTCAGGAATGGACTGAGACTTCTGGGGGACTCTTGGAATGCTGGCACGACCCTGGAGTTCCTCTCGTCGTTCCTGTTGAGAGGGCCTCCTCTTGAGATGCGACGGGAACGCCGGGAACGCTTTCCCGACGAAGCAGGGAAAGGATCCCTCATCTCGATCTACGAGGCGGAAACGGGGCTCCTCTGGATGTGGGCGGAACCCTCGTGTTTCCTCTCGAGTGGAGACGGGTATTTCGGGGAACTTCTTGATTTGCACCAAGGGTGTGAAAGACCCTTTCGAAGTTCCAGAGGTGAGGTGTGATCAGCCTCGAGACGCCCCAGCGGAAATGGGCCCCATCTCGCCTGGAGGGGAGAACCTCCTGGATTTTCTCGAGTTGCGGCAGGTCTTCTCGAGTTACGACGGGGACCTCAGGGAACTGCACTGGTGGCCTCAGGAAAGGCCAGTCCCCATGCGAGTTGCTAGGGGACCCTTCGGGATTCCTATCCCGTCCATGCCGGGGCCTAAGACCTTGTGTGGAGTCGGGGCCGGAACCTGAGGATTCCTCTCCAGTGTTGCCATGGATTTTGGGGTGCTTCTGAGTCTCCCCAGGGGAGTCAGGCCTCGTCTCGAGTGGGGGCATGCACGTGCGCTTTCCTCCCGAGCTGCAGGAGTAGTGTCACGCTTCCTGTCATGTGGATCAAGGGATCTGTGGCTTTCCCTCGAGTCTTTCCCTCGAAGTTTTCCCACGAGGCTTTCCCACAGGGCTGTGCCACGTGCCACCTTGGTGTAAGTCGATCCTCGGCGTGAAAGACGAGCCTGTGAAGGGAAAAGAGGTTCCTCTGGAATGGACTGAGACATCTGGGGGACTCTTGGAATGGTGGCACGACCCTGTGTTCCTCTCGCCATTCCTGTTGAGAGGGCCTCCTCTTGACATGCAACGGGAACGCCGGGAACTCTTTCCCGAAGAATAAGGGAAAGGTCCCTCATCTCGAGCTACGAGGGGGAAACGGGGCTCCTCTGGATATGGGCGGGACCCTCGTGTTTCCTCTCGAGTGGAGACGTGTATATCGGGGAACTTCTTAATTTGCACCAGGGGTGTGAAGGACCCATTCGAAGTTCCAGAGGTGAGGTGTGATCAGCCTCGAGACCCCTCAGCGGTAATGGGCCACATCTCGCCTGAACGGGAGAACTTCCTGGATTTTCTCGAGTTGCGGCAGGTCTTCTCGAGTTACGACGGGGACCACAGGGACCCGCTCTGGTGGTCTCAGGAAAGGCCAGTCCTCATGCGAGTTGCCAGGGGCCATCTTGGGATTCCTCTCCCGTCCATGCCGGGGCCTAAGACCTTGTGTGGAGTCGGGGCCGGAACGTGAGGATTCCTCTCCAGTGTTGCCATGGATCTTGGGGTGCTTCTGAGTCTCCCCAGGGGAGTCAGGCCGCATCTCGAGTGGGCGTATGCACGTGCAATTTCCTCCCGAGCTGCAGCAGTAGTGTCACGCATCCTGTCACGTGGACCAAGGGATATGTGTCTTTCCCTCGAGGCTGTCCCTCGAGGCTTTCCCACGAGGCTTTCCCACAGGGCTGTGCCACGTGCCAACTTGGTGTTAGTCGATTCTAGGCGTGAAAGACCAGCCGGTGAAAGGAAAGAGGTTCCTCTGGAATGGACTGAAATATCTGGGGGACTCTTGGAATGGTGGCACGACCCTGGAGTCCCTCTCGCCGTTCCTGTTTAGAGGGCCTCCTCTTGAGATGCAACGGGAACGCTGGGGACTCTTGCCCGACGAAGCAGGGAAAGGATCCCTCATCTCGAGCTACGAGGTTGGAAACGGGGCTCCTCTGGATGTGGGCGGGACCCTCGTGTTTCCTCTCGAGTGGAGACGGGAATGTCAGGGAACTTCTTGATTTGCACCAAGGGTGTGGAGGACCCTTTCGAAGTTCCAGAAGTGAGGTGTGATCAACCTCTAGATGCCTCAACGGAAATGGGCCTCATTTCGCCTGGAGGGGAGAACCTCCTGGATTTTCTCGAGTTTCGGCAGGTCTTCTCGAGTTACGACGGGGTCCTCAGGGACCCGCTCTGTTGGCCTCAAGAAAGGCCAGTCCCCATGCGAGTTGCTAGGGGCCATCTCGGAATTCCACTCCCGTCCATTCCGGGGCCTAAGACCTTGTGTGGAGTCGTGGCCGGAACCTGAGTATTCCTCTCCAGTGTTGCCATGGATCTTGGGGTGCTTCTGAGTCTCCCCAGGGGAGTCAGGCCTCGTCTCGAGTGGGGGCATGCACGTGTGCTTTCCTCCCTAGCTGCAGCAGTACTGTCACGCTTCCTGTCACTTGGATCAAGGGATCTGTGGCTTTCCCTCGAGGCTTTCCCTGGAGGCTTTCCCACGAGGCTTTCCCACAGGGCTGTGCCACGTGCCACCTTGGTGTGAGTCGATCCTCGGCGTGAAAGACGAGCCGGTGAAGGGAAAAGAGGTTCCTATGGAATGGACTGAGACATCTGGGGGACTCTTGGAATGGTGGCACGACCCTGAAGTTCCTCTCGCCGTTCCTGTTGAGAGTGCCTCCTCTTGAGATGCGACGGGAACCCCGGGAACTCGTTCCCAATGAAACAGGGAAAGGATCCCTCATCTCGAGCTACGAGGCGGAAACGGGGCTCCTCTGGATGTGGGCGGGACCCTTGTTTTTCCTCTCGAGTGGAGACGGGTATGTCGGGGAACTTCTTGATTTGCACCAAGGGTGTGAAGGACCCTTTCGAAGTCCCAGAGGTGAGGTGTGATCAGCCTCGAGACACCTCAGCGGAAATGGGCCTCATCTCGCCTGGAGGGGAGAACCTCCTGGATTTTCTCGAGTTGCGGCAGGTCTTCTGGAGTTACGACGGGGACCTCAGGGACCCGCACTGGTGGCCTCCGGAAAGGCCAGTCCCCATGCGAGTTGCTAGGGGCCATCTCGGGATTCCTCTCCCGTCCATGCCGGGGCCTAAGACCTTGTGTGGATTTGGTGCCAGAACCTGAGGATTCCTCTCCAGTGTTGCCATGGATCTTGGGGTGCTTCTGAGTCTCCCCAGGGGAGTCAGGCCTCGTCTCGAGTGGGGGCATGCACGTGCGCTTTCCTCCCGAGCTGCAGCAGTAGTGTCACGCTTCCTGTCACGTGGATCAAGGGATCTGTGGCTTTCCCTCGAGGCTGTCCCTCGAGGCTTTCCCACGAGGCTTTCCCACAGGGCTGTGCCACGTGCCACCTTGGTGTGAGTCGATCCTCGGCGTGAAAGACGAGACGGTGAAGGGAAAAGAGGTTCCTCTGGAATGGACTGAGACATCTGGGGGACTCTTGGAATGGTGGCACCACCCTGGAGTTCCTCTCGCCGTTTCTGTTGAGAGGGCCTCCTCTGGAGATGCGATGGGAACGCCTGGAACTCTTGCCCGACGAAGGAGGGAAAGGATCCCTCATCTCGAGCTACCAGGCGGAAACGGGGCTCCTCTGGATGTGGGCGGGACACTCGTGTTTCCTCTCGATTTGAGACGGGTATGTTGGGGAACTTCTTGATTTGCACCAAGGGTGTGAAGGACCCTTTCGAAGTTCCAGAGGTGAGGTGTGATCAGCCTCGAGACGCCTCAGCGAAATGGGCCTCATCTCGCCTGGAGGGGAGAACCTACTGGATATTCTCGAGTTGCGGCAGGTCTTCTCGAGTTACGACGGGGACCACAGGGACCCGCTCTGGAGGCCTCAGGAAAGGCCAGTCCCAGTGCGAGTTGCTAGGGGCCATCTCGGGATTCCTCTCCCGTCCATGCCGGGGCCTAAGACCTTGTGTGGATTTGGTGCCAGAACCTGAGGATTCCTCTCCAGTGTTGCCATGGATCTTGGGGTGCTTCTGAGTCTCCCCAGGGGAGTCAGGCCTCGTCTCGAGTGGGGGCAGGCACGTGCGCTTTCCTCCCGAGCTGCAGCAGTAGTGTCACGCTTCCTGTCATGTGGATCAAGGGATCTGTGGCTTTCCCTTGAGGCTGTCCCTCGAGGCTTTCCCACGAGGCTTTCCCACAGGGCTGTGCCACGTGCCACCTTGGTGTGTGTCGATCCTCGGCGTGAAACACGAGACGGTGAAGGGAAAAGAGGTTCCTCTGGAATGGACTGAGACATCTGGGGGACTCTTGGAATGGTGGCACCACCCTGGAGTTCCTCTCGCCGTTTCTGTTGAGAGGGCCTCCTCTGGAGATGCGATGGGAACGCCTGGATCTCTTGCCCGACGAAGGAGGGAAAGGATCCCTCATCTCGAGCTACGAGCCGGAAACGGGGCTCCTCTGGATGTGGGCGGGACACTCGTGTTTCCTCTCGAGTGGGGACGGGTATGTCGGGGAACTTCTTGATTTGCTCAAGGGTGTGAAGGACCCTTTCGAAGTTCCAGAGGTGAGGTGTGATCAGCCTCGAGACGCCTCAGCGGAAATGGGCCTCATCTCGCCTGGAGGGGAGAACCTCCTGGATATTCTCGAGTTGCGGCAGGTCTTCTCGAGTTACGACGGGGACCACAGGGACCCGCTCTGGAGGCCTCAGGAAAGGCCAGTCCCCGTGCGAGTTGCTAGGGGCCATCTCGGGATTCCTCTCCCGTCCATGCCGGGGCCTAAGACCTTGAGTGGAGTCAGGGCGGGAACCTGAGGATTCCTCTCCAGTGTTGCCATGGATCTTGGGTTGCTTCTGAGTCTCCCCAGGGGAGTCAGGCCTCGTCTCGAGTGGGGGCATGCACGTGCACTTTCCTCCCGAGCTGGAGCAGTAGTGTCACGATTCCTGTCACGTGGATCAAGGGTTCTGTGGTTTCCCTCGAGGCTTTCGCTAGAGGCTTTCCCACGAGGCTTTCCCACAGGGCTGTGCCACGTGCCACCTTGGTGTGTGTCGATCCTCGGCGTGAAAGACTAGCCGTTGAAGGGAAAAGAGGTTCCTCTGGAATGGACTGAGACATCTGGGGGACTCTTGGAATGGTGGCACCACCCTGGAGTTCCTCTCGCCGTTCCTGTTGAGAGGGCCTCCTCTTGAGATGCGACGGGAACGCCGGGAACTCTTTCCCGACGAAGGAGGGAAAGGATCCCTCATCTCGAGCTACGAGGCGGAAACGGTGCTCCTCTGGATGTGGGCGGGACCCTCGTCTTTCCTCTCGAGTGGAGACGGTTACGTCGGGGAACTTCTTGATTTGCACCAAGGGTGTGAAGGACCCTTTCGAAGTTCCCGAGGTGAGGTGTGATCAGCCTCGAGACGCCTCAGCGGAAATGGGCCTCATCTCGCCTGGAGGGGAGAACCTCCTGGATTATCTCGAGTTGCGGCAGGTCTTCTCGAGTTACGACGGGGACCTCAGGGACCCGCTCTGGTGGCCTCAGGAAAGGCCAGTCCCCGTGCGAGTTGCTGGGGGCCATCTCGGGATTCCTCTCCCGTCCATGCCGGGGCCGAAGACCTTGTGTGGAGTCGGGGCCGGAACCTTAGGATTCCTCTCCAGTGTTGCCATGGATCTTAGGGTGCTTCTGAGTCTCCCCAGGGGAGTCAGGCCTCGTCTCGAGTGGGGGCATCCATGTGCGCTTTCCTCCCGAGCTGCAGCAGTAGTGTCACGCTTCATGTCACGTGGATCAAGGGATCTGTGGCTTTCCCTCGAGGCTGTCCCTCGAGGCTTTCCCACGAGGCTTTCCCACAGGGCTGTGCCACGTGCCACCTTGTTGTGAGTCGATCCTCGGCGTGAAAGACGAGCCGGTGAAGGGAAAAGAGGTTCCTCTGGCATGGACTGAGACATCTGGGAGACTCTTGAAATGGTGGCACGACCCTGGAGTTCCTCTCGCCGTTCCTGTTGAGAGGTCCTCCTCTTGAGATGCGACGGGAACGCCGGGAACTCTTTCCCGACGAAGCAGGGAAAGGATCCCTCATCTCGAGCTACGAGGCGGAAACGGGGCTCCTCTGCATGTGGGAGGGACCCTCGTTTTTCCTCTCGAGTGGAGACGGGTATGTCGGGGAACTTCTTGATTTGCACCAAGGGTGTGAAGGACCGTTTCGAAGTCCCAGAGGTGAGGTGTGATCAGCCTCGAGACGCCTCAGCGGAAATGGGCCTCATCTCGCCTGGAGGGGAGAACCTCCTAGATTTTCTCGAGTTGCGGCAGGTCTTCTGGAGTTACGACGGGGACCTCAGGGACCCGCTCTGGTGGCCTCCGGAAAGGCCAGTCCCAGTGCGAGTTGCTTGGGGCCATCTCGGGATTCCTCTCCCGTCCATGCCAGGGCCTAAGACCTTGTGTGGATTTGGTGCCAGAACCTGAGGATTCCTCTCCAGTGTTGCCATGGATCTTGGGGTGCTTCTGAGTCTCCCCAGGGGAGTCAGGCCTCGTCTCGAGTGGGGGCATGCACGTGCGCTTTCCTCCCGAGCTGCAGCAGTAGTGTCACGCTTCCTGTCACGTGGATCAAGGGATCTGTGGCTTTCCCTCGAGGCTGTCCCTCGAGGCTTTCCCACGAGGCTTTCCCACAGGGCTGTGCCACGTGCCACCTTGGTGTGAGTCGATCCTCGGCGTGAAAGACGGACGGTGAAGGGAAAAGAGGTTCCTCTGGAATGGACTGAGACATCTGGGGGACTCTTGGAATGGTGGCACCACCCTGGAGTTCCTCTCGCCGTTTCTGTTGAGAGGGCCTCCTCTGGAGATGCGATGGGAACGCCTGGAACTCTTGCCCGACGAAGGAGGGAAAGGATCCCTCATCTCGAGCTACGAGGCGTAAACGGGGCTCCTCTGGATGTGGGCGGGACCCACGTGTTTCCTCTCGAGTGGAGACGGGTATGTCGGGGAACTTCTTGATTTGCTCAAGGGTGTGAAGGACCCTTTCGAAGTTCCAGAGGTGAGGTTTGATCAGCCTCGAGTCGCCTCAGCGGAAATGGGACTCATCTCGCCTGGAGGGGAGAACCTCCTGGATATTCTCGAGTTGCGGCAGGTCTTCTCGAGTTACGACGGCGACCTCAGGGACCCGCTCTGGTCGCCTCAGGAGAGGCCAGTCCCCATGCGAGTTGCTAGGTGCCATCTCGGGAATCCTCTCCCGGGCATGCCGCGGTCTAAGACCTTGTGTGGAGTCGGGGCCGGAACCTGAGGATTCCTCTCCAGTGTTGCCATGGATTTTGGGGTGCTTGTAAGTCTCCCCAGGGGAGTCAGGCCTCGTCTCGAGTGGGGGCATCCATGTGCGCTTTCCTCCCGAGCTGCAGCAGTAGTGTCACGCTTCCTGTCACGTGGATCAAGGGATCTGTGGCTTTCCCTCGAGGCTGTCCCTCGAGGCTTTCCCACGAGGCTTTCCCACAGGGCTGTGCCACGTGCCACCTTCGTGTGAGTCGATCCTCGGCGTGAAAGACGAGCCGGGAAGGGAAAAGAGGTTCCTCTGGAATGGACTGAGACATCTGGGGGACTCTTGGAATGGTGGCACGACCCTGGAGTTCCTCTCGCCGTTCCTGTTGAGAGGGCCTCCTCTGGAGATGCGATGGGAATGCCTGGAACTCTTGCCCGACGAAGGAGGGAAAGGATCCCTCACCTCGAGCTACGAGGCGGAAACGGGGCTCCTCTGGATGTGGGCGGGACACTCGTGTTTCCTCTCGAGTGGAGACTGGTATGTCGGGGAACTTCTTGATTTGCACCAAGGTTGTGAAGGACCCTTTCGAAGTTCCAGAGGTGAGGTGTGATCAGCCTCGAGACGCCTCAGCGGAAATGGGCCTCATCTCGCCTGGAGGGGAGAACCTCCTGGATATTCTCGAGTTACGTCAGGTCTTCTCGAGTTACGAAGGGGACCTCCGGGACCCGCTCTGGTGGCCTCAGGAAAGGCCAGTCCCCTTGCGAGTTGCTAGGGGCCATCTCGGGATTCCTCTCCCGTCCATGCCGGGGCCTAAGACCTTGAGTGGAGTCGGGGCCGGAACCTGAGGATTCCTCTCCAGTGTTGCCATGGATCTTGGGTTGCTTCTGAGTCTCCCCAGGGGAGTCAGGCCTCGTCTCGAGTGGGGGCATGCACGTGCGCTTTCCTCCCGAGCTGCAGCAGTAGTGTCACGCTTCCTGTCACGTGGATCAAGGGTTCTGTGGTTTTCCTCGAGGCTTTCGCTAGAGGCTTTCCCACGAGGCTTTCCCACAGGGCTGTGCCACGTGCCACCTTGGTGTCATCGATCCTCGGCGTGAAAGACTAGCCGGTGAAGGGAAAAGAGGTTTCTCTGGAATGGACTGAGACATCTGGGGGACTCTTGGAATGGTGGCACCACCCTGGAGTTCCTCTCGCCGTTCCTGTTGAGAGGGCCTCCTCTTGAGATGCGACGGGAACGCTGGGAACTCTTTCCCGACGAAGCAGGGAAAGGAACCCTCTTCTCGAGCTACGAGGCGGAAATGGGGCTCCTCTGGATGTGGGCGGGACCCTCGTGCTTCCTCTCGAGTGGAGACGGGTACGTCGGGGAACTTCTTGATTTGCCCCAAGGGTGTGAAGGACACTTTCGAAGTTCCAGAGGTGAGGTGTGATCAGCCTCGAGACGCCTCAGCGGAAATGGGCCTCATCTCGCCTGGAGGGGAGGACCTCCTGGATTTTCTCGAGTTGCGGCAGGTCTTCTCGAGTTACGACGGGGACCTCAGGGACCCGCTCTGGTGGCCTCAGGAAAGGCCAGTCCCCGTGCGAGTTGCTGGGGCCATCTCGGGATTCCTCTCCCGTCCATGCCGGGGCCTAAGACCTTGTGTGGATTTGGTGCCAGAACCTGAGGATTCCTCTCCAGTGTTGCCATGGATCTTGGTGTGCTTCTGAGTCTCCCCAGGGGAGTCAGGCTTCGTCTCGAGTGGGGGCATGCACGTGCGCTTTCCTCCCGAGCTGCAGCAGTAGTGTCACGCTTCCTGTCACGTGGATCAAGGGATCTGTGGCTTTCCCTCGAGGCTGTCCCTCGAGGCTTTCCCACGAGGCTTTCCCACAGGGCTGTGCCACGTGCCACCTTGGTGTGAGTCGATCCTCGGCGTGAAAGTCGAGCCGGTGAAGGGAAAAGAGGTTCCTCTGGAATGGACTGAGACATCTGGGGGACTCTTGGAATGGTGGCACCACCCTGGAGTTCCTCTCGCCGTTTCTGTTGAGAGGGCCTCCTCTGGAGATGCGATGGGAACGCCTGGAACTCTTGCCCGACGAAGCAGGGAAAGGATCCATCATCTCGAGCTACGAGGCGGAAACGGGGCTCCTCTGGATGTGGGCGGGACCCTCGTGTTTCCTCTCGAGTGGAGACGGGAATGTCGGGGAACTTCTTGATTTGCACCAAGGGTGTGAAGGACCCTTTCGAAGTTCCAGAGGTGAGGTGTGATCAGCCTCGAGACGCCTCAGAGGAAATGGGACTCATCTCGCCTGGAGGGGAGAACCTCCTGGATTTTCTCGAGTTGCGGCAGGTCTTCTCGATTTACGACGGGGACCTCAGGGACCCGCTCTGTTGGCCTCAGGAAAAGCCAGTCCCCATGCAAGTTGCCAGGGGCCATCTCGCAATTCCTCTCCCGTCCATACCGCGGCCTAAGACCTTGTGTGTAGTCGGGGCCGGAACCTGAGTATTCCTCTCCAGTGTTGCCATGGATCTTGGGGTGCTTCTGAGTCTCCCCAGGGGAGTCAGGCCTCGTCTCGAGGAGGGGCATGCACGTGCGCTTTCCTCCCGAGCTGAAGCAGTAGTGTCACGCTTCCTGTCACGTGGATCAAGGGATCTGTGGCTTTCCCTCGAGGCTGTCCCTCGAGGCTTTCCCACGAGGCTTTCCCACAGGGCTGTGCCACGTGCCACCTTGGTGTGAGTCGATCCTCGGCGTGAAAGACGAGCCGGTGAAGGGAAAAGAGGTTCCTCTGGAATGGACTGAGACATCTGGGGGACTCTTGGAGTGGTGGCACCACCCTGGAGTTCCTCTCGCCGTTCCTGTTGAGAGGGCCTCCTCTTGAGATGCGACGGGAAGGCCGGGACTTCTTTCCCGACGAAGCAGGGAAAGGATCCCTCATCTCGAGGTACGAGCCGGAAACGGGGCTCCGCTGGATGTGGGCGGGACCCTCGTGTTTCCTCTCGAGTGGAGACGGGTACGTCGGGGAACTTCTTGATTTGCACCAAGGGTGTGAAGGACCCTTTCGAAGTTCCAGAGGTGAGGTGTGATCAGCCTCGAGACGCCTCAGCGGAAATGGGCCTCATCTCGCCTGGAGGGGAGGACCTCCTGGATTTTCTCGAGTTGCGGCAGGTCTTCTCGAGTTACGACGGGGACCTCAGGGACCCGCTCTGGTGGCCTCAGGAAAGGCCAGTCCCCGTGCGAGTTGCTGGGGCCATCTCGGAATTCCTCTCCCGTCCATGCCGGGGCCGAAGACCTTGAGTGGAGTCGGGGCCGGAACCTGAGGATTCCTCTCCAGTGTTGCCATGGATCTTAGGGTGCTTCTGAGTCTCCCCAGGGGAGTCAGGCCTCGTCTCGAGTGGGGGCATCCATGTGCTCTTTCCTCCCGAGCTGCAGCAGTAGTGTCACGCTTCCTGTCACGTGGATCAAGGGATCTGTGGCTTTCCCTCGAGGCTGTCCCTCGAGGCTTTCCCACGAGGCTTTCCCACAGGGCTGTGCCACGTGCCACCTTGGTGTGAGTCGATCCTCGGCGTGAAAGACGAGCCGGTGAAGGGAAAAGAGGTTCCTCTGGAATGGACTGAGACATCTGGGGGACTCTTGAAATGGTGGCACAACCCTGGAGTTCCTCTCGCCGTTCCTGTTGAGAGGGCCTCCTCTTGAGATGCGACGGGAACGCCGGGAACTCTTTCCCGACGAAGCAGGGAAAGGATCCCTCATCTCGAGGTACGAGGCGGAAACGGGGCTCCTCTGGATGTGGGCGGGACCCTCGTTTTTCCTCTCGAGTGGAGACGGGTATGTCGGGGAACTTCTTGATTTGCACCAAGGGTGTGAAGGACCCTTTCGAAGTCCCAGAGGTGAGGTGTGATCAGCCTCGAGACGCCTCAGCGGAAATGGGCCTCATCTCGCCTGGAGGGGAGAACCTCCTGGATTTTCTCGAGTTGCGGCAGGTCTTCTCGAGTTACGACGGGACCTCAGGGACCCGCACTGGTTGCCTCCGGAAAGGCCAGTCCGCGTGCGAGTTGCTAGGGGCCATCTCGCAATTCCTCTCCCGTCCATACCGCGGCCTAAGACCTTGTGTGTAGTCGGGGCCGGAACCTGAGGATTCCTCTCCAGTGTTGCCATGGATCTTGGGGTGCTTCTGAGTCTCCCCAGGGGAGTCAGGCCTCGTCTCGAAGAGGGGCATGCACGTGCGCTTTCCTCCCGAGCTGAAGCAGTAGTGTCACGCTTCCTGTCAGGTGGATCAAGGAATCTGTGGCTTTCCCTCGAGGCTGTCCCTCGAGGCTTTCCCACGAGGCTTTCCCACAGGGCTGTGCCACGTGCCACCTTGGTGTGAGTCGATCCTCGGCGTGAAAGACGAGCCGGTGAAGGGAAAAGAGGTTCCCCTGGAATGGACTGAGACATCTGGGGGACTCTTGGAATGGTGGCACCACCCTGGAGTTCCTCTCGCCGTTCCTGTTGAGAGGGCCTCCTCTGGAGATGCGATGGGAACGCCTGGAACTCTTGCCCGACGAAGGAGGGAAAGGATCCCTCACCTCGAGCTACGAGGCGGAAACGGGGCTCCTCTGGATGTGGGCGGGACACTCGTGTTTCCTCTCGAGTGGAGACTGGTATGTCGGGGAACTTCTTGATTTGCACCAAGGGTGTGAAGGACCCTTTCGAAGTTCCAGAGGTGAGGTGTGATCAGCCTCGAGACGCCTCAGCGGAAATGGGCCTCATCTCGCCTGGAGGGGAGAACCTCCTGGATATTCTCGAGTTACGGCAGGTCTTCTCGAGTTACGACGGGGACCTCCGGGACCCGCTCTGGTGGCCTCAGGAAAGGCCCGTCCCCTTGCGAGTTGCTAGGGGCCATCTCGGGATTCCTCTCCCGTCCATGCCGGGGCCTAAGACCTTGAGTGGAGTCGGGGCCGGAACCTGAGGATTCCTCTCCAGTGTTGCCATGGATCTTGGGTTGCTTCTGAGTCTCCCCAGGGGAGTCAGGCCTCGTCTCGAGTGGGGGCATGCACGTGCGCTTTCCTCCCGAGCTGCAGCAGTAGTGTCACGCTTCCTGTCACGTGGATCAAGGGTTCTGTGGTTTCCCTCGAGGCTTTCGCTAGAGGCTTTCCCACGAGGCTTTCCCACAGGGCTGTGCCACGTGCCACCTTGGTGTCATCGATCCTCGGCGTGAAAGACTAGCCGGTGAAGGGAAAAGAGGTTTCTCTGGAATGGACTGAGACATCTGGGGGACTCTTGGAATGGTGGCACCACCCTGGAGTTCCTCTCGCCGTTCCTGTTGAGAGGGCCTCCTCTTGAGATGCGACGGGAACGCTGGGAACTCTTTCCCGACGAAGCAGGGAAAGGATCCCTCTTCTCGAGCTACGAGGCGGAAATGGGGCTCCTCTGGATGTGGGCGGGACCCTCGTGTTTCCTCTCGAGTGGAGACGGGTATGTCGGGGAACTTCTTGATTTGCCCCAAGGGTGTGAAGGACACTTTCGAAGTTCCAGAGGTGAGGTGTGATCAGCCTCGAGACGCCTCAGCGGAAATGGGCCTCATCTCGCCTGGAGGGGAGGACCTCCTGGATTTTCTCGAGTTGCGGCAGGTCTTCTCGAGTTACGACGGGGACCTCAGGGACCCGCTCTGGTGGCCTCAGGAAAGGCCAGTCCCCGTGCGAGTTGCTGGGGCCATCTCGGAATTCCTCTCCCGTCCATGCCGGGGCCGAAGACCTTGAGTGGAGTCGGGGCCGGAACCTGAGGATTCCTCTCCAGTGTTGCCATGGATCTTAGGGTGCTTCTGAGTCTCCCCAGGGGAGTCAGGCCTCGTCTCGAGTGGGGGCATCCATGTGCTCTTTCCTCCCGAGCTGCAGCAGTAGTGTCACGCTTCCTGTCACGTGGATCAAGGGATCTGTGGCTTTCCCTCGAGGCTGTCCCTCGAGGCTTTCCCACGAGGCTTTCCCACAGGGCTGTGCCACGTGCCACCTTGGTGTGAGTCGATCCTCGGCGTGAAAGACGAGCCGGTGAAGGGAAAAGAGGTTCCTCTGGAATGGACTGAGACATCTGGGGGACTCTTGAAATGGTGGCACAACCCTGGAGTTCCTCTCGCCGTTCCTGTTGAGAGGGCCTCCTCTTGAGATGCGACGGGAACGCCGGGAACTCTTTCCCGACGAAGCAGGGAAAGGATCCCTCATCTCGAGGTACGAGGCGGAAACGGGGCTCCTCTGGATGTGGGCGGGACCCTCGTTTTTCCTCTCGAGTGGAGACGGGTATGTCGGGGAACTTCTTGATTTGCACCAAGGGTGTGAAGGACCCTTTCGAAGTCCCAGAGGTGAGGTGTGATCAGCCTCGAGACGCCTCAGCGGAAATGGGCCTCATCTCGCCTGGAGGGGAGAACCTCCTGGATTTTCTCGAGTTGCGGCAGGTCTTCTCGAGTTACGACGGGACCTCAGGGACCCGCACTGGTTGCCTCCGGAAAGGCCAGTCCACGTGCGAGTTGCTAGGGGCCATCTCGCAATTCCTCTCCCGTCCATGCCGGGGCCTCAGTCCTTGTGTGTAGTCGGGGCCGGAACCTGAGGATTCCTCTCCAGTGTTGCCATGGATCTTGGGGTGCTTCTGAGTCTCCCCAGGGGAGTCAGGCCTCGTCTCGAAGAGGGGCATCCACGTGCGCTTTCCTCCCGAGCTGAAGCAGTAGTGTCACGCTTCCTGTCAGGTGGATCAAGGAATCTGTGGCTTTCCCTCGAGGCTGTCCCTCGAGGCTTTCCCACGAGGCTTTCCCACAGGGCTGTGCCACGTGCCACCTTGGTGTGAGTCGATCCTCGGCGTGAAAGACGAGCCGGTGAAGGGAAAAGAGGTTCCCCTGGAATGGACTGAGACATCTGGGGGACTCTTGGAATGGTGGCACCACCCTGGAGTTCCTCTCGCCGTTCCTGTTGAGAGGGCCTCCTCTGGAGATGCGATGGGAACGCCTGGAACTCTTGCCCGACGAAGGAGGGAAAGGATCCCTCACCTCGAGCTACGAGGCGGAAACGGGGCTCCTCTGGATGTGGGCGGGACACTCGTGTTTCCTCTCGAGTGGAGACTGGTATGTCGGGGAACTTCTTGATTTGCACCAAGGGTGTGAAGGACCCTTTCGAAGTTCCAGAGGTGAGGTGTGATCAGCCTCGAGACGCCTCAGCGGAAATGGGCCTCATCTCGCCTGGAGGGGAGAACCTCCTGGATATTCTCGAGTTACGGCAGGTCTTCTCGAGTTACGACGGGGACCTCCGGGACCCGCTCTGGTGGCCTCAGGAAAAGCCAGTCCCCGTGCGAGTTGCTAGGGGCCATCTCGGGATTCCTCTCCCGTCCATGCCGGGGCCTAAGACCTTGAGTGGAGTCGGGGCCGGAACCTGAGGATTCCTCTCCAGTGATGCCATGGATCTTGGGTTGCTTCTGAGTCTCCCCAGGGGAGTCAGGCCTCGTCTCGAGTGGGGGCATGCACGTGCGCTTTCCTCCCGAGCTGCAGCAGTAGTGTCACGCTTCCTGTCACGTGGATCAAGGGTTCTGTGGTTTCCCTCGAGGCTTTCGCTAGAGGCTTTCCCACGAGGCTTTCCCACAGGGCTGTGCCACGTGCCACCTTGGTGTCATCGATCCTCGGCGTGAAAGACTAGCCGGTGAAGGGAAAAGAGGTTTCTCTGGAATGGACTGAGACATCTGGGGGACTGTTGGAATGGTGGCACCACCCTGGAGTTCCTCTCGCCGTTCCTGTTGAGAGGGCCTCCTCTTGAGATGCGACGGGAACGCTGGGAACTCTTTCCCGACGAAGCAGGGAAAGGATCCCTCTTCTCGAGCTACGAGGCGGAAATGGGGCTCCTCTGGATGTGGGCGGGACCCTCGTGTTTCCTCTCGAGTGGAGACGGGTATGTCGGGGAACTTCTTGATTTGCCCCAAGGGTGTGAAGGACACTTTCGAAGTTCCAGAGGTGAGGTGTGATCAGCCTCGAGACGCCTCAGCGGAAATGGGCCTCATCTCGCCTGGAGGGGAGGACCTCCTGGATTTTCTCGAGTTGCGGCAGGTCTTCTCGAGTTACGACGGGGACCTCAGGGACCCGCTCTGGTGGCCTCAGGAAAGGCCAGTCCCCGTGCGAGTTGCTGGGGCCATCTCGGAATTCCTCTCCCGTCCATGCCGGGGCCGAAGACCTTGAGTGGAGTCGGGGCCGGAACCTGAGGATTCCTCTCCAGTGTTGCCATGGATCTTAGGGTGCTTCTGAGTCTCCCCAGGGGAGTCAGGCCTCGTCTCGAGTGGGGGCATCCATGTGCTCTTTCCTCCCGAGCTGCAGCAGTAGTGTCACGCTTCCTGTCACGTGGATCAAGGGATCTGTGGCTTTCCCTCGAGGCTGTCCCTCGAGGCTTTCCCACGAGGCTTTCCCACAGGGCTGTGCCACGTGCCACCTTGGTGTGAGTCGATCCTCGGCGTGAAAGACGAGCCGGTGAAGGGAAAAGAGGTTCCTCTGGAATGGACTGAGACATCTGGGGGACTCTTGAAATGGTGGCACAACCCTGGAGTTCCTCTCGCCGTTCCTGTTGAGAGGGCCTCCTCTTGAGATGCGACGGGAACGCCGGGAACTCTTTCCCGACGAAGCAGGGAAAGGATCCCTCATCTCGAGGTACGAGGCGGAAACGGGGCTCCTCTGGATGTGGGCGGGACCCTCGTTTTTCCTCTCGAGTGGAGACGGGTATGTCGGGGAACTTCTTGATTTGCACCAAGGGTGTGAAGGACCCTTTCGAAGTCCCAGAGGTGAGGTGTGATCAGCCTCGAGACGCCTCAGCGGAAATGGGCCTCATCTCGCCTTGAGGGGAGAACCTCCTGGATTTTCTCGAGTTGCGGCAGGTCTTCTCGAGTTACGACGGGACCTCAGGGACCCGCACTGGTTGCCTCCGGAAAGGCCAGTCCGCGTGCGAGTTGCTAGGGGCCATCTCGCAATTCCTCTCCCGTCCATACCGCGGCCTAAGACCTTGTGTGTAGTCGGGGCCGGAACCTGAGGATTCCTCTCCAGTGTTGCCATGGATCTTGGGGTGCTTCTGAGTCTCCCCAGGGGAGTCAGGCCTCGTCTCGAAGAGGGGCATGCACGTGCGCTTTCCTCCCGAGCTGAAGCAGTAGTGTCACGCTTCCTGTCAGGTGGATCAAGGAATCTGTGGCTTTCCCTCGAGGCTGTCCCTCGAGGCTTTCCCACGAGGCTTTCCCACAGGGCTGTGCCACGTGCCACCTTGGTGTGAGTCGATCCTCGGCGTGAAAGACGAGCCGGTGAAGGGAAAAGAGGTTCCCCTGGAATGGACTGAGACATCTGGGGGACTCTTGGAATGGTGGCACCACCCTGGAGTTCCTCTCGCCGTTCCTGTTGAGAGGGCCTCCTCTGGAGATGCGATGGGAACGCCTGGAACTCTTGCCCGACGAAGGAGGGAAAGGATCCCTCACCTCGAGCTACGAGGCGGAAACGGGGCTCCTCTGGATGTGGGCGGGACACTCGTGTTTCCTCTCGAGTGGAGACTGGTATGTCGGGGAACTTCTTGATTTGCACCAAGGGTGTGAAGGACCCTTTCGAAGTTCCAGAGGTGAGGTGTGATCAGCCTCGAGACGCCTCAGCGGAAATGGGCCTCATCTCGCCTGGAGGGGAGAACCTCCTGGATATTCTCGAGTTACGGCAGGTCTTCTCGAGTTACGACGGGGACCTCCGGGACCCGCTCTGGTGGCCTCAGGAAAGGCCCGTCCCCTTGCGAGTTGCTAGGGGCCATCTCGGGATTCCTCTCCCGTCCATGCCGGGGCCTAAGACCTTGAGTGGAGTCGGGGCCGGAACCTGAGGATTCCTCTCCAGTGTTGCCATGGATCTTGGGTTGCTTCTGAGTCTCCCCAGGGGAGTCAGGCCTCGTCTCGAGTGGGGGCATGCACGTGCGCTTTCCTCCCGAGCTGCAGCAGTAGTGTCACGCTTCCTGTCACGTGGATCAAGGGTTCTGTGGTTTCCCTCGAGGCTTTCGCTAGAGGCTTTCCCACGAGGCTTTCCCACAGGGCTGTGCCACGTGCCACCTTGGTGTCATCGATCCTCGGCGTGAAAGACTAGCCGGTGAAGGGAAAAGAGGTTTCTCTGGAATGGACTGAGACATCTGGGGGACTCTTGGAATGGTGGCACCACCCTGGAGTTCCTCTCGCCGTTCCTGTTGAGAGGGCCTCCTCTTGAGATGCGACGGGAACGCTGGGAACTCTTTCCCGACGAAGCAGGGAAAGGATCCCTCTTCTCGAGCTACGAGGCGGAAATGGGGCTCCTCTGGATGTGGGCGGGACCCTCGTGTTTCCTCTCGAGTGGAGACGGGTATGTCGGGGAACTTCTTGATTTGCCCCAAGGGTGTGAAGGACACTTTCGAAGTTCCAGAGGTGAGGTGTGATCAGCCTCGAGACGCCTCAGCGGAAATGGGCCTCATCTCGCCTGGAGGGGAGGACCTCCTGGATTTTCTCGAGTTGCGGCAGGTCTTCTCGAGTTACGACGGGGACCTCAGGGACCCGCTCTGGTGGCCTCAGGAAAGGCCAGTCCCCGTGCGAGTTGCTGGGGCCATCTCGGAATTCCTCTCCCGTCCATGCCGGGGCCGAAGACCTTGAGTGGAGTCGGGGCCGGAACCTGAGGATTCCTCTCCAGTGTTGCCATGGATCTTAGGGTGCTTCTGAGTCTCCCCAGGGGAGTCAGGCCTCGTCTCGAGTGGGGGCATCCATGCGCTCTTTCCTCCCGAGCTGCAGCAGTAGTGTCACGCTTCCTGTCACGTGGATCAAGGGATCTGTGGCTTTCCCTCGAGGCTGTCCCTCGAGGCTTTCCCACGAGGCTTTCCCACAGGGCTGTGCCACGTGCCACCTTGGTGTGAGTCGATCCTCGGCGTGAAAGACGAGCCGGTGAAGGGAAAAGAGGTTCCTCTGGAATGGACTGAGACATCTGGGGGACTCTTGAAATGGTGGCACAACCCTGGAGTTCCTCTCGCCGTTCCTGTTGAGAGGGCCTCCTCTTGAGATGCGACGGGAACGCCGGGAACTCTTTCCCGACGAAGCAGGGAAAGGATCCCTCATCTCGAGGTACGAGGCGGAAACGGGGCTCCTCTGGATGTGGGCGGGACCCTCGTTTTTCCTCTCGAGTGGAGACGGGTATGTCGGGGAACTTCTTGATTTGCACCAAGGGTGTGAAGGACCCTTTCGAAGTCCCAGAGGTGAGGTGTGATCAGCCTCGAGACGCCTCAGCGGAAATGGGCCTCATCTCGCCTGGAGGGGAGAACCTCCTGGATTTTCTCGAGTTGCGGCAGGTCTTCTCGAGTTACGACGGGACCTCAGGGACCCGCACTGGTTGCCTCCGGAAAGGCCAGTCCACGTGCGAGTTGCTAGGGGCCATCTCGCAATTCCTCTCCCGTCCATGCCGGGGCCTCAGTCCTTGTGTGTAGTCGGGGCCGGAACCTGAGGATTCCTCTCCAGTGTTGCCATGGATCTTGGGGTGCTTCTGAGTCTCCCCAGGGGAGTCAGGCCTCGTCTCGAAGAGGGGCATCCACGTGCGCTTTCCTCCCGAGCTGAAGCAGTAGTGTCACGCTTCCTGTCAGGTGGATCAAGGAATCTGTGGCTTTCCCTCGAGGCTGTCCCTCGAGGCTTTCCCACGAGGCTTTCCCACAGGGCTGTGCCACGTGCCACCTTGGTGTGAGTCGATCCTCGGCGTGAAAGACGAGCCGGTGAAGGGAAAAGAGGTTCCCCTGGAATGGACTGAGACATCTGGGGGACTCTTGGAATGGTGGCACCACCCTGGAGTTCCTCTCGCCGTTCCTGTTGAGAGGGCCTCCTCTGGAGATGCGATGGGAACGCCTGGAACTCTTGCCCGACGAAGGAGGGAAAGGATCCCTCACCTCGAGCTACGAGGCGGAAACGGGGCTCCTCTGGATGTGGGCGGGACACTCGTGTTTCCTCTCGAGTGGAGACTGGTATGTCGGGGAACTTCTTGATTTGCACCAAGGGTGTGAAGGACCCTTTCGAAGTTCCAGAGGTGAGGTGTGATCAGCCTCGAGACGCCTCAGCGGAAATGGGCCTCATCTCGCCTGGAGGGGAGAACCTCCTGGATATTCTCGAGTTACGGCAGGTCTTCTCGAGTTACGACGGGGACCTCCGGGACCCGCTCTGGTGGCCTCAGGAAAAGCCAGTCCCCGTGCGAGTTGCTAGGGGCCATCTCGGGATTCCTCTCCCGTCCATGCCGGGGCCTAAGACCTTGAGTGGAGTCGGGGCCGGAACCTGAGGATTCCTCTCCAGTGATGCCATGGATCTTGGGTTGCTTCTGAGTCTCCCCAGGGGAGTCAGGCCTCGTCTCGAGTGGGGGCATGCACGTGCGCTTTCCTCCCGAGCTGCAGCAGTAGTGTCACGCTTCCTGTCACGTGGATCAAGGGTTCTGTGGTTTCCCTCGAGGCTTTCGCTAGAGGCTTTCCCACGAGGCTTTCCCACAGGGCTGTGCCACGTGCCACCTTGGTGTCATCGATCCTCGGCGTGAAAGACTAGCCGGTGAAGGGAAAAGAGGTTTCTCTGGAATGGACTGAGACATCTGGGGGACTGTTGGAATGGTGGCACCACCCTGGAGTTCCTCTCGCCGTTCCTGTTGAGAGGGCCTCCTCTTGAGATGCGACGGGAACGCTGGGAACTCTTTCCCGACGAAGCAGGGAAAGGATCCCTCTTCTCGAGCTACGAGGCGGAAATGGGGCTCCTC
The DNA here is from genome assembly GCF_023091745.1 of Budorcas taxicolor. Classification (NCBI taxonomy): domain Eukaryota; kingdom Metazoa; phylum Chordata; class Mammalia; order Artiodactyla; family Bovidae; genus Budorcas; species Budorcas taxicolor. The sequence goes on from NW_026292559.1 coordinate 183,497, forward strand.
TGGATGTGGGCGGGACCCTCGTGTTTCCTCTCGAGTGGAGACGGGTATGTCGGGGAACTTCTTGATTTGCCCCAAGGGTGTGAAGGACACTTTCGAAGTTCCAGAGGTGAGGTGTGATCAGCCTCGAGACGCCTCAGCGGAAATGGGCCTCATCTCGCCTGGAGGGGAGGACCTCCTGGATTTTCTCGAGTTGCGGCAGGTCTTCTCGAGTTACGACGGGGACCTCAGGGACCCGCTCTGGTGGCCTCAGGAAAGGCCAGTCCCCGTGCGAGTTGCTGGGGCCATCTCGGAATTCCTCTCGCGTCCATGCCGGGGCCGAAGACCTTGAGTGGAGTCGGGGCCGGAACCTGAGGATTCCTCTCCAGTGTTGCCATGGATCTTAGGGTGCTTCTGAGTCTCCCCAGGGGAGTCAGGCCTCGTCTCGAGTGGGGGCATCCATGTGCTCTTTCCTCCCGAGCTGCAGCAGTAGTGTCACGCTTCCTGTCACGTGGATCAAGGGATCTGTGGCTTTCCCTCGAGGCTGTCCCTCGAGGCTTTCCCACGAGGCTTTCCCACAGGGCTGTGCCACGTGCCACCTTGGTGTGAGTCGATCCTCGGCGTGAAAGACGAGCCGGTGAAGGGAAAAGAGGTTCCTCTGGAATGGACTGAGACATCTGGGGGACTCTTGAAATGGTGGCACAACCCTGGAGTTCCTCTCGCCGTTCCTGTTGAGAGGGCCTCCTCTTGAGATGCGACGGGAACGCCGGGAACTCTTTCCCGACGAAGCAGGGAAAGGATCCCTCATCTCGAGGTACGAGGCGGAAACGGGGCTCCTCTGGATGTGGGCGGGACCCTCGTTTTTCCTCTCGAGTGGAGACGGGTATGTCGGGGAACTTCTTGATTTGCACCAAGGGTGTGAAGGACCCTTTCGAAGTCCCAGAGGTGAGGTGTGATCAGCCTCGAGACGCCTCAGCGGAAATGGGCCTCATCTCGCCTGGAGGGGAGAACCTCCTGGATTTTCTCGAGTTGCGGCAGGTCTTCTCGAGTTACGACGGGACCTCAGGGACCCGCACTGGTTGCCTCCGGAAAGGCCAGTCCGCGTGCGAGTTGCTAGGGGCCATCTCGCAATTCCTCTCCCGTCCATACCGCGGCCTAAGACCTTGTGTGTAGTCGGGGCCAGAACCTGAGGATTCCTCTCCAGTGTTGCCATGGATCTTGGGGTGCTTCTGAGTCTCCCCAGGGGAGTCAGGCCTCGTCTCGAAGAGGGGCATCCACGTGTGCTTTCCTCCCGAGCTGAAGCAGTAGTGTCACGCTTCCTGTCAGGTGGATCAAGGAATCTGTGGCTTTCCCTCGAGGCTGTCCCTCGAGGCTTTCCCACGAGGCTTTCCCACAGGGCTGTGCCACGTGCCACCTTGGTGTGAGTCGATCCTCGGCGTGAAAGACGAGCCGATGAAGGGAAAAGAGGTTCCCCTGGAATGGACTGAGACATCTGGGGGACTCTTGGAATGGTGGCACCACCCTGGAGTTCCTCTCGCCGTTCCTGTTGAGAGGGCCTCCTCTGGAGATGCGATGGGAACGCCTGGAACTCTTGCCCGACGAAGGAGGGAAAGGATCCCTCACCTCGAGCTACGAGGCGGAAACGGGGCTCCTCTGGATGTGGGCGGGACACTCGTGTTTCCTCTCGAGTGGAGACTGGTATGTCGGGGAACTTCTTGATTTGCACCAAGGGTGTGAAGGACCCTTTCGAAGTTCCAGAGGTGAGGTGTGATCAGCCTCGAGACGCCTCAGCGGAAATGGGCCTCATCTCGCCTGGAGGGGAGAACCTCCTGGATATTCTCGAGTTACGGCAGGTCTTCTCGAGTTACGACGGGGACCTCCGGGACCCGCTCTGGTGGCCTCAGGAAAGGCCAGTCCCCTTGCGAGTTGCTAGGGGCCATCTCGGGATTCCTCTCCCGTCCATGCCGGGGCCTAAGACCTTGAGTGGAGTCGGGGCCGGAACCTGAGGATTCCTCTCCAGTGTTGCCATGGATCTTGGGTTGCTTCTGAGTCTCCCCAGGGGAGTCAGGCCTCGTCTCGAGTGGGGGCATGCACGTGCGCTTTCCTCCCGAGCTGCAGCAGTAGTGTCACGCTTCCTGTCACGTGGATCAAGGGTTCTGTGGTTTCCCTCGAGGCTTTCGCTAGAGGCTTTCCCACGAGGCTTTCCCACAGGGCTGTGCCACGTGCCACCTTGGTGTGAGTCGATCCTCGGCGTGAAAGACTAGCCGGTGAAGGGAAAAGAGGTTTCTCTGGAATGGACTGAGACATCTGGGGGACTCTTGGAATGGTGGCACCACCCTGGAGTTCCTCTCGCCGTACCTGTTGAGAGGGCCTCCTCTTGAGATGCGACGGGAACGCTGGGAACTCTTTCCCGACGAAGCAGGGAAAGGATCCCTCTTCTCGAGCTACGAGGCGGAAATGGGGCTCCTCTGGATGTGGGCGGGACCCTCGTGTTTCCTCTCGAGTGGAGACGGGTATGTCGGGGAACTTCTTGATTTGCCCCAAGGGTGTGAAGGACACTTTCGAAGTTCCAGAGGTGAGGTGTGATCAGCCTCGAGACGCCTCAGCGGAAATGGGCCTCATCTCGCCTGGAGGGGAGGACCTCCTGGATTTTCTCGAGTTGCGGCAGGTCTTCTCGAGTTACGACGGGGACCTCAGGGACCCGCTCTGGTGGCCTCAGGAAAGGCCAGTCCCCGTGCGAGTTGCTGGGGCCATCTCGGAATTCCTCTCCCGTCCATGCCGGGGCCGAAGACCTTGAGTGGAGTCGGGGCCGGAACCTGAGGATTCCTCTCCAGTGTTGCCATGGATCTTAGGGTGCTTCTGAGTCTCCCCAGGGGAGTCAGGCCTCGTCTCGAGTGGGGGCATCCATGTGCTCTTTCCTCCCGAGCTGCAGCAGTAGTGTCACGCTTCCTGTCACGTGGATCAAGGGATCTGTGGCTTTCCCTCGAGGCTGTCCCTCGAGGCTTTCCCACGAGGCTTTCCCACAGGGCTGTGCCACGTGCCACCTTGGTGTGAGTCGATCCTCGGCGTGAAAGACGAGCCGGTGAAGGGAAAAGAGGTTCCTCTGGAATGGACTGAGACATCTGGGGGACTCTTGAAATGGTGGCACAACCCTGGAGTTCCTCTCGCCGTTCCTGTTGAGAGGGCCTCCTCTTGAGATGCGACGGGAACGCCGGGAACTCTTTCCCGACGAAGCAGGGAAAGGATCCCTCATCTCGAGGTACGAGGCGGAAACGGGGCTCCTCTGGATGTGGGCGGGACCCTCGTTTTTCCTCTCGAGTGGAGACGGGTATGTCGGGGAACTTCTTGATTTGCACCAAGGGTGTGAAGGACCCTTTCGAAGTCCCAGAGGTGAGGTGTGATCAGCCTCGAGACGCCTCAGCGGAAATGGGCCTCATCTCGCCTGGAGGGGAGAACCTCCTGGATTTTCTCGAGTTGCGGCAGGTCTTCTCGAGTTACGACGGGACCTCAGGGACCCGCACTGGTTGCCTCCGGAAAGGCCAGTCCGCGTGCGAGTTGCTAGGGGCCATCTCGCAATTCCTCTCCCGTCCATACCGCGGCCTAAGACCTTGTGTGTAGTCGGGGCCGGAACCTGAGGATTCCTCTCCAGTGTTGCCATGGATCTTGGGGTGCTTCTGAGTCTCCCCAGGGGAGTCAGGCCTCGTCTCGAAGAGGGGCATCCACGTGCGCTTTCCTCCCGAGCTGAAGCAGTAGTGTCACGCTTCCTGTCAGGTGGATCAAGGAATCTGTGGCTTTCCCTCGAGGCTGTCCCTCGAGGCTTTCCCACGAGGCTTTCCCACAGGGCTGTGCCACGTGCCACCTTGGTGTGAGTCGATCCTCGGCGTGAAAGACGAGCCGGTGAAGGGAAAAGAGGTTCCCCTGGAATGGACTGAGACATCTGGGGGACTCTTGGAATGGTGGCACGACCCTGGAGTTCCTCTCGCCATTCCTGTTGAGAGGGCCTCCTCTTGAGATGCGACGGGAAGGCCGGGAACTCTTTCCCGACAAAGCACGGAAAGGATCCCTCATCTCGAGCTACGAGGCGGAAACGGGGCTCCTCTGGATGTGGGCCGGACCCTCGTGTTTCCTCTCCAGTGGAGACGGGTATGTCGGGGAACTTCTTGATTTTCACCAAGCGTGTGAAGGACCCTTTCGAAGTTCCAGAGGTGAGGTGTGATCAGCCTCGAGACGCATCAGTGGAAATGGGCCTCATATCGCCTGGAGGGGAGAACCTCCTGGATTTTCTCAAGTTGCGGCAGGTCTTCTCGAGTTACGACGGGGACCTCAGGGACCCGCTCTGGTGGCCTCAGTAAAGGCCAGTCCCCATGCGAGTTGCTAGGGGACCTCTCGGGATTCCTCTCCCGTCCATGCCGGGGCCTAAGACCTTGTGTGGAGTCGGGGCCGGAACCTGAGGATTCCTCTCCAGTGTTGCCATGGATCTTGGGGTGCTTCTGAGTCTCCCCAGGGGAGTCAGGCCTCGTCTCGAGTGGGGGCATGCACGTGTGCTTTCCTCCCGAGCTGCAGCAGTAGTGTCACGCTTCCTGTCACGTGGATCCAGGGATCTGAGGTTTCCCTCGAGGTTTTTGCTCGAGGCTTTCCCACGAGGCTTTCCCACAGGGCTGTGCCACGTGCCACCTTGGTGTGAGTCGGTCCTCGGCGTGAAATACGAGCCGGTGAAGGGAAAAGAGTTTCCTCTGGAATGGACTGAGACATCTGGGGGACTCTTGGAATGGTGACACGACCCTGGAGTTCCTCTCGCCGTTCCTGTTGAGAGGGCCTCCTCTGGAGATGCGATGGGAACGCCTGGAACTCTTGCCCGACGAAGGAGGGAAAGGATCCCTCACCTCGAGCTACGAGGCGGAAACGGGGCTCCTCTGGATGTGGGCGGGACACTCGTGTTTCCTCTCGAGTGGAGACTGGTATGTCGGGGAACTTCTTGATTTGCACCAAGGGTGTGAAGGACCCTTTCGAAGTTCCAGAGGTGAGGTGTGATCAGCCTCGAGACGCCTCAGCGGAAATGGGCCTCATCTCGCCTGGAGGGGAGAACCTCCTGGATATTCTCGAGTTACGGCAGGTCTTCTCGAGTTACGACGGGGACCTCCGGGACCCGCTCTGGTGGCCTCAAGAAAGGCCAGTCCCCTTGCGAGTTGCTAGGGGCCATCTCGGGATTCCTCTCCCGTCCATGCCGGGGCCTAAGACCTTGAGTGGAGTCGGGGCCGGAACCTGAGGATTCCTCTCCAGTGTTGCCATGGATCTTGGGTTGCTTCTGAGTCTCCCCAGGGGAGTCAGGCCTCGTCTCGAGTGGGGGCATGCACGTGCGCTTTCCTCCCGAGCTGCAGCAGTAGTGTCACGCTTCCTGTCACGTGGATCAAGGGTTCTGTGGTTTCCCTCGAGGCTTTCGCTAGAGGCTTTCCCACGAGGCTTTCCCACAGGGCTGTGCCACGTGCCACCTTGGTGTCATCGATCCTCGGCGTGAAAGACTAGCCGGTGAAGGGAAAAGAGGTTTCTCTGGAATGGACTGAGACATCTGGGGGACTCTTGGAATGGTGGCACCACCCTGGAGTTCCTCTCGCCGTTCCTGTTGAGAGGGCCTCCTCTTGAGATGCGACGGGAACGCTGGGAACTCTTTCCCGACGAAGCAGGGAAAGGATCCCTCTTCTCGAGCTACGAGGCGGAAATGGGGCTCCTCTGGATGTGGGCGGGACCCTCGTGTTTCCTCTCGAGTGGAGACGGGTACGTCGGGGAACTTCTTGATTTGCCCCAAGGGTGTGAAGGACACTTTCGAAGTTCCAGAGGTGAGGTGTGATCAGCCTCGAGACGCCTCAGCGGAAATGGGCCTCATCTCGCCTGGAGGGGAGGACCTCCTGGATTTTCTCGAGTTGCGGCAGGTCTTCTCGAGTTACGACGGGGACCTCAGGGACCCGCTCTGGTGGCCTCAGGAAAGGCCAGTCCCCGTGCGAGTTGCTGGGGCCATCTCGGGATTCCTCTCCCGTCCATGCCGGGGCCGAAGACCTTGAGTGGAGTCGGGGCCGGAACCTGAGGTTTCCTCTCCAGTGTTGCCATGGATCTTAGGGTGCTTCTGAGTCTCCCCAGGGGAGTCAGGCCTCGTCTCGAGTGGGGGCATCCATGTGCTCTTTCCTCCCGAGCTGCAGCAGTAGTGTCATGCTTCCTGTCACGTGGATCAAGGGGTCTGTGGCTTTCACTCGAGGCTGTCCCTCGAGGCTTTCCCACGAGGCTTTCCCACAGGGCTGTGCCGCGTGCCACCTTGGTGTGAGTCGATCCTCGGCGTGAAAGACGAGCCGGTGAAGGGAAAAGAGGTTCCTCTGGAATGGACTGAGACATCTGGGGGACTCTTGAAATGGTGGCACAACCCTGGAGTTCCTCTCGCCGTTCTTGTTGAGAGGGCCTCCTCTTGAGATGCGACGGGAACGCCGGGAACTCTTTCCCGACGAAGCAGGGAAAGGATCCCTCATCTCGAGGTATGAGGCGGAAACGGGGCTCCTCTGGATGTGGGCGGGACCCTTGTTTTTCCTCTCCAGTGGAGACGGGCATGTCGGGGAACTTCTTGATTTGCACCAAGGGTGTGAAGGACCCTTTCGAAGTCCCAGAGGTGAGGTGTGATCAGCCTCGAGACGCCTCAGCGGAAATGGGCCTCATCTCGCCTGGAGGGGAGAACCTCCTGGATTTTCTCGAGTTGCGGCAGGTCTTCTGGAGTTACGACGGGACCTCAGGGACCCGCACTGGTGGCCTCCGGAAAGGCCAGTCCGCGTGCGAGTTGCTAGGGGCCATCTCGGGATTCCTCTCCCGTCCATGCCGGGGCCTAAGACCTTGTGTGGATTTGGTGCCAGAACCTGAGGATTCCTCTCCAGTGTTGCCATGGATCTTGGTGTGCTTCTGAGTCTCCCCAGGGGAGTCAGGCTTCGTCTCGAGTGGGGGCATGCACGTGCGCTTTCCTCCCGAGGTGGAGCAGTAGTGTCACGCTTCCTGTCACGTGGATCAAGGGATCTGTGGCTTTCCCTCGAGGCTGTCCCTCGAGGCTTTCCCACGAGGCTTTCCCACAGGGCTGTGCCACGTGCCACCTTGGTGTGAGTCGATCCTCGGCGTGAAAGACGAGACGGTGAAGGGAAAAGAGGTTCCTCTGGAATGGACTGAGACATCTGGGGGACTCTTGGAATGGTGGCACCACCCTGGAGTTCCTCTCGCCGTTTCTGTTGAGAGGGCCTCCTCTGGAGATGCGATGGGAACGCCTGGAACTCTTGCCCGACGAAGCAGGGAAAGGATCCATCATCTCGAGCTACGAGGCGGAAACGGGGCTCCTCTGGATGTGGGCGGGACCCTCGTGTTTCCTCTCGAGTGGAGACGGGTATGTCGGGGAACTTCTTGATTTGCACCAAGGGTGTGAAGGACCCTTTCGAAGTTCCAGAGGTGAGGTATGATCAGCCTCGAGACGCCTCAGCGGAAATGGGACTCATCTCGCCTGGAGGGGAGAACCTCCTGGATTTTCTCGAGTTGCGGCAGGTCTTCTCGATTTACGACGGGGACCTCAGGGACCCGCTCTGGTGGCCTCAGTAAAGGCCAGTCCCCATGCGAGTTGCTAGGGGACCTCTCGGGATTCCTCTCCCGTCCATGCCAGGGCCTAAGACCTTGTGTGGAGTCGGGGCCGGAACCTGAGGATTCCTCTCCAGTGTTGCCATGGATCTTGGGGTGCTTCTGAGTCTCCCCAGGGGAGTCAGGCCTCGTCTCGAGTGGGGGCATGCACGTGCGCTTTCCTCCCGTGCTGCAGCAGTAGTGTCACGCTTCCTGTCACGTGGATCCAGGGATCTGAGGTTTCCCTCGAGGTTTTTGCTCGAGGCTTTCCCACGAGGCTTTCCCACAGGGCTGTGCCACGTGCCACCTTGGTGTGAGTCGGTCCTCGGCGTGAAATACGAGCCGGTGAAGGGAAAAGAGTTTCCTCTGGAATGGACTGAGACATCTGGGGGACTCTTGGAATGGTGACACGACCCTGGAGTTCCTCTCGCCGTTCCTGTTGAGAGGGCCTCCTCTTGAGATGCGACGGGAACGCCTGGAACTCTTGCCCGACGAAGGAGGGAAAGGATCCCTCATCTCGAGCTACGAGGCGGAAACGGGGCTCATCTGGATGTGGGCGGGACACTCGTGTTTCCTCTCGAGTGGAGACGGGTATGTCGGGGAACTTCTTGATTTGCACCAAGGGTGTGAAGGACCCTTTCGAAGTTCCAGAGGTGAGGTGTGATCAGCCTCGAGACGCCTCAGCGGAAATGGGCCTCATCTCGCCTGGAGGGGAGAACCTCCTGGATATTCTCGAGTTGCGGCAGGTCTTCTCGAGTTACGACGGGGACCTCCGGGACCCGCTCTGGTGGCCTCAGGAAAGGCCAGTCCCCGTGCGAGTTGCTGGGGGCCATCTCGGGATTCCTCTCCCGTCCATGCCGGGGCCGAAGACCTTGAGTGGAGTCGGGGCCGGAACCTGAGGATTCCTCTCCAGTGTTGCCATGGATCTTGGGTTGCTTCTGAGTCTCCCCAGGGGAGTCAGGCCTCGTCTCGAGTGGGGGCATGCACGTGAGCTTTCCTCCCGAGCTGCAGCAGTAGTGTCACGCTTCCTGTCACGTGGATCAAGGGTTCTGTGGTTTCCCTCGAGGCTTTCGCTAGAGGCTTTCCCACGAGGCTTTCCCACAGGGCAGTGCCACGTGCCACCTTGGTGTCATCGATCCTCGGCGTGAAAGACTAGCCGGTGAAGGGAAAAGAGGTTTCTCTGGAATGGACTGAGACATCTGGGGGACTCTTGGAATGGTGGCACGACCCTGGAGTTCCTCTCCCCGTTCCTGTTGAGAGGCCTCCTCTTGAGATGTGACGGGAACGCCGGGAACTCTTTCCCGACGAAGCAGGGAAAGGATCCCTCTTCTCGAGCTACGAGGCGGAAATGGGGCTCCTCTGGATGTGGGCGGGACCCTCGTGTTTCCTCTCGAGTGGAGACGGGTACGTGGGGGAACTTCTTGATTTGCACCAAGGGTGTGAAGGACCCTTTCGAAGTTCCAGAGGTGAGGTGTGATCAGCCTCGAGACGCCTCAGTGGAAATGGGCCTCATCTCGCTTGGAGGGGAGGACCTCCTGGATTTTCTCGAGTTGCGGCAGGTCTTCTCGAGTTACGACGGGGACCTCAGGGACCCGGTCTTGTGACCTCAGGAAAGGCCAGTCCCCGTGCGAGTTGCTGGGGCCATCTCGGGATTCCTCTCCCGTCCATGCCGGGGCCGAAGACCTTGAGTGGAGTCGGGGCCGGAACCTGCGGATTCCTCTCCAGTGTTGCCATGGATCTTAGGGTGCTTCTGAGTCTCCCCAGGGGAGTCAGGCCTCGTCTCGAGTGGGGGCATCCATGTGCGCTTTCCTCCCGAGCTGCAGCAGTAGTGTCACGCTTCCTGTCACGTGGATCAAGGGATCTGTGGCTTTCCCTCGAGGCTGTCCCTCGAGGCTTTCCCACGAGGCTTTCCCACAGGGCTGTGCCACGTGCCACCTTGGTGTGAGTCGATCCTCGGCGTGAAAGACGAGCCGGTGAAGGGAAAAGAGGTTCCTCTGGAATGGACTGAGACATCTGGGGGACTCTTGAAATGGTGGCACGACCCTGGAGTTCCTCTCGCCGTTCCTGTTGAGAGGGCCTCCTCTTGAGATGCGACGGGAACGCCGGGAACTCTTTCCCGACGAAGCAGGGTAAGGATCCCTCATCTCGAGCTACGAGGCGGAAACGGGGCTCCTTTGGATGTGGGCGGGACCCTCGTTTTTCCTCTCGAGTGGAGACGGGTATGTCGGGGAACTTCTTGATTTGCACCAAGGGTGTGAAGGACCCTTTCGAAGTTCCAGAGGTGAGGTGTGATCAGCCTCGAGACGCCTCAGCGGAAATGGGCCTCATCTCGCCTGGAGGGGAGAACCTCCTGGATTTTCTCGAGTTGCGGCAGGTCTTCTCGAGTTACGACGGGGACCTCAGGGACCCGCACTGGTGGCCTCCGGAAAGGCCGTCCCCGTGCGAGTTGCTAGCGGCCATCTCGGGATTCCTCTCCCGTCCATGCCGGGGCCTAAGACCTTGTGTGGATTTGGTGCCAGAACCTGAGGATTCCTCTCCAGTGTTGCCATGGATCTTGGGGTGCTTCAGAGTCTCCCCAGGGGAGTCAGGCCTCGTCTCGAGTGGGGGCATGCACGTGCGCTTTCCTGCCAAGCTGCAGAAGTAGTGTCACGCTTCCTGTCACGTGGATCAAGGGATCTGTGGCTTTCCCTCGAGGCTGTCCCTCGAGGCTTTCCCACGAGGCTTTGCCACAGGGCTGTGCCACGTGCCACCTTGGTGTGAGTCGATCCTCGGCGTGAAAGACGAGTCGGTGAAGGGAAAAGAGGTTCCTCTGGCATGGACTGAGACATCTGGGGGACTCTTGAAATGGTGGCACGACCCTGGAGTTCCTCTCGCCGTTCCTGTTGAGAGGGCCTCCTCTTGAGATGCGACGGGAACGCCGGGAACTCTTTCCCGACGAAGCAGGGAAAGGATCCCTCATCTCGAGGTACGAGGCGGAATCGGGGCTCCTCTGGATGTGGGCGGGACCCTCGTTTTTCCTCTCGAGTGGAGACGGGTATGTCGGGGAACTTCTTGATTTGCACCAAGGGTGTGAAGGAGCCTTTCGAAGTTCCAGAGGTGAGGTGTGATCAGCCTCGAGACGCCTCAGCGGAAATGGGCCTCATCTCGCCTGGAGGGGAGGACCTCCTGGAATTTCTCGAGTTGTGGCAGGTCTTCTCGAGTTACGACGGGGACCTCAGGGACCCGCTCTGTTGGCCTCAGGAAAGGCCAGTCCCCGTGCGAGTTGCTAGGGGCCATCTCGGGATTCCTCTCCCGTCCATGCCGGGGCCTAAGACCTTGTGTGGATTTGGTGCCAGAACCTGAGGATTCCTCTCCAGTGTTGCCATGGATCTTGGGGTGCTTCTGAGTCTCCCCAGGGGAGTCAGGCCTCGTCTCGAGTGGGGGCATGCACGTGCGCTTTCCTCCCGAGCTGCAGCAGTAGTGTCACGCTTCCTGTCACGTGGATCAAGGGATCTGTGGCTTTCCCTCGAGGCTGTCCCTCGTGGCTTTCCCACGAGGCTTTCCCACAGGGCTGTGCCACGTGCCACCTTGGTGTGAGTCGATCCTCGGCGTGAAAGACGAGACGGTGAAGGGAAAAGAGGTTCCTCTGGAATGGACTGAGACATCTGGGGGACTCTTGGAATGGTGGCACCACCCTGGAGTTCCTCTCGCCGTTTCTGTTGAGAGGGCCTCCTCTGGAGATGCGATGGGAACGCCTGGAACTCTTGCCCGACGAAGGAGGGAAAGGATCCCTCATCTCGAGCTACGAGGCGGAAACGGGTCTCCTCTGGATGTGGGCGGGACAGTCGTGTTTCCTCTCGGTTTGAGACGGGTATGTTGGGGAACTTCTTGATTTGCACCAAGGGTGTGAAGGACCCCTTCGATGTTCCCGAGGTGAGGTGTGATCAGCCTCGAGACGCCTCAGCGGAAATGGGCCTCATCTCGCCTGGAGGGGAGAACCTCCTGGATTTTCTAGAGTTGCGGCAGGTCTTCTGGAGTTACGACGGGGACCTCAGGGACCCGCACTGTTGGCCTCCGGAAAGGCCAGTCCCCGTGCGAGTTGCTAGGGGCCATCTCGGGATTCCTCTCCCGTCCATGCCGGGGCCTAAGACCTTGTGTGGATTTGGTGCCAGAACCTGAGGATTCCTCTCCAGTGTTGCCATGGATCTTGGGTTGCTTCTGAGTCTCCCCAGTGGAGTCAGGCCTCGTCTCGAGTGGGGGCATGCACGTGCGCTTTCCTCCCGAGCTGCAGCAGTAGTGTCACGCTTCCTGTCACGTGGATCAAGGGTTCTGTGGTTTCCCTCGAGGCTTTCGCTAGAGGCTTTCAAACGAGGCTTTCACACAGGGCTGTGCCACGTGCCACCTTGGTGTGAGTCGATCCTCGGCGTGAAAGACGAGCCGGTGAAGGGAAAAGAGGTTCCTCTGGAATGGACTGAGACATCTGGGGGACTCTTGGAGTGGTGGCACCACCCTGGAGTTCCTCTCGCCGTTCCTGTTGAGAGGGCCTCCTCTTGAGATGCGACGGGAACGCCGGGAACTCTTTCCCGACGAAGCAGGGAAAGGATCCCTCATCTCGAGCTACGAGGCGGAAACGGGGCTCCTCTGGATGTGGGCGGGACACTCGTGTTTCCTCTCGAGTGGAGACGGGTATGTCGGGGAACTTCTTGATTTGCACCAAGGGTGTGAAGGATCCTTTAGAAGTTCCAGAGGTGAGGTGTGATCAGCCTCGAGACGCCTCAGCGGAAATGGGCCTCATCTCGCCTGGAGGGGAGAACCTCCTGGATATTCTCGAGTTGCGGCAGGTCTTCTCGAGTTACGTAGGGGACCTCCGGGACCCGCTCTGGTGGCCTCAGGAAAGGCCAGTCCCCGTGCGAGTTGCTGGGGCCATCTCGGGATTCCTCTCCCGTCCATGCCGGGGCCTAAGACCTTGAGTGGAGTCGGGGCCGGAACCTGAGGATTCCTCTCCAGTGTTGCCATGGATCTTGGGTTGCTTCTGAGTCTCCCCAGGGGAGTCAGGCCTCGTCTCCAGTGGGGGCATGCACGTGCGCTTTCCTCCCGAGCTGCAGCAGTAGTGTCACACTTCCTGTCACGTGGATCAAGGGATCTGTGGCTTTCCCTCGAGGCTGTCCCTCGAGGCATTCTCACGAGGCTTACCCACAGGGCTGTGCCACGTGCCACCTTGGAGTGAGTCGATCCTCGGCGTGAAAGACGAGACGGTGAAGGGAAAAGAGGTTCCTCTGGAATGGACTGAGACATCTGGGGGACTCTTGGAATGGTGGCACCACCCTGGAGTTCCTCTCGCCGTTTCTGTTGAGAGGGCCTCCTCTGGAGATGCGATGGGAACGCCTGGAACTCTTGCCCGACGAAGGAGGGAAACGATCCCTCATCTCGAGCTACGAGGCGGAAACGGGGCTCCTCTGGATGTGGGCGGGACCCTCGTGTTTCCTCTCGAGTGGAGACGGGTACGTCGGGGAACTTCTTGATTTGCACCAAGGGTGTGAAAGACCCTTTCGAAGTTCCAGATGTGAGGTGTGATCAGCCTCGAGACGCCTCAGCGGAAATGGGCCTCATCTCGCCTGGAGGGGAGGACCTCCTGGAATTTCTCGAGTTGTGGCAGGTCTTCTCGAGTTACGACGGGGACCTCAGGGACCCGCTCTGTTGGCCTCAGGAAAGGCCAGTCCCCGTGCGAGTTGCTAGGGGCCATCTCGGGATTCCTCTCCCGTCCATGCCGGGGCCTAAGACCTTGTGTGGATTTGGTGCCAGAACCTGAGGATTCCTCTCCAGTGTTGCCATGGATCTTGGGGTGCTTCTGAGTCTCCCCAGGGGAGTCAGGCCTCGTCTCGAGTGGGGGCATGCACGTGCGCTTTCCTCCCGAGCTGCAGCAGTAGTGTCACGCTTCCTGTCACGTGGATCAAGGGATCTGTGGCTTTCCCTCGAGGCTGTCCCTCGTGGCTTTCCCACGAGGCTTTCCCACAGGGCTGTGCCACGTGCCACCTTGGTGTGAGTCGATCCTCGGCGTGAAAGACGAGACGGTGAAGGGAAAAGAGGTTCCTCTGGAATGGACTGAGACATCTGGGGGACTCTTGGAATGGTGGCACCACCCTGGAGTTCCTCTCGCCGTTTCTGTTGAGAGGGCCTCCTCTGGAGATGCGATGGGAACGCCTGGAACTCTTGCCCGACGAAGGAGGGAAAGGATCCCTCATCTCGAGCTACGAGGCGGAAACGGGTCTCCTCTGGATGTGGGCGGGACAGTCGTGTTTCCTCTCGATTTGAGACGGGTATGTTGGGGAACTTCTTGATTTGCACCAAGGGTGTGAAGGACCCCTTCGATGTTCCAGAGGTGAGGTGTGATCAGCCTCGAGACGCCTCAGCGGAAATGGGCCTCATCTCGCCTGGAGGGGAGAACCTCCTGGATTTTCTCGAGTTGCGGCAGGTCTTCTGGAGTTACGACGGGGACCTCAGGGACCCGCACTGTTGGCCTCCGGAAAGGCCAGTCCCCGTGCGAGTTGCTAGGGGCCATCTCGGGATTCCTCTCCCGTCCATGCCGGGGCCTAAGACCTTGTGTGGATTTGGTGCCAGAACCTGAGGATTCCTCTCCAGTGTTGCCATGGATCTTGGGTTGCTTCTGAGTCTCCCCAGTGGAGTCAGGCCTCGTCTCGAGTGGGGGCATGCACGTGCGCTTTCCTCCCGAGCTGCAGCAGTAGTGTCACGCTTCCTGTCACGTGGATCAAGGGTTCTGTGGTTTCCCTCGAGGCTTTCGCTAGAGGCTTTCAAACGAGGCTTTCCACACAGGGCTGTGCCACGTGCCACCTTGGTGTGAGTCGATCCTCGGCGTGAAAGACGAGCCGGTGAAGGGAAAAGAGGTTCCTCTGGAATGGACTGAGACATCTGGGGGACTCTTGGCGTGGTGGCACCACCCTGGAGTTCCTCTCGCCGTTCCTGTTGAGAGGGCCTCCTCTTGAGCTGCGACGGACGCCGGGAACTCTTTCCCGACGAAGCAGGGAAAGGATCCCTCATCTCGAGCTACGAGGCGGAAACGGGGCTCCTCTGGATGTGGGCGGGACACTCGTGTTTCCTCTCGAGTGGAGACGGGTATGTCCGGGGAACTTCTTGATTTGCACCAAGGGTGTGAAGGATCCTTAGAAGTTCCAGAGGTGAGGTGTGATCAGCTCGAGACGCCTCAGCGGAAATGGGCCTCATCTCGCCTGGAGGGGAGAACCTCCTGGATTCTCGCGTTGCGCAGGTCTTCTCGAGTTCGTCGAGGGACCTCCGGACCCGCTCTGGTGGCCTCAGGAAAGGCCAGTCCCCGTGCGAGTTGCTGGGGCCATCTCGGGATTCCTCTCCCGTCCATGCCGGGGCCTAAGACCTTGAGTGGAGTCGGGGCCGGAACCTGAGGATTCCTCTCCAGTGTTGCCTGGATCTTGGGTTGCTTCTGAGTCTCCCCAGGGGAGTCAGGCCTCGTCTCCAGTGGGGGCATGCACGTGCGCGTTCCTCCCGAGCTGCAGCAGTAGTGTCACACTTCCTGTCACGTGGATCAAGGGATCTGTGGCTTTCCTCGAGGCTGTCCCCGAGGCATTCTCACGAGGCTTACCCACAGGGCTGTGCCACGTGCCACCTTGGAGTGAGTCGATCCTCGGCGTGAAAGACGAGACGGTGAAGGGAAAAGAGGTTCCTCTGGAATGGACTGAGACATCTGGGGGACTCTTGGAATGGTGGCACCACCCTGGAGTTCCTCTCGCCGTTTCTGTTGAGAGGGCCTCCTCTGGAGATGCGATGGGAACGCCTGGAACTCTTGCCCGACGAAGGAGGGAAACGATCCCTCATCTCGAGCTACGAGGCGGAAACGGGGCTCCTCTGGATGTGGGCGGGACCCTCGTGTTTCCTCTCGAGTGGAGGACGGGTACGTCGGGGAACTTCTTGATTTGCACCAAGGGTGTGAAAGACCCTTTCGCAGTTCCAGATGTGAGGTGTGATCAGCCTCGAGACGCCTCAGCGGAAATGGGCCTCATCCCGCCTGGAGGGGAGGACCTCCTGGATTTTCTCGAGTTGCAGCAGGTCTTCTCGAGTTACGCGGGTACCTCAGGGACCCGCTCTTGTGGCCTCAGGAAAGGCCAGTCCCCGTGCGAGTTGCTAGGGGCCATCTCGGGATTCCTCTTCCGTCCATGCCGGGGCCGAAGACCTTGTGTGGATTTGGTGCCAAAACCTGAGGATTCCTCTCCAGTGTTGCCATGGATCTTGGGGTGCTTCTGAGTCTCCCCAGGGGAGTCAGGCCTCGTCTCCAGTGGGGGCATGCACGTGCGCTTTCCTCCCGAGCTGCAGCAGTATTGTCACGCTTCCTGTCACGTGGATCAAGGGATCTGTGGCTTTCCCTCGAGGCTGTCCCTCGAGGCATTCTCACGAGGCTTTCCCACAGGGCTGTGCCACGTGCCACCTTGGTGTGAGTCGATCCTCGGCGTGAAAGCCGAGACGGTGAAAGGAAAAGAGGTTCCTCTTGAATGGACTGAGACATCTGGGAGACTCTTGGAATGGTGGCACCACCCTGGAGCTCCTCGCCAGTTTCTGTTGAGAGGGCCTCCTCTTGAGATGCGACGGGAACGCCGGGAACTCTTTCCCGACGAAGCAGGGAAAGGATCCTTCATCTCGAGCTACGAGGCGGAAACGGTGCTCCTCTGGATGTGGGCGGAACCCTCGTGTCTACTCTCGAGTGGAGACGGGTATGTCGGGGAACTTCTTGATTTGCACCAAGGGTGTGAAGGACCCTTTCGAAGTTCCAGAGGTGAGGTGTGATCAGCCTCGAGACGCCTCAGCAGAAATGGGCCTCATCTCGCCTGGAGGGCAGAACCTCCTGGTTTTTCTCGAGTTGCGGCAGGTCTTCTCGAGTTACGACGGGGACATCAGGGACCCGCTCTGATGGCCTCTGGAAAGGCCAGTCCCCATGCGAGTGGCTAGGGGACCTCTCGTGATTCCTCTCCCGTCCATTCCGGGGCCTCAGTCCTTGTGTGGAGTCGGGCCGGAACCTGAGGATTCCTCTCCAGTGTTGGCATGGATCTTGGGGTGCTTCTGAGTCTCCCCAGGGGAGTCAGGCCTCGTCTCGAGTGGGGGCATGCACGTGCGATTTCCTCCCGAGCTGCAGGAGTAGTGTCACGCTTCCTGTCACGTGGATCAAGGGATCTGTGGCTTTCCCTCGAGGCTGTCCCTCGAGGCTTTTCCACAAGGCTTTCCCACAGGGCTGTGCCACGTGCCACCTTGGTGTGAGTCGATCCTCGGCGTGAAAGACGAGCCGGTGATGGGAAAAGAGGTTTCTCTGGAATGGCCTGAGACATCTGGGGGACTCTTGGAATGGTGGCACGACCCTGGAGTTCCTCTCGCCGTTCCTGTTGAGAGGGCCTCCTCTTGAGATGCGCTGGGAACGCCGGGAACTCTTTCCCGACGAAGCAGGGAAAGGATCCCTCATCTCGAGCTACGAGGCGGAAACGGGTCTCCTCTGGATGTGGGCGGGACCCTCGTGTTTCCTCTCGAGTGGAGACGGGTATGTCGGGGAACTTCTTGATTTGAACCAAGGGTGTGAAGGACCCTTTCGAAGTTCCAGAGTTGAGGTGTGATCAGCCTCGAGACGCCTCAGCGGAAATGGGCCTCATCTCGCCTGGAGGGCAGAACCTCCTGGATTTTCTCGAGTTGCGGCAGATCTTCTCGAGTTACGACGGGGACCTCAGGGACCCGCTCTGGTGGCCTCAGGAGAGGCCAATCCCGATGCGAGTTGCTAGGGAACCTCTCGGGATTCCTCTCCCGTCCATGCCGGGGCCTCAGTCCATGTGTGGAGTCGGGGCCGGAACCTGAGGATTCCTCTCCAGTGTTGCCATGGATTTTGAGGTGCTTCTGAGTCTCCCCAGGGGAGTCAGGCCTCGTCTCGAGTGGGGGCATGCACGTGCGCTTTCCTACCGAGCTGCAGCAGTAGTGTCACGCTTCCTGTGACGTGGATCAAGGGATCTGTGGCTTTCCCTCGAGTCTGTCCCTCGAGGCTTTTCCACAAGGCTTTCCAACAGGGCTGTGCCACGTGCCACCTTGTTGTGAATCGATCCTCGGCGTGAAAGACGAGCCGGTGATGGGAAAAGAGGTTCCTCTGGAATGGACTGAGACATCTGGGGGACTCTTGGAATGCTGGCACGACCCTGGAGTTCCTCTCGGCGTTCCTGTTGAGAGAGCCTCCTCTTGAGATGCGACGGGAACGCCGGGAACTCTTTCCCAACGAAGCAGGGAAAGGATCCCTCATCTCGAAGTACGAGGTGGAAACGGGGCTCCTCTGGAGTGGGCGGGACCCACGTGTTTCCTCTCGAGTGGAGACGGGTATGTCGGGGAACTTCTGATTTGCACCAAGGGTGTGAAGGCCCTTTCGAAGTTCCAGAGGTGAGGTGTGATCAGCCTCGAGTCGCCTCAGCGGAAATGGGCCTCATCTAGCCTGGAGGGCAGAACCTCCTGGATTTTCTCGAGTTGCGGCAGGTCTTCTCGAGTTACGACGGGGACCACAGGGACCCGCTCTGGTGGCCTCAGGAAAGGCCAGTCCCTATGCGCGTTGCTCGGGGACCTCTCGCGATTCCTCTCGTCCATGCCAGGTCCTCAGTCCTTGTGTGGAGTCGGGGCCGGACCCTGAGGGTTCCTCTCCAGTGTGCCATGGATCTTGGGGTGTTCTGAGTCTCCCCAGGGAGTCAGGCCTCGTCTCGAGTGGGGGCTTGCACGTGCGATTTCCTACCGAGCTGCAGCAGTAGTGTCACGCTTCCAGTCACGGGATCAGGGATCTGTGGCTTTCCCTCGAGGCTGTCCCTCGAGGCTTTCCCACGTGGCTTTCCCACAGGGCTGTGCCATGGGCCACCTTGGTGTGAGTCGACCCTCGGCGTGAAAGACGAGCCGGTGAAGGGAAAAGAGGTTCCTCTGGAATGGACTGAGACATCTGGGGGACTCTTGGAATGGTGGCACGACCCAGGAGTTCCTCTCGCCGTTCCTGTTGAGAGGGCCTCCTCTTGAGATGCGCCGGGAACGCAGGGAACTCTTTCCCGACGAAACAGGGAAAGGATTCCTCATCTCGAGCTACGAGGCGGAAATGGTGCTCCTCTGGATGTGGGCGGAACCCTCGTGTCTACTCTCGAGTGGAGACGGGTATGTCGGGGAACTTCTTGATTTGCACCAAGGGTGTGAAGGACCCTTTCAAAGTTCCAGAGGTGAGGTGTGATCAGACACGAGACGCCTCAGCGGAAATGGGCATCATCTCGCCTGGAGGGCAGAACCTCCTGCATTTTCTCGAGTTGCGGCAGGTCTTCTCGAGTTACGACGGGGATCTCTGGGACCCGCTCTGGTGGCCTCAGGAAAGGCCAGTCCCCATGCGAGTTGCTAGGGGACCTCTCGGGATACCTCTCCCGTCCATGCCGGGGCCTCAGTCCTTGTGTGGAGCCGGGGCCGGAACCTGAGGATTCCTCTCCAGTGTTGCCATGTATCTTGGGGTGCTTCTGAGTCTCCCCAGGGGAGTCAGGCCTCGTCTCGAGTGGGGGCATGCACGTGCGCTTTCCTCCCGAGCTGCAGTAGTAGTGTCACGCTTCCTGTCACGTGGATCAAGGGGTCTGTGGCTTTCCCTCGAGGGTGTCCCTCGAGGCTTTTCCACAAGGCTTTCCCACAGGGCTGTACCACGTGCCACCTTGTTGTGAGTCGATCCTCGGCGTGAAAGACGAGCCGGTGAATGGAAAAGAGGTTTCTCTGGAATGGACTGAGACATCTGGGGGACTCTTGGAATGGTGGCACGACCCTGGAGTTCCTCTCGCCGTTCCTGTTGAGAGGGCCTCCTCTTGAGATGCGCCGGGAACGCCGGGAACTCTTTCCCGACGAAGCAGGGAAAGGATGCCTCATCTCGAGCTACGAGGCAGAAACGGGGCTCCTCTGGATGTGGGCGGGACCCTCGTGCTTCCTCTCGAGTGGAGACGGGTATGTCCGGGAACTTCTTGATTTGCACCAAGGGTGTGAAGGACCCTTTCGACGTTCCAGAGGTGAGGTGTGATCAGCCTCGAGACGCCTCAGCGGAAATGGGCCTCTTCTCGCCTGGAGGGCAGAACCTCCTGGATTTTCTCGAGTTGCGGCAGGTCTTCTCGAGTTACGACGGGGACCTCAGGGACCCGCTCTGGTGGCCTCAGGAAAGGCCAGTCCCCATGCGAGTTGCGAGGGGCCCTCTCGGGATTCCTCTCCCGTCCATGCCGGGGCCTCAGTCGTTGTGTGGAGTCGAGGCCGGAACCTGAGGATTCCTCTCCAGTGTTGCCATGGATCTTGGGGTGCTTGTGAGTCTCCCCAGGGGAGTCAGGCCTCGTCTCGAGTGGGGGCATGCTCGTGCACTTTCCTCTCGAGCTGCAGCAGTAGTGTCACGCTTCCTGTCACGTGGATCAAGGGATCTGTGGCTTTCCCTCCAGGCTGTCCCTCGAGGCTTTCCCACGAGGCTTTGCCACAGGGCTGTGCCACGTGCCACCTTGGTGTGAGTCGATCCTCGGCGTGAAAGACGAGCCGGTGAAGGGAAAAGAGTTTCCTCTGGAATGGACTGAGACATCTGGGGGACTCTTGGAATGGTGGCACAACCCTGGAGTTCCTCTCGCCGTTCCTGTTGAGAGGTCCTCCTCTTGAGATGTGCCGGGAACGCCGGGAACTCTTTCCCGACGAAGCAGGGAAATGATCCCTCATCTCGAGCTACGAGGTGGAAACGGGGCTCCTCTGGATGTGGGCGGGACCCTCGTGTTTCCTCTCGAGTGGAGACGGGTATGTCGGGGACCTTCTTGATTTGCACCAAGGGTGTGAAGGATCCTTTCGAAGTTCCAGAGGTGAGGTGTGATCAGCCTCCAGACGCCTCAGCGGAAATGGGCCTCATCTCGCCTGGAGGGCAGAACCTCCTGGATTTTCTCGAGTTGCGGCAGGTCTTCTCGAGTTATGACGGGGACCTCAGGGACCCGCTCTGGTGGCCTCAGGAGAGGCCATTCCCCATGCGAGTTGCTAGGGGACCTCTCGGGATTCCTCTCCCGTCCATGCCGGGGCCTCAGTCCTTGTGTGGAGTCGGGGCCGGAACCTGAGGATTCCTCTCCAGTGTTGCCATGGATCTTGGGGTGCTTCTGAGTCTCCCCAAGGGAGTCAAGCCTCGTGTCGAATCGGGGCATGCACGTGCACTTTCCTCCCGAGCTGCAGCAGTAGTGTCACGCTTCCAGTCAGGTGGATCAAGGGATCTGTGGCTTTCCCTCGAGGCTGTCCCTCGAGGCTTTCCCACGAGGCTTTCCCACAGGGCTGTGCCACGTGCCACCTTTGTGTGAGTCGATCCTCGGCGTGAAAGATGAGCCGGTGAAGGGAAAAGAGGTTCCTCTGGAATGGACTGAGACATCTGGGGGACTCTTGGAATGGTGGCACGACCCTGGAGTTCCTCTGGCCGTTCCTGTCTTGATGGCCTCCTCTTGAGATGCTCCGGGAACGCCGGGAACTCTTTCCCGACGAAGCAGGGAAAGGATCCCTCATCTCGAGCTACGAGGCGGAAACGGGGCTCCTCTGGATGTGGGCGGGACCCTTGTGTTTCCTCTCGAGTGGAGACGGGTATGTCGGGGAACTTCTTGATTTACACCAAGGGTGTGAAGGACCCTTTCGAAGTTCCAGAGGTGAGGTGTGATCAGCCTCGAGACGCCTCAGCGGAAATGGGCCTCTTCTCGCCTGGAGGGCAGAACCTCCTGGATTTTCTCGAGTTGCGGCAGGTCTTCTCGAGTTACGACGGGGACCTCAGGGACCCGCTCTGGTGGCCTCAGGAAAGGCCAGTCCCCAAGCGAGTTGCGAGGGGCCCTCTCGGGATTCCTCTCCCGTCCATGCCGGGGCCTCAGTCGTTGTGTGGAGTCGAGGCCGGAACCTGAGGATTCCTCTCCAGTGTTGCCATGGATCTTGGGGTGCTTCTGAGTCTCCCCAGGGGAGTCAGGCCTCGTCTCGAGTGGGGGCATGCTCGTGCACTTTCCTCTCGAGCTGCAGCAGTAGTGTCACGCTTCCTGTCACGTGGATCAAGGGATCTGTGGCTTTCCCTCGAGGCTGTCCCTCGATGCTTTCCCACGAGGCTTTCCCACAGGGCTGTGCCACGTGCCACCTTGGTGTGAGTCGATCCTCGGCGTGAAAGACGAGCCGGTGAAGGGAAAAGAGTTTCCTCTGGAATGGACTGAGACATCTGGGGGACTCTTGGAATGGTGGCACAACCCTGGAGTTCCTCTCGCCGTTCCTGTTGAGAGGTCCTCCTCTTGAGATGTGCCGGGAACGCCGGGAACTCTTTCCCGACGAAGCAGGGAAATGATCCCTCATCTCGAGCTACGAGGTGGAAACGGGGCTCCTCTGGATGTGGGCGGGACCCTCGTGTTTCCTCTCGAGTGGAGACGGGTATGTCGGGGACGTTCTTGATTTGCACCAAGGGTGTGAAGGATCCTTTCGAAGTTCCAGAGGTGAGGTGTGATCAGCCTCGAGACGCCTCAGCGGAAATGGGCCTCATCTCGCCTGGAGGGGAGAACCTCCTGGATTTTCTCGAGTTGCGGCAGGTCTTCTCGAGTTATGACGGGGACCTCAGGGACCCCCTCTGGTGGCCTCAGGAGAGGCCATTCCCCATGCGAGTTGCTAGGGGACCTCTCGGGATTCCTCTCCCGTCCATGCCGGGGCCTCAGTCCTTGTGTGGAGTCGGGGCCGGAACCTGAGGATTCCTCTCCAGTGTTGCCATGGATCTTGGGGTGCTTCTGAGTCTCCCCAAGGGAGTCAAGCCTCGTGTCGAATCGGGGCATGCACGTGCACTTTCCTCCCGAGCTGCAGCAGTAGTGTCACGCTTCCAGTCAGGTGGATCAAGGGATCTGTGGCTTTCCCTCGAGGCTGTCCCTCGAGGCTTTCCCACGAGGCTTTCCCACAGGGCTGTGCCACGTGCCACCTTTGTGTGAGTCGATCCTCGGCGTGAAAGACGAGCCGGTGAAGGGAAAAGAGGTTCCTCTGGAATGGACTGAGACATCTGGGGGACTCTTGGAATGGTGGCACGACCCTGGAGTTCCTCTGGCCGTTCCTGTCTTGATGGCCTCCTCTTGAGATGCTCCGGGAACGCCGGGAACTCTTTCCCGACGAAGCAGGGAAAGGATCCCTCATCTCGAGCTACGAGGCGGAAACGGGGCTCCTCTGGATGTGGGCGGGACCCTTGTGTTTCCTCTCGAGTGGAGACGGGTATGTCGGGGAACTTCTTGATTTACACCAAGGGTGTGAAGGACCCTTTCGAAGTTCCAGAGGTGAGGTGTGATCAGCCTCGAGACGCCTCAGCGGAAATGGGCCTCTTCTCGCCTGGAGGGCAGAACCTCCTGGATTTTCTCGAGTTGCGGCAGGTCTTCTCGAGTTACGACGGGGACCTCAGGGACCCGCTCTGGTGGCCTCAGGAAAGGCCAGTCCCCATGCAAGTTGCGAGGGGCCCTCTCGGGATTCCTCTCCCGTCCATGCCGGGGCCTCTGTCGTTGTGTGGAGTCGAGGCCGGAACCTGAGGATTCCTCTCCAGTGTTGCCATGGATCTTGGGGTGCTTGTGAGTCTCCCCAGGGGAGTCAGGCCTCGTCTCGAGTGGGGGCATGCTCGTGCACTTTCCTCTCGAGCTGCAGCAGTAGTGTCACGCTTCCTGTCACGTGGATCAAGGGATCTGTGGCTTTCCCTCGAGGCTGTCCCTCGAGGCTTTCCCACGAGGCTTTCCCACAGGGCTGTGCCACGTGCCACCTTGGTGTGAGTCGATCCTCGGCGTGAAAGACGAGCCGGTGAAGGGAAAAGAGGTTCCTCTGGAATGGACTGAAACATCTGGGGGACTCTTGGAATGGTGGCACGACCCTGGAGTTCCTCTCGCCGTTCCTGTTGAGAGGGCCTCCTCTTGAGATGCGACGGGAACGCCGGGAACTCTTTCCCGACGAAGCAGGGATAGGATCCCTTATCTCGAGCTACGAGGCGGAAACGGTGCTCCTCTGGATGTGGGCGGGACCCTCGTGTTTCCTCTCGAGTGGAGACGGGTGTGTCGGGGAACTTCTTGATTTGCACCAAGGGTGTGAAGGACCCTTTTGAAGTTCCAGAGGTGAGGTATGATCAGCCTCGAGACGCCTCAGCGGAAATGGGCCTCTTCTCGCCTGGAGGGCAGAACCTCCTGGATTTTCTCGAGTTGCGGCAGGTCTTCTCGAGTTACGACGGGGACCTCAGGGACCCGCTCTGGTGGCCTCAGGAAAGGCCAGTCCCCATGCGAGTTGCGAGGGGCCCTCTCGGGATTCCTCTCCCGTCCATGCCGGGGCCTCAGTCGTTGTGTGGAGTCGAGGCCGGAACCTGAGGATTCCTCTCCAGTGTTGCCATGGATCTTGGGGTGCTTCTGAGTCTCCCCAGGGGAGTCAGGCCTCGTCTCGAGTGGGAGCATGCTCGTGCACTTTCCTCTCGAGCTGCAGCAGTAGTGTCACGCTTCTGTCACGTGGATCAAGGGATCTGTGGCTTTCCCTCGAGGCTGTCCCTCGAGGCTTTCCCACGAGGCTTTCCCACAGGGCTGTGCCACGTGCCACCTTGGTGTGAGTCGATCCTCGGCGTGAAAGACGAGCCGGTGAAGGGAAAAGAGTTTCCTCTGAAATGGACTGAGACATCTGGGGGACTCTTGGAATGGTGGCACGACCCTGGAGTTCCTCTCGCCGTTCCTGTTGAGAGGTCCTCCTCTTGAGATGTGCCGGGAACGCCGGGAACTCTTTCCCGACGAAGCAGGGAAATGATCCCTCATCTCGAGCTACGAGGTGGAAACGGGGCTCCTCTGGATGTGGGCGGGACCCTCGTGTTTCCTCTCGAGTGGAGACGGGTATGTCGGGGACGTTCTTGATTTGCACCAAGGGTGTGAAGGATCCTTTCGAAGTTCCAGAGGTGAGGTGTGATCAGCCTCGAGACGCCTCAGCGGAAATGGGCCTCATCTCGCCTGGAGGGCAGAACCTCCTGGATTTTCTCGAGTTGCGGCAGGTCTTCTCGAGTTATGACGGGGACCTCAGGGACCCCCTCTGGTGGCCTCAGGAGAGGCCATTCCCCATGCGAGTTGCTAGGGGACCTCTCGGGATTCCTCTCCCGTCCATGCCGGGGCCTCAGTCCTTGTGTGGAGTCGGGGCCGGAACCTGAGGATTCCTCTCCAGTGTTGCCATGGATCTTGGGGTGCTTCTGAGTCTCCCCAAGGGAGTCAAGCCTCGTGTCGAATCGGGGCATGCACGTGCACTTTCCTCCCGAGCTGCAGCAGTAGTGTCACGCTTCCAGTCAGGTGGATCAAGGGATCTGTGGCTTTCCCTCGAGGCTGTCCCTCGAGGCTTTCCCACGAGGCTTTCCCACAGGGCTGTGCCACGTGCCACCTTTGTGTGAGTCGATCCTCGGCGTGAAAGACGAGCCGGTGAAGGGAAAAGAGGTTCCTCTGGAATGGACTGAGACATCTGGGGGACTCTTGGAATGGTGGCACGACCCTGGAGTTCCTCTGGCCGTTCCTGTCTTGATGGCCTCCTCTTGAGATGCTCCGGGAACGCCGGGAACTCTTTCCCGACGAAGCAGGGAAAGGATCCCTCATCTCGAGCTACGAGGCGGAAACGGGGCTCCTCTGGATGTGGGCGGGACCCTTGTGTTTCCTCTCGAGTGGAGACGGGTATGTCGGGGAACTTCTTGATTTACACCAAGGGTGTGAAGGACCCTTTCGAAGTTCCAGAGGTGAGGTGTGATCAGCCTCGAGACGCCTCAGCGGAAATGGGCCTCTTCTCGCCTGGAGGGCAGAACCTCCTGGATTTTCTCGAGTTGCGGCAGGTCTTCTCGAGTTACGACGGGGACCTCAGGGACCCGCTCTGGTGGCCTCAGGAAAGGCCAGTCCCCATGCAAGTTGCGAGGGGCCCTCTCGGGATTCCTCTCCCGTCCATGCCGGGGCCTCTGTCGTTGTGTGGAGTCCAGGCCGGAACCTGAGGATTCCTCTCCAGTGTTGCCATGGATCTTGGGGTGCTTGTGAGTCTCCCCAGGGGAGTCAGGCCTCGTCTCGAGTGGGGGCATGCTCGTGCACTTTCCTCTCGAGCTGCAGCAGTAGTGTCACGCTTCCTGTCACGTGGATCAAGGGATCTGTGGCTTTCCCTCGAGGCTGTCCCTCGAGGCTTTCCCACGAGGCTTTCCCACAGGGCTGTGCCACGTGCCACCTTGGTGTGAGTCGATCCTCGGCGTGAAAGACGAGCCGGTGAAGGGAAAAGAGGTTCCTCTGGAATGGACTGAAACATCTGGGGGACTCTTGGAATGGTGGCACGACCCTGGAGTTCCTCTCGCCGTTCCTGTTGAGAGGGCCTCCTCTTGAGATGCGACGGGAACGCCGGGAACTCTTTCCCGACGAAGCAGGGATAGGATCCCTTATCTCGAGCTACGAGGCGGAAACGGTGCTCCTCTGGATGTGGGCGGGACCCTCGTGTTTCCTCTCGAGTGGAGACGGGTGTGTCGGGGAACTTCTTGATTTGCACCAAGGGTGTGAAGGACCCTTTTGAAGTTCCAGAGGTGAGGTATGATCAGCCTTGAGACGCCTCAGAGGGAATGGGCCTCTCGGGATTCCTCTCCCGTCCATGCCGGGGCATCTGTCCTTGTGTGGAGTCGGGGCCGGAACCTGAGGATTCCTCTCTAGTGTTGCCATTTATCTTGGGGTGCTTCTGAGTCTCCCCAGGGGAGTCAGGCCTCATCTCGAGTGGGGGCATGCACGTGCGCTTTCCTCCCGAGCTGCAGCAGTAGTGTCACGCTTCCTGTCACTTGGATCAAGGGATCTGCGGCTTTGCCTCGAGGCTTTCCCACGAGGCTTTCCCCCAGGGTTGTGCCACGTGCCACCTTGGTGTGAGTCGATCCTCGGCGTGAAAGACGAGCCGGTGAAGGGAAAAGAGGTTCCTCTGGAATGGACTGAGACATCTGGGGGACTCTTGGAATGGTGGCACGACCCTGGAGTTCCTCTCGCCGTTCCAGTTGAGAGGGCCTCCTCTTGAGATGCGACGGGAACGCCGGGAACTCTTTCCCGACGAAGCAGGGATAGGATCCCTCATCTCCAGCTACGAGGTGGAAACGGGGCTCCTCTGGATGTGGGCGGGACCCTCGTGTTTCCTCTCGAGTGGAGCCGGGTATGTCGCGGAACTTCTTGATTTGCACCAAGGGTGTGAAGGACCCTTTCGAAGTTCGAGAGGTGAGGTCTGATCAGCCTCGAGACGCCTCTGCGGAAATGGGACTCATCTCGCCTGGAGGGGAGAACCTCCTGGATTTTCTCGAGTTGCGGCAGGTCTTCTCGAGTTACGACGGGGACCTCAGGGACCCGTTCTGGTGGCCTCAGGAAAGGCCAGTCCCAATGCGTGTTGCTAGGGGACCTCTCGGGATTCCTCTCCCGTCCATGCTGGGGTCTCGTCCTTGTGTGGAGTCGGGGCCGGAACCTGAGGATTCCTCTCCAGTGTTGCCATGGATCTTGGGGTGCTTCTGAGTCTCCCCAGGGGAGTCAGGCCTCGTCTCGAGTGGGGGCATGCACGTGTGCTTTCCTCCAGATCTGCAGCAGTAGTGTCACGCTTCCTGTCACGTGGATCAAGGGATCTGCGGCTTTCCCTCCAGGCTTTCCCACGAGGCTTTCCTCCAGGGCTGTGCCACGTGCCACCTTGGTGTGAGTCGATCCTCGGCGTGAAAGACGAGCCGGTGAAGGGAAAAGAGTTTCCTCTGGAATGGACTTAGACATCTGGGGGCTCTTGGAGTGGTGGCACGACCCTGGAGTTCCTCTCGCCGTTCCTGTTGAGAGGGCCTCCTCTTGAGATGCGACCGGAACGCCGGGAACTCTTTCCCGACGAAGCAGGGAAAGGATCCCTCATCTCGAGCTACGAGGCGGAAACGGGGCTCCTCTGGATGTGGGCGGAACCCTCGTGTCTACTCTCGAGTGGAGACGGGTATGTCGGGGAACTTCTTGATTTGCACCAAGGGTGTGAAGGACCCTTTCGAAGTTCCAGAGGTGAGGTGTGATCAGCCTCGAGACGCCTCAGCGGAAATTGTCCTCATCTCTCCTGGAGGGCAGAACCTCCTGATTTTTCTCGAGTTGCGGCAGGTCTTCTCGAGTTACGACGGGGACCTCAGGGACCCGCTCTGATGGCCTCTGGAAAGGCCAGTCCCCATGCGAGTGGCTAGGGGACCTCTCGGGATTCCTCTCCCGTCCATGCCGGGGCCTCAGTCCTTGTGTGGAGTCGGGGCCGGAACCTGAGGATTCCTCTCCAGTGTTGGCATGGATCTTGGGGTGCTTCTGAGTCTCCCCAGGGGAATCAGGCCTCGTCTCGAGTGGGGGCATGCACGTGCGATTTCCTCCCGAACTGCAGGAGTAGTGTCACGCTTCCTGTCACGTGGATCAAGGGATCTGTGGCTTTCCCTCGAGGCTGTCCCTCGAGGCTTTTCC
Organism: Budorcas taxicolor; assembly: GCF_023091745.1. NCBI lineage: Eukaryota > Metazoa > Chordata > Mammalia > Artiodactyla > Bovidae > Budorcas > Budorcas taxicolor. The sequence continues at coordinate 211,576 of NW_026292559.1, forward strand.
ACAAGGCTTTCCCACAGGGCTGTGCCACGTGTCACCTTGGTGTGAGTCGATCCTCGGCGTGAAAGACCAGCCGGTGAAGGGAAAAGAGGTTCCTCTGGAATGGACTGAGACATCTGGGGGACTCTTGGAATGCTGGCACGACCCTGGAGTTCCTCTCGGCGTTCCTGTTGAGAGAGCCTCCTCTTGAGATGCGACGGGAACGCCGGGAACTCTTTCCCGACGAAGCAGGGAAAGGATCCCTCATCTCGAAGTACGAGGTGGAAACGGGGCTCCTCTGGATGTGGGCGGGACCCACGTGTTTCCTCTCGAGTGGAGACGGGTATGTCGGGGAACTTCTTGATTTGCACCAAGGGTGTGAAGGACCCTTTCGAAGCTCCAGAGGTGAGGTGTGATCAGCCTCGAGACGCCTCAGCGGAAAAGGGCCTCATCTCGCCTGGAGGGCAGAACCTCCTGGATTTTCTCGAGTTGCGGCAGGTCTTCTGGAGTTACGACGGGGACCACAGGGACCCGCTCTGGTGGCCTCAGGAAAGGCCAGTCCCTATGCGAGTTGCTCGGGGACCTCTCGCGATTCCTCTCCCGTCCATGCCGGGTCCTCAGTCCTTGTGTGGAGTCGGGGAAGGAACCTGAGGATTCCTCTCCAGTGTTGCCATGGATCTTGGGGTGTTTCTGAGTCTCCCCAGGGGAGTCAGGCCTCGTCTCGAGTGGGGTCTTGCACGTGCGATTTCCTACCGTGCTGCAGCAGTAGTGTCACGCTTCCAGTCACGTGGATCAAGGGATCTGTGGCTTTCACTCGAGGCTGTCCCTCGAGGCTTTCCCACGTGGCTTTCCCACAGGGCTGTGCCACGGGCCACCTTGGTGTGAGTCGACCCTCGGCGTGAAAGACGAGCCGGTGAAGGGAAAAGAGGTTCCTCTGGAATGGACTGAGACATCTGGGGGACTCTTGGAATGGTGGCACGACCCTGGAGTTCCTCTCGCCGTTCCTGTTGAGAGGGCCTCCTCTTGAGATGCGCCGGGAACGCAGGGAACTCTTTCCTGACGAAGCAGGGAAAGGATCCCTCATCTCGAGCTACGAGGCGGAAATGGTGCTCCTCTGGATGTGGGCGGAACCCTCGTGTCTACTCTCGAGTGGAGACGGGTATGTCGGGGAACTTCTTGATTTGCACCAAGGGTGTGAAGGACCCTTTCAAAGTTCCAGAGGTGAGGTGTGATCAGACACGAGACGCCTCAGCGGAAATGGGCCTCATCTCGCCTGGAGGGCAGAACCTCCTGCATTTTCTCGAGTTGCGGCAGGTCTTCTCGAGTTACGACGGGGATCTCTGGGACCCGCTCTGGTGGCCTCAGGAAAGGCCAGTCCCCATGCGAGTTGCTAGGGGACCTCTCGGGATTCGTCTCCCGTCCATGCCGGGGCCTCAGTCCTTGTGTGGAGTCGGGGCCGTAACCTGAGGATTCCTCTCCAGTGTTGCCATGGATCTTTGGGTGCTTCTGAGTCTCCCCAGGGGAGTTAGGCCTCGTCTCGAGGAGGGGCATGCACGTGCGCTTTCCTCCCGAGCTGCAGCAGTAGTGTCACGCTTCCTGTCACGTGGATCAAGGGATCTTTGGCTTTCCCTCGAGGCTTTCGCTCGACGCTTTCCCACGACGCTTTCCCACAAGGCTGTCCCACGTGCCACCTTGGTGTGAGTCGATCCTCGGCGTGAAATACGAGCTGGTGAAGGGAAAAGAGGTTCCTCTGGAATGGACTGAAACATCTGGGGGACTCTTGGAATGGTGGCACGACCCTGGAGTTCCTCTCGCCGTTCCTGTTGAGAGGGCCTCCTCTTGAGATGAGACGGGAACGCCGGGAACTCTTTCCCGACGAAGCAGGGAAAGGATCCCTCATCTCGAGCTACGAGGCGGAAACGGGTCTCCTCTGGATGTGGGCGGGACCCTCGTGTTTCCTCTCGAGTGGAGACGGGAGTGTCGGGGAACTTCTTGATTTGCACGAAGGGTGTGAAGGACCCTTTTGAAGTTCCAGAGGTGAGGTATGATCAGCCTTGAGACGTCTCAGCGGAAATGGGCCTCTCGGGATTCCTATCCCGTCCATGCTGGGGCATCTGTCCTTGTGTGGAGTCGGGGCTGGAACCTGAGGATTCCTCTCCAGTGTTGCCATGGATCTTGGGGTGCTTCTGAGTCTCCCCAGGGGAGTCAGGCCTCATCTCGAGTGGGGGCATGCACGTGCGCTTTCCTCCCGAGCTGCAGCAGTAGTGTCACGCTTCCTGTCACTTGGATCAAGGGATCTGCGGCTTTACCTCGAGGCTTTCCCACGAGGCTTTCCCCCAGGGTTGTGCCACGTGCCACCTTGGTGTGAGTCGATCCTCGGCGTGAAAGACGAGCCGGTGAAGGGAAAAGAGGTTCCTCTGGAATGGACTGAGACATCTGGGGGACTCTTGGAATGGTGGCACGACCCTGGAGTTCCTCTCGCCGTTCCTGTTGAGAGGGCCTCCTCTTGAGATGCGACGGGAACGCCGGGAACTCTTTCCCGATGAAGCAGGGATAGGATCCCTCATCTCCAGCTACGAGGTGGAAACGGGGCTCCTCTGGATGTGGGCGGGACCCTCGTGTTTCCTCTCGAGTGGAGCCGGGTATGTCGCGGAACTTCTTGATTTGCACCAAGGGTGTGAAGGACCCTTTCGAAGTTCCATAGGTGAGGTGTGATCAGCCTCGAGACGCCTCTGTGGAAATGGGCCTCATCTCGCCTGGAGGGGAGAACCTCCTGGATTTTCTCGAGTTGCGGCAGGTCTTCTCGAGTTACGACGGGGACCTCAGGGACCCGTTCTGGTGGCCTCAGGAAAGGCCAGTCCCAATGCGTGTTGCTAGGGGACCTCTCGGGATTCCTCTCCCGTCCATGCTGGGGTCTCAGTCCTTGTGTGGAGTCGGGGCCGGAACCTGAGGATTCCTCTCCAGTGTTGCCATGGATCTTGGGGTGCTACTGAGTCTCCCCAGGGGAGTCAGGCCTCGTCTCGAGTGGGGCATGCACGTGTGCTTTCCTCCAGATCTGCAGCAGTAGTGTCACGCTTCCTGTCACGTGGATCAAGGGATCTGCGGCTTTCCCTCCAGGCTTTCCCACGAGGCTTTCCCCCAGGGCTGTGCCACGTGCCACCTTGGAGTGAGTCGATCCTCGGCGTGAAAGACGAGCCGGTGAAGGGAAAAGAGGTTCCTCTGGAATGGACTGAGACATCTGGCGGACTCTTGGAATGGTGACACGACCCTGGAGTTCCTCTCGCCGTTCCTGTTGAGAGGGCATCCTCTTGAGATGCGACGGGAACGCCGGGAACTCTTTCCCGACGAAGCAGGGAAAGGATCCCTCATCTCGAGCTACGAGGCGGAAACGGGGCTCCTCTGGATGTGGGCGGGACCCCCGTGTTTCCTCTCGAGTGGAGACGGGTATGTCGGGGAACTTCTTGATTTGCACCAAGGGTGTGAAGGACCCTTTCGAAGTTCCAGAGGTGAGGTGTGATCAGCCTCGAGACGCCTCTGCAGAAATGGGCCTCATCTCGCCTGGAGGGGAGAACCTCCTGGATTTTCCCGAGTTGAGGCAGGTCTTCTCGATTTACGACGGGGACCTCAGGGACCCGCTCTGGTGGAGTCAGGAAAGGCCATTCCCCATGCGAGTTGCTAGGGGACCTCTCGGGATTCCTCTCCCGTCCATGCCGGGGCCTCAGTCCTTGTGTGGAGTCGGGGCCGGAACCTGAGGATTCCTCTCCAGTGTTGCCATGGATCTTGGGGTGCTTCTGAGACTCCCCAGGGGAGTCAGGCCTCGTCTCGAGTGGGGGCATGCACGTGCGCTTTCCTCCCGAGCTACAGCAGTAGTGTCACGCTTCCTGTCACGTGGATCAAGGGATCTGCGGTTTTGCCTCGAGGCTTTCCCACGAGGCTTTCCCACAGGGCTGTGCCACGTGCCACCTTGCTGTGAGTCGATCCTCGGCGTGAAAGACGAGCCGGTGAAGGGAAAAGTGTTTCCTCTGGAATGGACTGAGATATCTGGGGGACTCTTGGAATGGTGGCACGACCCTGGAGTTACTCTCGCCGTTCCTGTTGAGAGGGTCTCCTCCTGAGATGCGACCGGAACGTCGGGAACTCTTTCCCGACGAAGCAGGGAAAGGATCCCTCATCTCGAGCTACGAGGCGGAAACGGGGCTCCTCTGGATGTGGCGGTACCCTCGTGATTCCTCTCGAGTGGAGACGGGTATGTCGGGGAACTTCTTGATTTGCACCAAGGGTGTGAAGGACCCTTTCGAAGTTCCAGAGGTGAGGTGTGATCAGCCTCGAGACGCCTCAGCAGAAATGGGCCTCATCTCGCCTGGAGGGGAGAACCTCCTGGATTTTCTCGAGTTGCGGCAGGTCTTCTGGAGTTACGACGGGGACCTCAGGGACCCGCTCTGGTGGCCTCAGGAAAGGCCAGTCGCCATTCGAATTGCTAGGGGCGATCTCGGGATTCCTCTCCCGTCCATGCCTGGGCCTAAGACCTTGTGTGGAGTCGCGGCCGGAACCTGAGGATTCCTCTCCAGTGTTGCCATGGATCTTGGGGTGCTTCTGAGTCTCCCCAGGGGAGTCAGGCCTCGTCTCGAGTGGTGGCATGAACGTGCGCTTTCCTCCCGAGGTGCAGCAGTAGTGTCACGCTTCCTGTCACGTGGATCAAGGGATCTGTGGTTTCCCTCGAGGCTTTCGCTCGAGGCTATCCCACGAGGGTTTCCCACAGGTATGTGCCAAGTGCCACCTTGGTGTGAGTCGATCCTCGGCGTGAAAGACGAGCCGGTGAAGGGAAAAGAGGTTCCTCTGGAATGGACTGAGACTTCTGCGGGACTCTTGGAATGGTGGCACGACCCTGGAGTTCCTCTCTCCATTCCTGTTGATAGGGCCTCCTCTTGAGATGCGACCGGAACGCCGGGAACTCTTTCCCGACGAAGCAGGGAAAGGATCCCTCATCTCGAGCTACGAGTCGGAAATGGGGCTCCTCTGGATATCGGCGGGACCCTCGTGTTTCCTCTCGAGTGGAGACGGGTAAGTCGGGGAACTTCTTGATTTGCACCAAGGGTGTGAAGGACCCTTTCGAAGTTCCAGAGGTGAGGTGTGATCAGCCTCGAGACGCCTCAGCGGAAATGGGCCTCATCTCGCCTGGAGGGGAGAACCTCCTGGATTATCTCGAGTTGCGGCAGGTCTTCTCGAGTTACGACGGGGACCTCAGGGACCCGCTCTGGTGGCCTCAGGAAAGGCCAGTCCCCATTCAAGTTGCTAGGGGCCATCTCGGGATTCCTCTCCCGTCCATGCCGGGGCCTAAGACCTTGTGTGGAGTCAGGGCCGGAACCTGAGGATTCCTCTCCAGTGTTGCCATGGATCTTGGGGTGCTTCTGAGTCTCCCCAGGGGAGTCAGGCCTCGTCTCGAGGAGGGGCATGCACGTGCGCTTTCCTCCCGAGCTGCAGCAGTAGTGTCACGCTTCCTGTCACGTGGATCAAGGGATCTGCGGGTTTGCCTCGAGGCTTTCCCACGAGGCTTTCCCCCAGGGTTGTCCCACGTGCCACCTTGGTGTGAGTCGATCCTCGGCGTGAAAGACGAGCCAGTGAAGGGAAAAGAGGTTCCTCGGGAATGGACTGAGACATCTGGGGGACTCTTGGAATGGTGGCACGACCCTGGAGTTCCTCTCTCCGTTCCTGTTGGGAGGGCCTCCTCTTGAGATGGGACGGGAAGGCCGGGAACTCTCTCCCGACGAAGCAGGGAAAGGATCCCTCATCTCCAGCTACGAGGCGTAAACGGGGCTTCTCTGGATGTGGGCGGGACCCTCTTGTTTCCTCTCGAGTGGAGACGGGTAAGTCGGGGAACTTCTTGATTTGCACCAAGGGTGTGAAGGACCCTTTCGAAGTTCCAGAGGTGAGGTGTGATCAGCCTCGAGACGCCTCAGCGGAAATGGGCCTCATCTCGCCTGGAGGGGAGAACCTCCTGGATTTTCTCGAGTTTCGGCAGGTCTTCTCGAGTTACTACGGGGACCTCAGGGACCCGCTCTGGTGGCCTCAGGAAAGGCCAGTCGCCATGAGAGTTGCTAGGGGACCTAACGGGATTCCTCTCCCGTCCATGCCGGGGCATCAGTCCTTGTGTGGAGTCGGGGCCGGAACCTGAGGATTCCTCTCCAGTGTTGCCATGGATCTTGGGGTGCTTCTGAGTCTCCCAAGGGGAGTCAGGCCTCATCTCGAGTGGGGGCATGCACGTGCGCTTTCCTCCCGAGCTGCAGCAGTAGTGTCACGCTTCCTGTCACGTGGATCAAGGGATCTGAGGCTTTGACTCGAGGCTTTCCCACGAGGCTTTCCCCCAGGGTTGTGCCACGTGCCACCTTGGTGTGGGTCGATCCTCGGCGTGAAAGACGAGCCAGTGAAGGGAAAAAAGCTTCCTCTGGAATGGACTGAGACATCTGGGGGACTCTTGGAATGGTGGCACGACCCTGGAGTTCCTCTCGCCGTTCCTGTTGAGAGGGCCTCCTCTTGAGATGCGACGGGAAGGCCGGGAACTCTTTCCCGACGAAGCAGGGATAGGATCACTCATCTCCAGCTACGAGGCGGAAACGGGGCTCCTCTGGATGAGGGCGGGACCCTCGTGTTTCCTCTCGAGTGGAGACGGGTATGTCGGGGAACTTCTTGATTTGCACCAAGGGTGTGAAGGACCCTTTCGAAGTTCCAGAGGTGAGGTGTGATCAGCCTCGAGACGCCTCTGCGGAAATGGGCCTCATCACGCCTGGAGGGGAGAAACTCCTGGATTTTCCCGAGTTGCCGCAGGTCTTCTCGATTTACGACAGGGACCTCAGGGACCCGCTCTGGTGGAGTCAGGAAAGGCCATTCCCCATACGAGTTGCTAGGGGACCTCTCGGGATTCCTCTCCCGTCCATGCCGGGTCCTCAGTCCTTGTGTGGAGTCGGGGCCGGAACCTGAGGATTCCTCTCCAGTGTTGCCATGGATCTTGGGGTGCTTCTGAGACTCCCCAGGGGAGTCAGGCCTCGTCTCGAGTGGGGGCATGCACGTGTGCTTTCCTCCCGAGCTGCAGCAGTAGTGTCACGCTTCCTGTCACGTGGAATAAGGGATCTGTGCTTTCCCTCGAGGCTTTCGCTCGAGGCTATCACACGAGGGTTTCCCACAGGGATGTGCCACGTGCCACCTTGGTGTGAGTCTATCCTCGACGTGAAAGACGAGCCGGTGAAGGGAAAAGAGGTTCCTCTGGAATGGACTGAGACATCTGGGGGACTCTTGGAATGGTGGCACCACCCTGGAGTTCCTCTCGCTGTTTCTGTTGAGAGGGCCTCCTCTGGAGATGCGATGGGAACGCCTGGAACTCTTGCCCGACGAAGGAGGGAAAGGATCCCTCATCTCGAGCTACGAGGCGGAAACGGGGCTCCTCTGGATGTGGGCGGGACACTCGTGTTTCCTCTCGAGTGGAGACGGGTATGTCGGGGAACTTCTTGATTTGCACCAAGGGTGTGAAGGACCCTTTCGAAGTTCCAGAGGTGAGGTGTGATCAGCCTCGAGACGCCTCAGTGGAAATGGGCCTCATCTCGCCTGGAGGGGAGAACCTCCTGGATATTCTCGAGTTGAGGCAGGTCTTCTCGAGTTACGACGGGGACCTCCGGGACCCTCTCTGGTGGCCTCAGGAAAGGCCAGTCCCCGTGCGAGTTGCTAGGGGCCATCTCGGGATTCCTCTCCCGTCCATGCTGGGGCCTAAGTCCTTGTGTGGAGTCGGGGCCGGAACCTGAGGATTCCTCTCCATTGTTGCCATGGATCTTGGGGTGCTTCTGAGTCTCCCCAGGGGAGTCAGGCCTCGTCTCGAGTGGGGGCATGCACGTGCGCTTTCCTCCCGAGCTGCAGCAGTAGTGTCACGCTTCCTGTCACGTGGATCAAGGGTTCTGTAGTTTTCCTCGAGGCTTTCGCTAGAGGCTTTCCCACGAGGCTTTCCCACAGGGCTGTGCCACGTGCCACCTTGGTGTGAGTCGATCCTCGGCGTGAAATACGAGCCGGTGAAGGGAAAAGAGATTCCTCTGGAATGGACTGAGACATCTGGGGGACTCTTGGAATGGTGGCACGACCCTGGAGTTCCTCTCGCCGTTCCTGTTGAGAGGGCCTCCTCTTGAGATGCGACGGGAACGCCGGGAACTCTTTCCCGACGAAGCAGGGAAAGGATCCCTCATCTCGAGCTACGAGGCGGAAACGGGGCTCCTCTGGATGTGGGCGGGACCCTCGTGTTTCCTCTCGAGTGGAGACGGGTATGTCGGGGAACTTCTTGATTTGCACCAAGGGTGTGAAGGACCCTTTCGAAGTTCCAGAGGTGAGGTCTGATCAGCCTCGAGACGCCTCAGAGGAAATTGGCTTCGTCTCGCCTGGAGGGGAGAACCTTCTGGATTATCTCGAGTTGCGGCATGTCTTCTCGAGTTACTACAGCGAACTCAGGGACCCGCTCTGGTCACCTCAGGAGAGGCCAGTCCCCATGCGAGTTGCTAGGGGCCATCTCGGGAATCCTCTCCCGGCCATGCCGCGGTCTAAAACCTTGTGTGGAGTCGGGGCCGGAACCTGAGGATTCCTCTCCAGTGTTGCCATGGATTTTGGGGTGCTTGTAAGTCTCCCCAGGGGAGTCAGGCCTCGTCTCGAGTGGGGGCATGCACGTGCGCTTTCCTCCCGAGCTGCAGCAGTAGTGTCACGCTTCCTGTCACGTGGATCAAGGGTTCTGTGGTTTCCCTCGAGGCTTTCGCTAGAGGCTTTCCCACGAGGCTTTCCCACAGGGCTGTGCCACGTGCAACCTTGGTGTGAGTCGATCCTCGGCGTGAAAGACGAGCCGGTGAAGGGAAAAGAGGTTCCTCTGGAATGGACTGAGACATCTGGGGGACTCTTGGAGTGGTGGCACCACCCTGGAGTTCCTCTCGCCGTTCCTGTTGAGAGGGCCTCCTCTTGAGATGCGACGGGAAGGCCGGGAACTCTTTCCCGACGAAGCAGGGAAAGGATCCCTCATCTCGAGGTACGAGGCGGAAACGGGGCTCCTCTGGATGTGGGCGGGACCCTCGTGTTTCCTCTCGAGTGGAGACGGGTACGTCGGGGAACTTCTTGATTTGCACCAAGGGTGTGAAGGACCCTTTCGAAGTTCCAGAGGTGAGGTGTGATCAGCCTCGAGACGCCTCAGCGGAAATGGGCCTCATCTCGCCTGGAGGGGAGGACCTCCTGGATTTTCTCGAGTTGCGGCAGGTCTTCTGGAGTTACGACGTGGACCTCAGGGACCCGCTCTGGTGGCCTCAGGAAAGGCCAGTCCCCGTGCGAGTTGCTGTGGGCCATCTCGGGATTCCTCTCCCGTCCATGCCGGGGCCGAAGACCTTGTGTGGAGTCGGGGCCGGAACCTTAGGATTCCTCTCCAGTGTTGCCATGGATCTTAGGGTGCTTCTGAGTCTCCCCAGGGGAGTCAGGCCTTGTCTCGAGTGGGGGCATCCATGTGCGCTTTCCTCCCGAGCTGCAGCAGTAGTGTCACACTTCCTGTCACGTGGATCAAGGGATCTGTGGCTTTCCCTCGAGGCTGTCCCTCGAGGCTTTCCCACCAGGCTTTCCCAGAGGGCTGTGCCACGTGCTACGTTGGTGTGAGTCGATCCTCGGCGTGAAAGACGAGCCGGTGAAGGGAAAAGAGGTTCCTCTGGAATGGACTGAGACATCTGGGGGACTCTTGAAATGGTGGCACGACCCTGGAGTTCCTCTCGCCGTTCCTGTTGAGAGGGCCTCATCTTGAGATGCGCCGGGAACGCCGGGAACTCTTTCCCGACGAAGCAGGGAAAGGATCCCTCATCTTGAGCTACGAGGCGGAAACGGGGCTCCTCTGGATGTGGGCGGGACCCTCGTTTTTCCTCTCGAGTGGAGACGGGTATGTCGGGGAACTTCTTGATTTGCACCAAGGGTGTGAAGGACCCTTTCGAAGTTCCAGATGTGAGGTGTGATCAGCCTCGAGACGCCTCAGCGGAATTGGGACTCATCTCGCCTGGAGGGGAGAACCTCCTGGATTTTCTGGAGTTGTGGCAGGTCTTCTGGAGTTACAACGGGGACCTCAGGGACCCGCACTTGTGGCCTCCGGAAAGGCCAGTCCCCGTGCGAGTTGCTAGGGGCCATTTCGGGATTCCTCTCCCGTCCATGCCGGGGCCGAAGACCTTGAGTGGAGTCGGGCCCGGAACCTGAGGATTCCTCTCCAGTGTTGCCATGGATCTTGGGTTGCTTCTGAGTCTCCCCAGGGGAGTCAGGCCTCGTCTCGAGTGGGGGCATGCACGTGAGCTTTCCTCCCGAGCTGCAGCAGTAGTGTCACGCTTCCTGTCACGTGGATAAAGGGCTCTGTGGTTTCCCTCGAGGCTTTCGCTAGAGGCTTTCCCACGAGGGTTTCCCACAGAGCTCTGCCACGTGCCACCTTGGTGTGAGTCGATCCTCGGCGTGAAAGACGAGACGGTGAAGGGTAAAGAGGTTCCTCTGGAATGGACTGAGACATCTGGGGGACTCTTGAAATGGTGGCACGACCCTGGAGTTCCTCTCGCCGTTCCTGTTGAGAGGGCCTCCTCTTGAGATGCGACGGGAACGCCGAGAACTCTTTCCCGACGAAGCAGGGAAAGGATCCCTCATCTCGAGCTACGAGGCGGAAACGGGGCTCCTCTGGATGTGGGCGGGACCCTCGTTTTTCCTCTCGAGTGGAGACGGGTATGTCGGGGAACTTCTTGATTTGCACCAAGGGTGTGAAGGACCCTTTCGAAGTTCCAGAGGTGAGGTGTGATCAGCCTCGAGACGCCCCAGCGGAAATGGGCCTCATCTCTCCTGTAGGGGAGAACCTCCTGGATTTTCTCGAGTTGCGGCAGGTCTTCTGGTGTTACGACGGGGACCTCAGGGACCCGCACTGGTGGCCTCCGGAAAGGCCTGTCCCCGTGCGAGTTGCTAGGGGCCATCTCGGGATTCCTCTCCCGTCCATGCCGGGGCCTAAGACCTTGTGTGGATTTGGTGCCAGAACCTGAGGATTCCTCTCCAGTGTTGCCATGGATCTTGGGGTGCTTCTGAGTCTCCCCAGGGGAGTCAGGCCTCGTCTCGAGTGGGGGCATGCACGTGCGCTTTCCTCCCGAGCTGCAGCAGTAGTGTCACGCATCCTGTCACGTGGATCAAGGGATCTGTGGCTTTCCCTCGAGGCTGTCCCTCGAGGCTTTCCCACGAGGCTTTCCCACAGGGCTGTGCCACGTGCCACCTTGGTGTGAGTCGATCCTCGGCGTGAAAGACGAGACGGTGAAGGGAAAAGAGGTTCCTCTGGAATGGACTGAGACATCTGGGGGACTCTTGGAAAGGTGGCACCACCCTGGAGTTCCTCTCGCCGTTTCTGTTGAGAGGGCCTCCTCTGGAGATGCGATGATAACGCCTGGAACTCTTGCCCGACGAAGGAGGGAAAGGATCCCTCATCTCGAGCTACGAGGCGGAAACGGGGCTCCTCTGGATGTGGGCGGGACACTCGTGTTTCCTCTCGAGTGGAGACGGGTATGTCGGGGAACTTCTTGATTTGCACCAAGGGTGTGAAGGACCCTTTCGAAGTTCCAGAGGTGAGGTGTGATCAGCCTCGAGACGCCTCAGCGGAAATGGGCCTCATCTCGCCTGGAGGGGAGAACCTCCTGGATATTCTCGAGTTGCGGCAGGTCTTCTCGAGTTACGACGGGGACCTCCGGGACCCACTCTGGTGGCCTCAGGAAAGGCCAGTCCCCGTGCGAGTTGCTAGGGGCCATCTCGGGATTCCTCTCCCGTCCATGCCGGGGCCTAAGACCTTGAGTGGAGTCGGGGCCGGAACCTGAGGATTCCTCTCCAGTGTTGCCATGGATCTTGGGTTGCTTCTGAGTCTCCCCAGGGGAGTCAGGCCTCGTCTCGAGTGGGGGCATGCACGTGCGCTTTCCTCCCGAGCTGCAGCAGTAGTGTCACGCTTCCTGTCACGTGGATCAAGGGTTCTGTGGTTTCCCTCGAGGCTTTCGCTAGAGGCTTTCCCACGAGGCTTTCCCACAGGGCTGTGCCACGTGCCACCTTGGTGTGAGTCGATCCTCGGCGTGAAAGACGAGCCGGTGAAGGGAAAAGAGGTTCCTCTGGAATGGACTGAGACATCTGGGGGACTCTTGGAGTGATGGCACCACCCTGGAGTTCCTCTCGCCGTTCCTGTTGAGAGGGCCTCCTCTTGAGATGCGACGGGAAGGCCGGGAACTCTTTCCCGACGAAGCAGGGAAAGGATCCCTCATCTCGAGGTACGAGGCGGAAACGGGGCTCCTCTGGATGTGGGCGGGACCCTCGTGTTTCCTCTCGAGTGGAGACGGGTACGTCGGGGAACTTCTTGATTTGCACCAAGGGTGTGAAGGACCCTTTCGAAGTTCCAGAGGTGAGGTGTGATCAGCCTCGAGACGCCTCAGCGGAAATGGGCCTCATCTCGCCTGGAGGGGAGGACCTCCTGGATTTTCTCGAGTTGCGGCAGGTCTTCTCGAGTTACGACGGGGACCTCAGGGACCCGCTCTGGTGGCCTCAGGAAAGGCCAGTCCCCGTGCGAGTTGCTGGGGGCCATCTCGGGATTCCTCTCCCGTCCATGCCGGGGCCGAAGACCTTGTGTGGAGTCGGGGCCGGAACCTTAGGATTCCTCTCCAGTGTTGCCATGGATCTTAGGGTGCTTCTGAGTCTCCCCAGGGGAGTCAGGCCTCGTCTCGAGTGGGGGCATGCACGTGAGCTTTCCTCCCGAGCTGCAGCAGTAGTGTCACGCTTCCTGCAACGTTGATAAAGGGCTCTGTGGTTTCCCTCGATGCTTTCGCTAGAGGCTTTCCCACGAGGCTTTCCCACAGGGCTCTGCCACGTGCCACCTTGGTGTGAGTCGATCCTCGGCGTGAAAGACGAGACGGTGAAGGGAAAACAGGTTCCTCTGGAATGGACTGAGACATCTGGGGGACTCTTGAAATGGTGTCACGACCCTGGAGTTCCTCTCGCCGTTCCTGTTGAGAGGGCCTCCTCTTGAGATACGACGGGAACGCCGGGAACTCTTTCCCGACGAAGCAGGGAAAGGATCCCTCATCTCGAGCTACGAGGCGGAAACGGGGCTCCTCTGGATGTGGGCGGGACCCTCGTGTTTCCTCTCGAGTGGAGACGGGTATGTCGGGGAACTTCTTGATTTGCACCAAGGGTGTGAAGGACCCTTTCGAAGTTCCAGAGGTGAGGTGTGATCAGCCTCGAGACGCCTCAGCGGAAATGGGCCTCATCTCGCCTGGAGGGGAGAACCTCCTGGATATTCTCGAGTTGCGGCAGGTCTTCTCGAGTTACGACGGGGACCTCCGGGACCCGCTCTGGTGGCCTCAGGAAAGGCCAGTCCCCGTGCGAGTTGCTAGGGGTCATCTCGGGATTCCTCTCCCCTCCATGCCGGGGCCTAAGACCTTGAGTGGAGTCGGGGCCGGAACCTGAGGATTCCTCTCCAGTGTTGCCATGGATCTTGGGTTGCTTCTGAGTCTCCCCAGGGGAGTCAGGCCTCGGCTCGAGATGGGGCATCCATGTGCGCTTTCCTCCCGAGCTGCAGCAGTAGTTTCACACTTCCTGTCACGTGGATCAAGGGATCTGTGGCTTTCCCTCTAGGCTGTCCCTCGAGGCTTTCCCACCAGGCTTTCCCACAGGGCTGTGCCACGTGCCACCTTGGTGTGAGTCGATCCTCGGCGTGAAAGACGAGCCGGTGAAGGGAAAAGAGGTTCCTCTGGAATGGACTGAGACATCTGGGGGACTCTTGAAATGGTGGCACGACCCTGGAGTTCCTCTCGCCGTTCCTGTTGAGAGGGCCTCCTCTTGAGATGCGACGGGAACGCCGGGAACTCTTTCCCGACGAAGCAGGGAAAGGATCCCTCATCTCGAGGTACGAGGCGGAAACGGGGCTCCTCTGGATGTGGGCGGGACCGTCGTGATTCCTCTCGAGTGGAGACGGGTATGTCGGGGAACTTCTTGATTTGCACCAAGGGTGTGAAGGACCCTTTCGAAGTGCCAGAGGTGAGGTGTGATCAGCCTCGAGACGCCTCAGCGGAAATGGGCCTCATCTCGCCTGGAGGGGAGAACCTCCTGGATTTTCTCGAGTTGCGGCAGGTCTTCTCGAGTTACGATGGGGACCTCAGGGACCCGCTCTGGTGGCCGCAGGAAAGGCCCGTCCCCATGCGAGTTGCTAGGGGACCTCTCGGGATTCCTCTCCCGTCCATGCCGGGGCCTCAGTCCTTGTGTGGAGTCGGGGCCGGAACCTGAGGATTCCTCTCCAGTGTTGCCATGGATCTTGGGGTGCTTCTGAGTCTCCCCAGGGGAGTCAGGCCTCGTCTCGAGTGGGGGCATGCACGTGCGCTTTCCTCCCGAGCTGCAGCAGTAGTGTCACGCTTCCTGTCACGTGGATCAAGGGATCTGTGGCTTTCCCTCGAGGCTGTCCCTCGAGGCTTTCCCACGAGGCTTTCCCACAGGGCTGTGCCACGTGCCACCTTGGTGTGAGTCGATCCTCGGCGTGAAAGACGAGCTGGTGAAGGGAAAAGAGGTTCCTCTGGAATGGACTGAGACATCTGGGGGACTCTTGGAATGGTGGCACGACCCTGGAGTTCCTCTCGCCGTTCCTGTTGAGAGGGCCTCCTCTTGAGATGCGCGGGAACGCCGGGAACTCTTTCCCGACGAAGCAGGGAAAGGATCCCTCATCTCGAGCTACGAGGCGGAAACGGGGCTCCTCTGGATGTGGGCGGGACCGTCGTGATTCCTCTCGAGTGGAGACGGGTATGTCGGGGAACTTCTTGATTTGCACCAAGGGTGTGAAGGACCCTTTCGAAGTTCCAGAGGTGAGGCGTGATCAGCCTCGAGACGCCTCAGCGGAAATGGGCCTCATCTCGCCTGGAGGGGAGAACCTCCTGGATTTTCTCGAGTTGCGGAAGGTCTTCTCGAGTTACGACGGGGACCTCAGGGACCCGCTCTGGTGGCCTCAGGAAAGGCCGGTCCCCATGCGAGTTGCTAGGGGACCTCTCGGGATTCCTCTCCCGTCCATGCCGGGGCCTCAGTCCTTGTGTGGAGTCGGGGCCGGAACCTGAGGTTCCTCTCCAGTGTTGCCATGGATCTTGGGGTGCTTTTGAGTCTCCCCAGGGGAGTCAGGCCTCGTCTCAAGTGGGGGCATGCACGTGCGCTTTCCTCCCGAGCTGCAGCAGTAATGTCACGCTTCCTGTCACGTGGATCAAGGGATCTGTGGCTTTCCCTCGAGGCTGTCCCTCGAGGCTTTCCCACGAGGCTTTCCCACAGGGCTGTGCCACGTGCCACCTTGGTGTGAGTCGATCCTCGGCGTGAAAGACGAGCTGGTGAAGGGAAAAGAGGTTCCTCTGGAATGGACTGAGACATCTGGGGGACTCTTGGAGTGGTGGCACCACCCTGGAGTTCCTCTCGCCGTTCCTGTTGAGAGGGCCTCCTCTTGAGATGCGACGGGAAGGCCGGGAACTCTTTCCCGACGAAGCAGGGAAAGGATCCCTCATCTCGAGGTACGAGGCGGAAACGGGGCTCCTCTGGATGTGGGCGGGACCCTCGTGTTTCCTCTCGAGTGGAGACGGGTACGTCGGGGAACTTCTTGATTTGCACCAAGGGTGTGAAGGACCCTTTCGAAGTTCCAGAGGTGAGGTGTGATCAGCCTCGAGACGCCTCAGCAGAAATGGGCCTCATCTCGCCTGGAGGGGAGGACCTCCTGGATTTTCTCGAGTTGCGGCAGGTCTTCTCGAGTTACGACGGGGACCTCAGGGACCCGCTCTGGTGGCCTCAGGAAAGGCCAGTCCCCGTGCGAGTTGCTGGGGGCCATCTCGGGATTCCTCTCCCGTCCATGCCGGGGCCTAAGACCTTGAGTGGAGTCGGGGCCGGAACCTGAGGATTCCTCTCCAGTGTTGCCATGGATCTTGGGTTGCTTCTGAGTCTCCCCAGGGGAGTCAGGCCTCGTCTCGAGTGGGGGCATGCACGTGCGCTTTCCTCCCGAGCTGCAGCAGTAGTGTCACGCTTCCTGTCACGTGGATCAAGGGTTCTGTAGTTTTCCTCGAGGCTTTCGCTAGAGGCTTTCCCACGAGGCTTTCCCACAGGGCTGTGCCACGTGCCACCTTGGTGTGAGTCGATCCTCGGCGTGAAAGCCGAGCCGGTGAAGGGAAAAGAGGTTCCTCTGGAATGGACTGAGACATCTGGGGGACTCTTGGAGTGGTGGCACCACCCTGGAATTCCTCTCGCCGTTCCTGTTGAGAGGGCCTCCTCTTGAGATGCGACGGGAAGGCCGGGAACTCTTTCCCGACGAAGCAGGGAAAGGATCCCTCATCTCGAGGTACGAGGCGGAAACGGGGCTCCTCTGGATGTGGGCGGGACCCTCGTGTTTCCTCTCGAGTGGAGACTGGTACGTCGGGGAACTTCTTGATTTGCACCAAGGGTGTGAAGGACCCTTTCGAATTTCCAGAGGTGAGGTCTGATCAGCCTCGAGACGCCTCAGCAGAAATGGGCCTCATCTCGCCTGGAGGGGAGAACCTCCTGGATTTTCTCGAGTTGCGGAAGGTCTTCTCGAGTTACGACGGGGACCTCAGGGACCCGCTCTGGTGGCCTCAGGAAAGGCCGGTCCCCATGCGAGTTGCTAGGGGACCTCTCGGGATTCCTCTCCCGTCCATGCCGGGGCCTCAGTCCTTGTGTGGAGTCGGGGCCGGAACCTGAGGATTCCTCTCCAGTGTTGCCATGGATCTTGGGGTGCTTCTGAGTCTCCCCAGGGGAGTCAGGCCTCGTCTCGAATGGGGGCATGCACGTGCGCTTTCCTCCCGAGCTGCAGCAGTAGTGTCACGCTTCCTGTCACGTGGATCAAGGGATCTGTGGCTTTCCCTCGAGGCTGTCCCTCGAGGCTTTCCCACGAGGCTTTCCCACAGGGCTGTGCCACGTGCCACCTTGGTGTGAGTCGATCCTCGGCGTGAAAGACGAGCCGGTGAAGGGAAAAGAGGTTCCTCTGGAATGGACTGAGACATCTGGGGGACTCTTGAAATGGTGGCACGACCCTGGAGTTCCTCTCGCCGTTCCTGTTGAGAGGGCCTCCTCTTGAGATGCGACGGGAACGCCGGGAACTCTTTCCCGACGAAGCAGGGAAAGGATCCCTCATCTCGAGCTACGAGGCGGTAACGGGGCTCCTCTGGATGTGGGCGGGACCCTCGTGATTCCTCTCGAGTGGAGACGGGTATGTCGGGGAACTTCTTGACTTGCACCAAGGGTGTGAAGGACCCTTTCGAAGTTCCAGAGGTGAGGTTTGATCAGCCTCGAGACGCCTCAGCGGAAATGGGCCTCATCTCGCCTGGAGAGGAGAACCTTCTGGATTTTCTCGAGTTGCGGCAGGTCTTCTCGAGTTACGACGGGGACCTCAGGGACCCGCTCTGGTGGCCTCAGGAAAGGCCAGTCCCCATGCGAGTTGCTAGGGTACCTCTCGGGATTCCTCTCCCGTCCTTGCCGGGGCCTCAGTCCTTTTGTGGAGTCGGGGTCGGAACCTGAGGATTCCTCTCCAGTGTTGCCATGGATCTTGGGGTGCTTCTGAGTCTCCCCAGGGGAGTCAGGCCTCGTCTCGAGTGGGGGCATGCACGTGCGCTTTCCTCCCGAGCTGCAGCAGTAATGTCACGCTTCCTGTCACGTGGATCAAGGGATCTGTGGCTTTCCCTCGAGGCTGTCCCTCGAGGCTTTCCCACGAGGCTTTCCCACAGGGCTGTGCCACGTGCCACCTTGGTGTGAGTCGATCCTCGGCGTGAAAGACGAGCTGGTGAAGGGAAAAGAGGTTCCTCTGGAATGGACTGAGACATCTGGGGGACTCTTGGAATGGTGGCACGACCCTGGAGTTCCTCTCGCCATTCCTGTTGAGAGGGCCTCCTCTTGAGATGCGACGGGAATGCCGGGAACTCTTTCCCGACGAAGCAGGGGAAGGATCCCTCATTTCGAGCTACGAGGCGGAAACGGGGCTCCTCTGGATGTGGGCGGGACTCTCGTGATTCCTCTCGAGTGGAGACGGGTATGTCGGGGAACTTCTTGATTTGCACCAAGGGTGTGAAGGAGCCTTTCGAAGTTCCAGAGGGGAGGTGTGATCAGCCTTGAGACGCTTCAGCGGAAATGGGCCTCATCTCGCCTGGAGGGGAGAACCTCCTGGATTTTCTCGAGTTGCGGCAGGTCTTCTCGAGTTACGACGGGGACCTCAGGGACCCGCTCTGGTGGCCTCAGGAAAGGCCAGTCCCCATGCGAGTTGCTAGGGGACCTCTCGGGATTCCTCTCCCGTCCATGCCGGGGCCTCAGTCCTTGTGTGGAGTCGGGGCCGGAACCTGAGGATTCCTCTCCAGTGTTGCCATGGATCTTGGGGTGCTTCTGAGTCTCCCCAGGGGAGTCAGGCCTCGTCTCGAGTGGGGGCATGCACGTGCGCTTTCTTCCCGAGCTGCAGCAGTAGTGTCACGCTTCCTGTCACGTGGATCCAGGGATCTGTGGTTTCCCTCGAGTTTTTTGCTCGAGGCTTTCCCACGAGGCTTTCCCACAAGGCTGTGCCACGTGCCACCTTGGTGTGATTCGGTCCTCGGCGTGAAATACGAGCCGGTGAAGGGAAAAGAGTTTCCTCTGGAAATGACTGAGACATCTGGGGGACTCTTGGAATGGTGGCACGACCCTGGAGTTCCTCTCGCCGTTCCTGTTGAGAGGGCCTCCTCTTGAGATGCGACGGGAACGCCGGGAACTCTTTCCCGACGAAGCAGGGAAAGGATCCCTCATCTCGAGCTATGAGGCGGAAACGGGGCTCCTCTGGATGTGGGCGGGACCCTCGTGTTTCCTCTCGAGTGGAGACGGGTATGTCGGGGAACTTCTTGATTTGCACCAAGGGTGTGAAGGACCCTTTCGAATTTCCAGAGGTGAGGTCTGATCAGCCTCGAGACGCCTCAGAGGAAATTGGCCTCATTTCGCCTGGAGGGGAGAACTTCCTGGATTATCTCGAGTTGCGGCAGGTCTTCTCGAGTTACGACGGCGACCTCAGGGACCCGCTCTTGTCGCCTCAGGAGAGGCCAGTCCCCATGCGAGTTGCTAGAGGCCATCTCGGGATTCCTCTCCCGGCCATGCCGCAGTCTAAGACCTTGTGTGGAGTCGGGGCCGGAACCTGAGGATTCCTCTCCAGTGTTGCCATGGATTTTGGGGTGCTTGTGAGTCTCCCCAGGGGAGTCAGGCCTCGTCTCGAGGAGGGGCATGCACGTGTGCTTTCCTCATGATCTGAAGCAGTAGTGTCACGCTTCCTGTCACGTGGATCAAGGATTCTGTGGCTTTCCCTCGAGGCTGTGCCTCGAAGCTTTCCCACAGGGCTGTGCCAGGTGCCACCTTGGTGTGAGTCGATCCTCGGCGTGAAAGACGAGCCGGTGAAGATAAAAGAGGTTCCTCTGGAATGGACTGAGACATCTGGGGGACTCTTGGAATCGTGGCACCACCCTGGAGTTCCTCTCGCCGTTCCTGTTGAGAGGGCCTCCACTTGAGATGCGACGGGAACGCCGGGAACTCTTTCCCGACGAAGCAGGGAAAGGATCCCTCATCTCGAGCTACGAGGCGGAAACGGGGCTCCTCTGGATGTGGGCGGGACCCTCGTGTTTCCTCTCGAGTGGAGACGGGTATGTCGGGGAACTTCTTGATTTGCACCAAGGGTGTGAAGGAGCCTTTCGAAGTTCCAGAGGTGAGGTGTGATCAGCCTCGAGACGCCTCAGCGGAAATGGGCCTCATCTCGCCTGGAGGGGAGAACCTCCTGGATTTTCTCGAGTTGCGGCAGGTCTTCTCGAGTTACGACGGGGACCTCAGGGACCCGCTCTGGTGGCCTCAGGAAAGGCCAGTCCCCGTGCGATTTGCTAGGGGCCATCTCGGGATTCCTCTCCCGTCCATGCCGGGGCCTAAGACCTTGTGAGGAGTCGGCCCGGAACCTGAGGATTCCTCTCCAGTGTTGCCATGGATCTTGGGTTGCTTCTGAGTCTCCCCAGGGGAGTCAGGCCTCGTCTCGAGTGGGGGCATGCACGTGCGCTTTCCTCCCGAGCTGCAGCAGTAGTGTCACGCTTCCTGTCACGTGGATCAACGGTTTTGTGGTTTCCCTCAAGGCTTTCGCTAGAGGCTTTCCCAAGAGGCTTTCCCACAGGGCTGTGCCACGTGCCACCTTGGTGTGAGTCGATCCTCGGCGTGAAAGACTAGCCGGTGAAGGGAAAAGAGGTTCCTCTGGAATGGACTGAGACATCTGGGGGACTCTTGGAATGGTGGCACCACCCTGGAGTTCCTCTCGCCGTTCCTGTTGAGAGGGCCTCCTCTTGAGATGCGACGGGAACGCCGGGAACTCTTTCCCGACGAAGCAGGGAAAGGATCCCTCATCTCGAGCTACGAGGCGGAAACTGGGCTCCTCTGGATGTGGGCGGGACCCTCGTGTTTCCTCTCGAGTGGAGACGGGTATGTCAGGGAACTTCTTGATTTGCACCAAGGGTATGAAGGACCCTTTCGAAGTTCCAGAGGTGAGGTGTGATCACCCTCGAGACGCCTCAGCGGAAATGGGCCTCGTCTCGCCTATAGGGGAGAACCTCCTGGATTTTCTCGAGTTGCGGCAGGTCTTCTCGAGTTACGACGGGGACCTCAGGGACCCGCTCTTGTGGCCTCAGGAAAGGCCAGTCGCCATGCGAGTTGCTAGGGGCCATCTCGGGATTCCTCTCCCGTCCATGCCGGGGCCTCAGTCCTTGTGTGGAGTCGGGGCCGGAACCTGAGGATTCCTCTCCAGTGTTGCCATGGATCTTGGGGCGCTTCTGAGTCTCCCCAGGGGAGTCAGGCCTCGTCTCGAGTGGGGGCATGCACGTGCGCTTTCCTCCCGAGCTGCAGCAGTAGTGTCACGCTTCCTGTCACGTGGATCAAGGGATCTGCGGCTTTCCCTCGAGGCTTTCCCACTAGGCTTACCCACAGGGCTGTGCCACGTGCCACCTTGGTGTGAGTCGATCCTCGGCGTGAAAGACGAGCCGGTGAAGGGAAAAGAGGTTCCTCTGGAATGGACTGAGACATCTGGGGGACTCTTGGAATGGTGGCACCACCCTGGTGTTCCTCTCGCCGTTCCTGTTGAGAGGGCCTCCTCTTGAGTTGCGACGGGAATGCCGGGAACTCTTTCCCGACGAAGCAGGGAAAGGATCCCTCATCTCGAGCTACGAGGCGGAAACGGGGCTCCTCTGGATGTGGGCGGGACCCTCGTGATTCCTCTCGAGTGGAGACGGCTAGGTCGGGGAACTTCTTGATTTGCACCAAGGGTGTGAAGGACCCTTTCGAAGTTCCAGAGGTGAGGTGTGATCAGCCTCGAGACGCCTCAGCGGAAATGGGCCTCATCTCGCCTGGAGGGGAGAACCTCCTATATTTTCTCGAGTTGCGGCAGGTCTTCTCGAGTTACGACGGGGACCTCAGGGACCCGCTCTGGTGGCCTCAGGAAAGGCCAGTCCCCATGCGAGTTGCTAGGGGACCTCTCGGGATTCCTCTCCCGTCCATGCCGGGGCCTCAGTCCTTGTGTGGAGTCGGGGCCGGAACCTGAGGATTCCTCTCCAGTGTTGCCATGGATCTTGGGGTGCTTCTGAGTCTCCCCAGGGGAGTCAGGCCTCGTCTCGAGTGGGGGCATGCACGTGCGCTTTCCTCCCGAGCTGCAGCAGTAGTGTCACGCTTCCTGTCACGTGGATCCAGGGATCTGTGGTTTCCCTCGAGGTTTTTGCTCGAGGCTTTCCCACGAGGCTTTCCCACAAGGCTGTGCCACGTGCCACCTTGGTGTGATTCGGTCCTCGGCGTGAAATACGAGCCGGTGAAGGGAAAAGAGTTTCCTCTGGAAATGACTGAGACATCTGGGGGACTCTTGGAATGGTGGCACGACCCTGGAGTTCCTCTCGCCGTTCCTGTTGAGAGGGCCTCCTCTTGAGATGCGACGGGAATGCCGGGAACTCTTTCCCGACGAAGCAGGGAAAGGATCCCTCATCTCGAGCTATGAGGCGGAAACGGGGCTCCTCTGGATGTGGGCGGGACCCTCGTGTTTCCTCTCGAGTGGAGACGGGTATGTCGGGGAACTGCTTGATTTGCACCAAGGGTGTGAAGGACCCTTTCGAATTTCCAGAGGTGAGGTCTGATCAGCCTCGAGACGCCTCAGAGGAAATTGGCCTCATCTCGCCTGGAGGGGAGAACCTCCTGGATTATCTCGAGTTGCGGCAGGTCTTCTCGAGTTACGACGGCGACCTCAGGGACCCGCTCTTGTCGCCTCAGGAGAGGCCAGTCCCCATGCGAGTTGCTAGAGGCGATCTCGGGATTCCTCTCCCGGCCATGCCGCAGTCTAAGACCTTGTGTGGAGTCGGGGCCGGAACCTGAGGATTCCTCTCCAGTGTTGCCATGGATTTTGGGGTGCCTGTGAGTCTCCCCAGGGGAGTCAGGCCTCGTCTCGAGGAGGGGCATGCACGTGTGCTTTCCTCATGATCTGAAGCAGTAGTGTCACGCTTCCTGTCACGTGGATCAAGGATTCTGTGGCTTTCCCTCGAGGCTGTGCCTCGAAGCTTTCCCACAGGGCTGTGCCAGGTGCCACCTTGGTGTGAGTCGATCCTCGGCGTGAAAGACGAGCCGGTGAAGATAAAAGAGGTTCCTCTGGAATGGACTGAGACATCTGGGGGACTCTTGGAATCGTGGCACCACCCTGGAGTTCCTCTCGCCGTTCCTGTTGAGAGGGCCTCCTCTTGAGATGCGACGGGAACGCCGGAAACTCTTTCCCGACGAAGCAGGGAAAGGATCCCTCATCTCGAGCTACGAGGCGGAAACGGGGCTCCTCTGGATGTGGGCGGGACCCTCGTGTTTCCTCTCGAGTGGAGACGGGTATGTCGGGGAACTTCTTGATTTGCACCAAGGGTGTTAAGGAGCCTTTCGAAGTTCCAGAGGTGAGGTGTGATCAGCCTCGAGACGCCTCAGCGGAAATGGGCCTCATCTCGCCTGGAGGGGAGAACCTCCTGGATTTTCTCGAGTTGCGGCAGGTCTTCTCGAGTTACGACGGGGACCTCAGGGACCCGCTCTGGTGGCCTCAGGAAAGGCCGGTCCCCGTGGGAGTTGCTAGGGGCCATCTCGGGATTCCTCTCCCGTCCATGCCGGGGCCTAAGACCTTGTGTGGAGTCGGCCCGGAACCTGAGGATTCCTCTCCAGTGTTGCCATGGATCTTGGGTTGCTTCTGAGTCTCCCCAGGGGAGTCAGGCCTCGTCTCGAGTGGGGGCATGCACGTGCGCTTTCCTCCCGAGCTGCAGCAGTAGTGTCACGCTTCCTGTCACGTGGATCAACGGTTTTGTGGTTTCCCTCAAGGCTTTCGCTAGAGGCTTTCCCAAGAGGCTTTCCCACAGGGCTGTGCCACGTGCCACCTTGGTGTGAGTCGATCCTCGGCGTGAAAGACTAGCCGGTGAAGGGAAAAGAGGTTCCTCTGGAATGGACTGAGACATCTGGGGGACTCTTGGAATGGTGGCACCACCCTGGAGTTCCTCTCGCCGTTCCTGTTGAGAGGGCCTCCTCTTGAGATGCGAAGGGAACGCCGGGAACTCTTTCCCGACGAAGCAGGGAAAGGATCCCTCATCTCGAGCTACGAGGCGGAAACTGGGCTCCTCTGGATGTGGGCGGGACCCTCGTGTTTCCTCTCGAGTGGAGACGGGTATGTCAGGGAACTTCTTGATTTGCACCAAGGGTATGAAGGACCCTTTCGAAGTTCCAGAGGTGAGGTGTGATCACCCTCGAGACGCCTCAGCGCAAATGGGCCTCGTCTCGCCTATAGGGGAGAACCTCCTGGATTTTCTCCAGTTGCGGCAGGTCTTCTCGAGTTACGACGGGGACCTCAGGGACCCGCTCTTGTGGCCTCAGGAAAGGCCAGTCGCCATGCGAGTTGCTAGGGGCCATCTCGGGATTCCTCTCCCGTCCATGCCGGGGCCTCAGTCCTTGTGTGGAGTCGGGGCCGGAACCTGAGGATTCCTCTCCAGTGTTGCCATGGATCTTGGGGCGCTTCTGAGTCTCCCCAGGGGAGTCAGGCCTCGTCTCGAGTGGGGGCATGCACGTGCCCTTTCCTCCCGAGCTGCAGCAGTAGTGTCACGCTTCCTGTCACGTGGATCAAGGGATCTGCGGCTTTCCCTCGAGGCTTTCCCACTAGGCTTACCAACAGGGCTGTGCCACGTGCCACCTTGGTGTGAGTCGATCCTCGGCGTGAAAGACGAGCCGGTGAAGGGAAAAGAGGTTCCTCTGGAATGGACTGAGACATCTGGGGGACTCTTGGAATGGTGGCACCACCCTGGTGTTCCTCTCGCCGTTCCTGTTGAGAGGGCCTCCTCTTGAGATGCGACGGGAACGCCGGGAACTCTTTCCCGACGAAGCAGGGAAAGGATCCCTCATCTCGAGCTACGAGGCGGAAACGGGGCTCCTCTGGATGTGGGCGGGACCCTCGTGATTCCTCTCGAGTGGAGACGGCTAGGTCGGGGAACTTCTTGATTTGCACCAAGGGTGTGAAGGACCCTTTCGAATTTCCAGAGGTGAGGTCTGATCAGCCTCGAGACGCCTCAGCAGAAATGGGCCTCATCTCGCCTGGAGGGGAGAACCTCCTGGATTTTCTCGAGTTGCGGAAGGTCTTCTCGAGTTACGACGGGGACCTCAGGGACCCGCTCTGGTGGCCTCAGGAAAGGCCGGTCCCCATGCGAGTTGCTAGGGGACCTCTCGGGATTCCTCTCCCGTCCATGCCGGGGCCTCAGTCCTTGTGTGGAGTCGGGGCCGGAACCTGAGGATTCCTCTCCAGTGTTGCCATGGATCTTGGGGTGCTTCTGAGTCTCCCCAGGGGAGTCAGGCCTCGTCTCGAATGGGGGCATGCACGTGCGCTTTCCTCCCGAGCTGCAGCAGTAGTGTCACGCTTCCTGTCACGTGGATCAAGGGATCTGTGGCTTTCCCTCGAGGCTGTCCCTCGAGGCTTTCCCACGAGGCTTTCCCACAGGGCTGTGCCACGTGCCACCTTGGTGTGAGTCGATCCTCGGCGTGAAAGACGAGCCGGTGAAGGGAAAAGAGGTTCCTCTGGAATGGACTGAGACATCTGGGGGACTCTTGAAATGGTGGCACGACCCTGGAGTTCCTCTCGCCGTTCCTGTTGAGAGGGCCTCCTCTTGAGATGCGACGGGAACGCCGGGAACTCTTTCCCGACGAAGCAGGGAAAGGATCCCTCATCTCGAGCTACGAGGCGGAAACGGGGCTCCTCTGGATGTGGGCGGGACCCTCGTGATTCCTCTCGAGTGGAGACGGGTATGTCGGGGAACTTCTTGACTTGCACCAAGGGTGTGAAGGACCCTTTCGAAGTTCCAGAGGTGAGGTTTGATCAGCCTCGAGACGCCTCAGCGGAAATGGGCCTCATCTCGCCTGGAGAGGAGAACCTTCTGGATTTTCTCGAGTTGCGGCAGGTCTTCTCGAGTTACGACGGGGACCTCAGGGACCCGCTCTGGTGGCCTCAGGAAAGGCCAGTCCCCATGCGAGTTGCTAGGGTACCTCTCGGGATTCCTCTCCCGTCCTTGCCGGGGCCTCAGTCCTTTTGTGGAGTCGGGGTCGGAACCTGAGGATTCCTCTCCAGTGTTGCCATGGATCTTGGGGTGCTTCTGAGTCTCCCCAGGGGAGTCAGGCCTCGTCTCGAGTGGGGGCATGCACGTGCGCTTTCCTCCCGAGCTGCAGCAGTAATGTCACGCTTCCTGTCACGTGGATCAAGGGATCTGTGGCTTTCCCTCGAGGCTGTCCCTCGAGGCTTTCCCACGAGGCTTTCCCACCGGGCTGTGCCACGTGCCACCTTGGTGTGAGTCGATCCTCGGCGTGAAAGACGAGCTGGTGAAGGGAAAAGAGGTTCCTCTGGAATGGACTGAGACATCTGGGGGACTCTTGGAATGGTGGCACGACCCTGGAGTTCCTCTCGCCATTCCTGTTGAGAGGGCCTCCTCTTGAGATGCGACGGGAATGCCGGGAACTCTTTCCCGACGAAGCAGGGGAAGGATCCCTCATTTCGAGCTACGAGGCGGAAACGGGGCTCCTCTGGATGTGGGCGGGACTCTCGTGATTCCTCTCGAGTGGAGACGGGTATGTCGGGGAACTTCTTGATTTGCACCAAGGGTGTGAAGGAGCCTTTCGAAGTTCCAGAGGGGAGGTGTGATCAGCCTTGAGACGC
The DNA here is from genome assembly GCF_023091745.1 of Budorcas taxicolor. NCBI lineage: Eukaryota > Metazoa > Chordata > Mammalia > Artiodactyla > Bovidae > Budorcas > Budorcas taxicolor. The sequence goes on from NW_026292559.1 coordinate 237,824, forward strand.
TTCAGCGGAAATGGGCCTCATCTCGCCTGGAGGGGAGAACCTCCTGGATTTTCTCGAGTTGCGGCAGGTCTTCTCGAGTTACGACGGGGACCTCAGGGACCCGCTCTGGTGGCCTCAGGAAAGGCCAGTCCCCATGCGAGTTGCTAGGGGACCTCTCGGGATTCCTCTCCCGTCCATGCCGGGGCCTCAGTCCTTGTGTGGAGTCGGGGCCGGAACCTGAGGATTCCTCTCCAGTGTTGCCATGGATCTTGGGGTGCTTCTGAGTCTCCCCAGGGGAGTCAGGCCTCGTCTCGAGTGGGGGCATGCACGTGCGCTTTCTTCCCGAGCTGCAGCAGTAGTGTCACGCTTCCTGTCACGTGGATCCAGGGATCTGTGGTTTCCCTCGAGTTTTTTGCTCGAGGCCTTCCCACGAGGCTTTCCCACAAGGCTGTGCCACGTGCCACCTTGGTGTGATTCGGTCCTCGGCGTGAAATACGAGCCGGTGAAGGGAAAAGAGTTTCCTCTGGAAATGACTGAGACATCTGGGGGACTCTTGGAATGGTGGCACGACCCTGGAGTTCCTCTCGCCGTTCCTGTTGAGAGGGCCTCCTCTTGAGATGCGACGGGAACGCCGGGAACTCTTTCCCGACGAAGCAGGGAAAGGATCCCTCATCTCGAGCTATGAGGCGGAAACGGGGCTCCTCTGGATGTGGGCGGGACCCTCGTGTTTCCTCTCGAGTGGAGACGGGTATGTCGGGGAACTTCTTGATTTGCACCAAGGGTGTGAAGGACCCTTTCGAATTTCCAGAGGTGAGGTCTGATCAGCCTCGAGACGCCTCAGAGGAAATTGGCCTCATTTCGCCTGGAGGGGAGAACTTCCTGGATTATCTCGAGTTGCGGCAGGTCTTCTCGAGTTACGACGGCGACCTCAGGGACCCGCTCTTGTCGCCTCAGGAGAGGCCAGTCCCCATGCGAGTTGCTAGAGGCCATCTCGGGATTCCTCTCCCGGCCATGCCGCAGTCTAAGACCTTGTGTGGAGTCGGGGCCGGAACCTGAGGATTCCTCTCCAGTGTTGCCATGGATTTTGGGGTGCTTGTGAGTCTCCCCAGGGGAGTCAGGCCTCGTCTCGAGGAGGGGCATGCACGTGTGCTTTCCTCATGATCTGAAGCAGTAGTGTCACGCTTCCTGTCACGTGGATCAAGGATTCTGTGGCTTTCCCTCGAGGCTGTGCCTCGAAGCTTTCCCACAGGGCTGTGCCAGGTGCCACCTTGGTGTGAGTCGATCCTCGGCGTGAAAGACGAGCCGGTGAAGATAAAAGAGGTTCCTCTGGAATGGACTGAGACATCTGGGGGACTCTTGGAATCGTGGCACCACCCTGGAGTTCCTCTCGCCGTTCCTGTTGAGAGGGCCTCCTCTTGAGATGCGACGGGAACGCCGGGAACTCTTTCCCGACGAAGCAGGGAAAGGATCCCTCATCTCGAGCTACGAGGCGGAAACGGGGCTCCTCTGGATGTGGGCGGGACCCTCGTGTTTCCTCTCGAGTGGAGACGGGTATGTCGGGGAACTTCTTGATTTGCACCAAGGGTGTGAAGGAGCCTTTCGAAGTTCCAGAGGTGAGGTGTGATCAGCCTCGAGACGCCTCAGCGGAAATGGGCCTCATCTCGCCTGGAGGGGAGAACCTCCTGGATTTTCTCGAGTTGCGGCAGGTCTTCTCGAGTTACGACGGGGACCTCAGGGACCCGCTCTGGTGGCCTCAGGAAAGGCCAGTCCCCGTGGGAGTTGCTAGGGGCCATCTCGGGATTCCTCTCCCGTCCATGCCGGGGCCTAAGACCTTGTGTGGAGTCGGCCCGGAACCTGAGGATTCCTCTCCAGTGTTGCCATGGATCTTGGGTTGCTTCTGAGTCTCCCCAGGGGAGTCAGGCCTCGTCTCGAGTGGGGGCATGCACGTGCGCTTTCCTCCCGAGCTGCAGCAGTAGTGTCACGCTTCCTGTCACGTGGATCAACGGTTTTGTGGTTTCCCTCAAGGCTTTCGCTAGAGGCTTTCCCAAGAGGCTTTCCCACAGGGCTGTGCCACGTGCCACCTTGGTGTGAGTCGATCCTCGGCGTGAAAGACTAGCCGGTGAAGGGAAAAGAGGTTCCTCTGGAATGGACTGAGACATCTGGGGGACTCTTGGAATGGTGGCACCACCCTGGAGTTCCTCTCGCCGTTCCTGTTGAGAGGGCCTCCTCTTGAGATGCGACGGGAACGCCGGGAACTCTTTCCCGACGAAGCAGGGAAAGGATCCCTCATCTCGAGCTACGAGGCGGAAACTGGGCTCCTCTGGATGTGGGCGGGACCCTCGTGTTTCCTCTCGAGTGGAGACGGGTATGTCAGGGAACTTCTTGATTTGCACCAAGGGTATGAAGGACCCTTTCGAAGTTCCAGAGGTGAGGTGTGATCACCCTCGAGACGCCTCAGCGGAAATGGGCCTCGTCTCGCCTATAGGGGAGAACCTCCTGGATTTTCTCGAGTTGCGGCAGGTCTTCTCGAGTTACGACGGGGACCTCAGGGACCCGCTCTTGTGGCCTCAGGAAAGGCCAGTCGCCATGCGAGTTGCTAGGGGCCATCTCGGGATTCCTCTCCCGTCCATGCCGGGGCCTCAGTCCTTGTGTGGAGTCGGGGCCGGAACCTGAGGATTCCTCTCCAGTGTTGCCATGGATCTTGGGGCGCTTCTGAGTCTCCCCAGGGGAGTCAGGCCTCGTCTCGAGTGGGGGCATGCACGTGCGCTTTCCTCCCGAGCTGCAGCAGTAGTGTCACGCTTCCTGTCACGTGGATCAAGGGATCTGCGGCTTTCCCTCGAGGCTTTCCCACTAGGCTTACCCACAGGGCTGTGCCACGTGCCACCTTGGTGTGAGTCGATCCTCGGCGTGAAAGACGAGCCGGTGAAGGGAAAAGAGGTTCCTCTGGAATGGACTGAGACATCTGGGGGACTCTTGGAATGGTGGCACCACCCTGGTGTTCCTCTCGCCGTTCCTGTTGAGAGGGCCTCCTCTTGAGTTGCGACGGGAATGCCGGGAACTCTTTCCCGACGAAGCAGGGAAAGGATCCCTCATCTCGAGCTACGAGGCGGAAACGGGGCTCCTCTGGATGTGGGCGGGACCCTCGTGATTCCTCTCGAGTGGAGACGGCTAGGTCGGGGAACTTCTTGATTTGCACCAAGGGTGTGAAGGACCCTTTCGAAGTTCCAGAGGTGAGGTGTGATCAGCCTTGAGACGCTTCAGCGGAAATGGGCCTCATCTCGCCTGGAGGGGAGAACCTCCTATATTTTCTCGAGTTGCGGCAGGTCTTCTCGAGTTACGACGGGGACCTCAGGGACCCGCTCTGGTGGCCTCAGGAAAGGCCAGTCCCCATGCGAGTTGCTAGGGGACCTCTCGGGATTCCTCTCCCGTCCATGCCGGGGCCTCAGTCCTTGTGTGGAGTCGGGGCCGGAACCTGAGGATTCCTCTCCAGTGTTGCCATGGATCTTGGGGTGCTTCTGAGTCTCCCCAGGGGAGTCAGGCCTCGTCTCGAGTGGGGGCATGCACGTGCGCTTTCCTCCCGAGCTGCAGCAGTAGTGTCACGCTTCCTGTCACGTGGATCCAGGGATCTGTGGTTTCCCTCGAGGTTTTTGCTCGAGGCTTTCCCACGAGGCTTTCCCACAAGGCTGTGCCACGTGCCACCTTGGTGTGATTCGGTCCTCGGCGTGAAATACGAGCCGGTGAAGGGAAAAGAGTTTCCTCTGGAAATGACTGAGACATCTGGGGGACTCTTGGAATGGTGGCACGACCCTGGAGTTCCTCTCGCCGTTCCTGTTGAGAGGGCCTCCTCTTGAGATGCGACGGGAATGCCGGGAACTCTTTCCCGACGAAGCAGGGAAAGGATCCCTCATCTCGAGCTATGAGGCGGAAACGGGGCTCCTCTGGATGTGGGCGGGACCCTCGTGTTTCCTCTCGAGTGGAGACGGGTATGTCGGGGAACTTCTTGATTTGCACCAAGGGTGTGAAGGACCCTTTCGAATTTCCAGAGGTGAGGTCTGATCAGCCTCGAGACGCCTCAGAGGAAATTGGCCTCATCTCGCCTGGAGGGGAGAACCTCCTGGATTATCTCGAGTTGCGGCAGGTCTTCTCGAGTTACGACGGCGACCTCAGGGACCCGCTCTTGTCGCCTCAGGAGAGGCCAGTCCCCATGCGAGTTGCTAGAGGCGATCTCGGGATTCCTCTCCCGGCCATGCCGCAGTCTAAGACCTTGTGTGGAGTCGGGGCCGGAACCTGAGGATTCCTCTCCAGTGTTGCCATGGATTTTGGGGTGCCTGTGAGTCTCCCCAGGGGAGTCAGGCCTCGTCTCGAGGAGGGGCATGCACGTGTGCTTTCCTCATGATCTGAAGCAGTAGTGTCACGCTTCCTGTCACGTGGATCAAGGATTCTGTGGCTTTCCCTCGAGGCTGTGCCTCGAAGCTTTCCCACAGGGCTGTGCCAGGTGCCACCTTGGTGTGAGTCGATCCTCGGCGTGAAAGACGAGCCGGTGAAGATAAAAGAGGTTCCTCTGGAATGGACTGAGACATCTGGGGGACTCTTGGAATCGTGGCACCACCCTGGAGTTCCTCTCGCCGTTCCTGTTGAGAGGGCCTCCTCTTGAGATGCGACGGGAACGCCGGAAACTCTTTCCCGACGAAGCAGGGAAAGGATCCCTCATCTCGAGCTACGAGGCGGAAACGGGGCTCCTCTGGATGTGGGCGGGACCCTCGTGTTTCCTCTCGAGTGGAGACGGGTATGTCGGGGAACTTCTTGATTTGCACCAAGGGTGTTAAGGAGCCTTTCGAAGTTCCAGAGGTGAGGTGTGATCAGCCTCGAGACGCCTCAGCGGAAATGGGCCTCATCTCGCCTGGAGGGGAGAACCTCCTGGATTTTCTCGAGTTGCGGCAGGTCTTCTCGAGTTACGACGGGGACCTCAGGGACCCGCTCTGGTGGCCTCAGGAAAGGCCGGTCCCCGTGGGAGTTGCTAGGGGCCATCTCGGGATTCCTCTCCCGTCCATGCCGGGGCCTAAGACCTTGTGTGGAGTCGGCCCGGAACCTGAGGATTCCTCTCCAGTGTTGCCATGGATCTTGGGTTGCTTCTGAGTCTCCCCAGGGGAGTCAGGCCTCGTCTCGAGTGGGGGCATGCACGTGCGCTTTCCTCCCGAGCTGCAGCAGTAGTGTCACGCTTCCTGTCACGTGGATCAACGGTTTTGTGGTTTCCCTCAAGGCTTTCGCTAGAGGCTTTCCCAAGAGGCTTTCCCACAGGGCTGTGCCACGTGCCACCTTGGTGTGAGTCGATCCTCGGCGTGAAAGACTAGCCGGTGAAGGGAAAAGAGGTTCCTCTGGAATGGACTGAGACATCTGGGGGACTCTTGGAATGGTGGCACCACCCTGGAGTTCCTCTCGCCGTTCCTGTTGAGAGGGCCTCCTCTTGTGATGCGAAGGGAACGCCGGGAACTCTTTCCCGACGAAGCAGGGAAAGGATCCCTCATCTCGAGCTACCAGGCGGAAACTGGGCTCCTCTGGATGTGGGCGGGACCCTCGTGTTTCCTCTCGAGTGGAGACGGGTATGTCAGGGAACTTCTTGATTTGCACCAAGGGTATGAAGGACCCTTTCGAAGTTCCAGAGGTGAGGTGTGATCACCCTCGAGACGCCTCAGCGCAAATGGGCCTCGTCTCGCCTATAGGGGAGAACCTCCTGGATTTTCTCCAGTTGCGGCAGGTCTTCTCGAGTTACGACGGGGACCTCAGGGACCCGCTCTTGTGGCCTCAGGAAAGGCCAGTCGCCATGCGAGTTGCTAGGGGCCATCTCGGGATTCCTCTCCCGTCCATGCCGGGGCCTCAGTCCTTGTGTGGAGTCGGGGCCGGAACCTGAGGATTCCTCTCCAGTGTTGCCATGGATCTTGGGGCGCTTCTGAGTCTCCCCAGGGGAGTCAGGCCTCGTCTCGAGTGGGGGCATGCACGTGCCCTTTCCTCCCGAGCTGCAGCAGTAGTGTCACGCTTCCTGTCACGTGGATCAAGGGATCTGCGGCTTTCCCTCGAGGCTTTCCCACTAGGCTTACCCACAGGGCTGTGCCACGTGCCACCTTGGTGTGAGTCGATCCTCGGCGTGAAAGACGAGCCGGTGAAGGGAAAAGAGGTTCCTCTGGAATGGACTGAGACATCTGGGGGACTCTTGGAATGGTGGCACCACCCTGGTGTTCCTCTCGCCGTTCCTGTTGAGAGGGCCTCCTCTTGAGATGCGACGGGAACGCCGGAAACTCTTTCCCGACGAAGCAGGGAAAGGATCCCTCATCTCGAGCTACGAGGCGGAAACGGGGCTCCTCTGGATGTGGGCGGGACCCTCGTGTTTCCTCTCGAGTGGAGACGGGTATGTCGGGGAACTTCTTGATTTGCACCAAGGGTGTTAAGGAGCCTTTCGAAGTTCCAGAGGTGAGGTGTGATCAGCCTCGAGACGCCTCAGCGGAAATGGGCCTCATCTCGCCTGGAGGGGAGAACCTCCTGGATTTTCTCGAGTTGCGGCAGGTCTTCTCGAGTTACGACGGGGACCTCAGGGACCCGCTCTGGTGGCCTCAGGAAAGGCCGGTCCCCGTGGGAGTTGCTAGGGGCCATCTCGGGATTCCTCTCCCGTCCATGCCGGGGCCTAAGACCTTGTGTGGAGTCGGCCCGGAACCTGAGGATTCCTCTCCAGTGTTGCCATGGATCTTGGGTTGCTTCTGAGTCTCCCCAGGGGAGTCAGGCCTCGTCTCGAGTGGGGGCATGCACGTGCGCTTTCCTCCCGAGCTGCAGCAGTAGTGTCACGCTTCCTGTCACGTGGATCAACGGTTTTGTGGTTTCCCTCAAGGCTTTCGCTAGAGGCTTTCCCAAGAGGCTTTCCCACAGGGCTGTGCCACGTGCCACCTTGGTGTGAGTCGATCCTCGGCGTGAAAGACTAGCCGGTGAAGGGAAAAGAGGTTCCTCTGGAATGGACTGAGACATCTGGGGGACTCTTGGAATGGTGGCACCACCCTGGAGTTCCTCTCGCCGTTCCTGTTGAGAGGGCCTCCTCTTGTGATGCGAAGGGAACGCCGGGAACTCTTTCCCGACGAAGCAGGGAAAGGATCCCTCATCTCGAGCTACCAGGCGGAAACTGGGCTCCTCTGGATGTGGGCGGGACCCTCGTGTTTCCTCTCGAGTGGAGACGGGTATGTCAGGGAACTTCTTGATTTGCACCAAGGGTATGAAGGACCCTTTCGAAGTTCCAGAGGTGAGGTGTGATCACCCTCGAGACGCCTCAGCGCAAATGGGCCTCGTCTCGCCTATAGGGGAGAACCTCCTGGATTTTCTCCAGTTGCGGCAGGTCTTCTCGAGTTACGACGGGGACCTCAGGGACCCGCTCTTGTGGCCTCAGGAAAGGCCAGTCGCCATGCGAGTTGCTAGGGGCCATCTCGGGATTCCTCTCCCGTCCATGCCGGGGCCTCAGTCCTTGTGTGGAGTCGGGGCCGGAACCTGAGGATTCCTCTCCAGTGTTGCCATGGATCTTGGGGCGCTTCTGAGTCTCCCCAGGGGAGTCAGGCCTCGTCTCGAGTGGGGGCATGCACGTGCCCTTTCCTCCCGAGCTGCAGCAGTAGTGTCACGCTTCCTGTCACGTGGATCAAGGGATCTGCGGCTTTCCCTCGAGGCTTTCCCACTAGGCTTACCCACAGGGCTGTGCCACGTGCCACCTTGGTGTGAGTCGATCCTCGGCGTGAAAGACGAGCCGGTGAAGGGAAAAGAGGTTCCTCTGGAATGGACTGAGACATCTGGGGGACTCTTGGAATGGTGGCACCACCCTGGTGTTCCTCTCGCCGTTCCTGTTGAGAGGGCCTCCTCTTGAGATGCGACGGGAACGCCGGGAACTCTTTCCCGACGAAGCAGGGAAAGGATCCCTCATCTCGAGCTACGAGGCGGAAACGGGGCTCCTCTGGATGTGGGCGGGACCCTCGTGATTCCTCTCGAGTGGAGACGGCTAGGTCGGGGAACTTCTTGATTTGCACCAAGGGTGTGAAGGACCCTTTCGAAGTTCCAGAGGTGAGGTGTGATCAGCCTCGAGACGCCTCAGCGGAAATGGGCCTCATCTCGCCTGGAGGGGAGAACCTCCTATATTTTCTCGAGTTGCGGCAGGTCTTCTCGAGTTACGACGGGGACCTCAGGGACCCGCTCTGGTGGCCTCAGGAAAGGCCAGTCCCCATGCGAGTTGCTAGGGGACCTCTCGGGATTCCTCTCGCGTCCATGCCGGGGCCTCAGTCCTTGTGTGGAGTCGGGGCCGGAACCTGAGGATTCCTCTCCAGTGTTGCCATGGATCTTGGGGCGCTTCTGAGTCTCCCCAGGGGAGTCAGGCCTCGTCTCGAGTGGGGGCATGCACGTGCGCTTTCCTCCCGAGCTGCAGCAGTAGTGTCACGCTTCCTGTCACGTGGATCAAGGGATCTGTGGCTTTCCCTCGAGGCTGTCCCTCGAGGCTTTAACACGAGGCTTTCCCACAGGGCTGTGCCACGTGCCACCTTGGTGTCAGTCGATCCTCGGCGTGAAAGACGAGCCGGTGAAGGGAAAAGAGGTTCCTCTGGAATGGACTGAGACATCTGGGGGACTCTTGGAATGGTGGCACGACCCTGGAGTTCCTCTCGCCGTTCCTGTTGAGAGGGCCTCCTCTTGAGATGCGACGGGAACGCCGGGAACTCTTTCCCGACGAAGCAGGGAAAGGATCCCTCATCTCGAGGTACGAGGCGGAAACGGGTCTCCTCTGGATGTGGGCGGGACCCTCGTGTTTCCTCTCGAGTGGAGACGGGTACGTCGGGGAACTTCTTGATTTGCACCAAGGGTGTGAAGGACCCTTTCGAAGTTCCAGAGGTGAGGTGTGATCAGCCTCGAGACGCCTCAGCAGAAATGGGCCTCATCTCGCCTGGAGGGGAGGACCTCCTGGATTTTCTCGAGTTGCGGCAGGTCTTCTCGAGTTACGACGGGGACCTCAGGGACCCGCTCTGGTGGCCTCAGGAAAGGCCAGTCCCCGTGCGAGTTGCTGGGGGCCATCTCGGGATTCCTCTCCCGTCCATGCCGGGGCCTCAGTCCTTGTGTGGAGTCGGGGCTGGAACCTGAGGATTCCTCTCCAGTGTTGCCATGGATTTTGGGGTGCTTGTGAGTCTCCCCAGGGGAGTCAGGCCTCGTCTCGAGGAGGGGCATGCACGTGTGCTTTCCTCATGATCTGAAGCAGTAGTGTCACGCTTCCTGTCACGTGGATCAAGGATTCTGTGGCTTTCCCTCGAGGCTGTGCCTCGAAGCTTTCCCACAGGGCTGTGCCAGGTGCCACCTTGGTGTGAGTCGATCCTCGGCGTGAAAGACGAGCCGGTGAAGATAAAAGAGGTTCCTCTGGAATGGACTGAGACATCTGAGGGACTCTTGGAATCGTGGCACCACCCTGGAGTTCCTCTCGCCGTTCCTGTTGAGAGGGCCTCCTCTTGAGATGCAACGGGAACGCCGGGAACTCTTTCCCGACGAAACAGGGAAAGGATCCCTCATCTCGAGCTACGAGGCGGAAACGGGGCTCCTCTGGATGTGGGCGGGACCCTCGTGTTTCCTCTCGAGTGGAGACGGGTATGTCGGGGAACTTCTTGATTTGCACCAAGGGTGTGAAGGAGCCTTTCGAAGTTCCAGAGGTGAGGTGTGATCAGCCTCGAGACGCCTCAGCGGAAATGGGCCTCATCTCGCCTGGAGGGGAGAACCTCCTGGATTTTCTCGAGTTGCGGCAGGTCTTCTCGAGTTACGACGGGGACCTCAGGGACCCGCTCTGGTGGCCTCAGGAAAGGCCAGTCCCCATGCGAGTTGCTAGGGGACCTCTCGGGATTCCTCTCCCGTCCATGCCGGGGCCTCAGTCCTTGTGTGGAGTCGGGGCCGGAACCTGAGGATTCCTCTCCAGTGTTGCCATGGATCTTGGGGTGCTTCTGAGTCTCCCCAGGGGAGTCAGGCCTCGTCTCGAGTGGGGGCATGCACGTGCGCTTTCCTCCCGAGCTGCAGCAGTAGTGTCACGCTTCCTGTCACGTGGATCCAGGGATCTGTGGTTTCCCTCGAGGTTTTTGCTCGAGGCTTTCCCACGAGGCTTTCCCACAAGGCTGTGCCACGTGCCACCTTGGTGTGATTCGGTCCTCGGCGTGAAATACGAGCCGGTGAAGGGAAAAGAGTTTCCTCTGGAAATGACTGAGACATCTGGGGGACTCTTGGAATGGTGGCACGACCCTGGAGTTTCTCTCGCCGTTCCTGTTGAGAGGGCCTCCTCTTGAGATGCGACGGGAACGCCGGGAACTCTTTCCCGACGAAGCAGGGAAAGGATCCCTCATCTCGAGCTACGAGGCAGAAACGGGGCTCCTCTGGATGTGGGCGGGACCCTCGTGTTTCCTCTCGAGTGGAGACGGGTATGTCGGGGAACTTCTTGATTTGCACCAAGGGTGTGAAGGACCCTTTCGAATTTCCAGAGTTGAGGTCTGATCAGCCTCGAGACGCCTCAGAGGAAATTGGCCTCATCTCGCCTGGAGGGGAGAACCTCCTGGATTATCTCGAGTTGCGGCAGGTCTTCTCGAGTTACGACGGCGACCTCAGGGACCCGCTCTTCTCGCCTCAGGAGAGGCCAGTCCCCATGCGAGTTGCTAGAGGCCATGTCGGGATTCCTCTCCCGGCCATGCCGCAGTCTAAGACCTTGTGTGGAGTCGGGGCCGGAACCTGAGGATTCCTCTCCAGTGTTGCCATGGATTTTGGGGTGCTTGTGAGTCTCCCCAGGGGAGTCAGGCCTCGTCTCGAGGAGGGGCATGCACGTGTGCTTTCCTCATGATCTGAAGCAGTAGTGTCACGCTTCCTGTCACGTGGATCAAGGATTCTGTGGCTTTCCCTCGAGGCTGTGCCTCGAAGCTTTCCCACAGGGCTGTGCCAGGTGCCACCTTGGTGTGAGTCGATCCTCGGCGTGAAAGACGAGCCGGTGAAGATAAAAGAGGTTCCTCTGGAATGGACTGAGACATCTGAGGGACTCTTGGAATCGTGGCACCACCCTGGAGTTCCTCTCGCCGTTCCTGTTGAGAGGGCTTCCTCTTGAGATGCGACGGGAACGCCGGGAACTCTTTCCCGACGAAGCAGGGAAAGGATCCCTCATCTCGAGCTACGAGGCGGAAACGGGGCTCCTCTGGATGTGGGCGGGACCCTCGTGTTTCCTCTCGAGTGGAGACGGGTATGTCGGGGAACTTCTTGATTTGCACCAAGGGTGTGAAGGAGCCTTTCGAAGTTCCAGAGGTGAGGTGTGATCAGCCTCGAGACGCCTCAGCGGAAATGGGCCTCATCTCGCCTGGAGGGGAGAACCTCCTGGATTTTCTCGAGTTGCGGCAGGTCTTCTCGAGTTACGACGGGGACCTCAGGGACCCGCTCTGGTGGCCTCAGGAAAGGCCAGTCCCCATGCGAGTTGCTAGGGGACCTCTCGGGATTCCTCTCCCGTCCATGCCGGGGCCTCAGTCCTTGTGTGGAGTCGGGGCCGGAACCTGAGGATTCCTCTCCAGTGTTGCCATGGATCTTGGGGTGCTTCTGAGTCTCCCCAGGGGAGTCAGGCCTCGTCTCGAGTGAGGGCATGCACGTGCGCTTTCCTCCCGAGCTGCAGCAGTAGTGTCACGCTTCCTGTCACGTGGATCCAGGGATCTGTGGTTTCCCTCGAGGTTTTTGCTCGAGGCTTTCCCACGAGGCTTTCCCACAAGGCTGTGCCACGTGCCACCTTGGTGTGATTCGGTCCTCGGCGTGAAATACGAGCCGGTGAAGGGAAAAGAGTTTCCTCTGGAAATGACTGAGACATCTGGGGGACTCTTGGAATGGTGGCACGACCCTGGAGTTCCTCTCGCCGTTCCTGTTGAGAGGGCCTCCTCTTGAGATGCGACGGGAACGCGGGGAACTCTTTCCCGACGAAGCAGGGAAAGGATCCCTCATCTCGAGCTACGAGGCGGAAACGGGGCTCCTCTGGATGTGGGCGGGACCCTCGTGTTTCCTCTCGAGTGGAGACGGGTATGTCGGGGAACTTCTTGATTTGCACCAAGGGTGTGAAGGACCCTTTCGAATTTCCAGAGGTGAGGTCTGATCAGCCTCGAGACGCCTCAGAGGAAATTGGCCTCATCTAGCCTGGAGGGGAGAACCTCCTGGATTATCTCGAGTTGCGGCAGGTCTTCTCGAGTTACGACGGCGACCTCAGGGACCCGCTCTTGTCGCCTCAGGAGAGGCCAGTCCCCATGCGAGTTGCTAGAGGCCATCTCGGGATTCCTCTCCCGGCCATGCCGCAGTCTAAGACCTTGTGTGGAGTCGGGGCCAGAACCTGAGGATTCCTCTCCAGTGTTGCCATGGATTTTGGGGTGCTTGTGAGTCTCCCCAGGGGAGTCAGGCCTCGTCTCGAGGAGGGGCATGCACGTGTGCTTTCCTCATGATCTGAAGCAGTAGTGTCACGCTTCCTGTCACGTGGATCAAGGATTCTGTGGCTTTCCCTCGAGGCTGTGCCTCGAAGCTTTCCCACAGGGCTGTGCCAGGTGCCACCTTGGTGTGAGTCGATCCTCGGCGTGAAAGACGAGCCGGTGAAGATAAAAGAGGTTCCTCTGGAATGGACTGAGACATCTGAGGGACTCTTGGAATCGTGGCACCACCCTGGAGTTCCTCTCGCCGTTCCTGTTGAGAGGGCCTCCTCTTGAGATGCGACGGGAACGCCGGGAACTCTTTCCCGACGAAGCAGGGAAAGGATCCCTCATCTCGAGCTACGAGGCGGAAACGGGGCTCCTCTGGATGTGGGCGGGACCCTCGTGTTTCCTCTCGAGTGGAGACGGGTATGTCGGGGAACTTCTTGATTTGCACCAAGGGTGTGAAGGAGCCTTTCGAAGTTCCAGAGGTGAGGTGTGATCAGCCTCGAGACGCCTCAGCGGAAATGGGCCTCATCTCGCCTGGAGGGGAGAACCTCCTGGATTTTCTCGAGTTGCGGCAGGTCTTCTCGAGTTACGACGGGGACCTCAGGGACCCGCTCTGGTGGCCTCAGGAAAGGCCAGTCCCCGTGGGAGTTGCTAGGGGCCATCTCGGGATTCCTCTCCCGTCCATGCCGGGGCCTAAGACCTTGTGTGGAGTCGGCCCGGAACCTGAGGATTCCTCTCCAGTGTTGCCATGGATCTTGGGTTGCTTCTGAGTCTCCCCAGGGGAGTCAGGCCTCGTCTCGAGTGGGGGCATGCACGTGCGCTTTCCTCCCGAGCTGCAGCAGTAGTGTCACGCTTCCTGTCACGTGGATCAACGGTTTTGTGGTTTCCCTCAAGGCTTTCGCTAGAGGCTTTCCCAAGAGGCTTTCCCACAGGGCTGGGCCACGTGCCACCTTGGTGTGAGTCGATCCTCGGCGTGAAAGACTAGCCGGTGAAGGGAAAAGAGGTTCCTCTGGAATGGACTGAGACATCTGGGGGACTCTTGGAATGGTGGCACCAACCTGGAGTTCCTCTCGCCGTTCCTGTTGAGAGGGCCTCCTCTTGAGATGCGACGGGAACGCCGGGAACTCTTTCCCGACGAAGCAGGGAAAGGATCCCTCATCTCGAGCTACGAGGCGGAAACGGGGCTCCTCTGGATGTGGGCGGGACCCTCGTGTTTCCTCTCGAGTGGAGACGGGTATGTCAGGGAACTTCTTGATTTGCACCAAGGGTGTGAAGGACCCTTTCGAAGTTCCAGAGGTGAGGTGTGATCACCCTCGAGACGCCTCAGCGGAAATGGGCCTCGTCTCGCCTATAGGGGAGAACCTCCTGGATTTTCTCCAGTTGCGGCAGGTCTTCTCGAGTTACGACGGGGACCTCAGGGACCCGCTCTTGTGGCCTCAGGAAAGGCCAGTCGCCATGCGAGTTGCTAGGGGCCATCTCGGGATTCCTCTCCCGTCCATGCCGGGGCCTCAGTCCTTGTGTGGAGTCGGGGCCGGAACCTGAGGATTCCTCTCCAGTGTTGCCATGGATCTTGGGGCGCTTCTGAGTCTCCCCAGGGGAGTCAGGCCTCGTCTCGAGTGGGGGCATGCACGTGCGCTTTCCTCCCGAGCTGCAGCAGTAGTGTCACGCTTCCTGTCACGTGGATCAAGGGATCTGCGGCTTTCCCTCGAGGCTTTCCCACTAGGCTTACCACAGGGCTGTGCCACGTGCCACCTTGGTGTGAGTCGATCCTCGGCGTGAAAGACGAGCCGGTGAAGGGAAAAGAGGTTCCTCTGGAATGGACTGAGACATCTGGGGGACTCTTGGAATGGTGGCACGACCCTGGAGTTTCTCTCGCCGTTCCTGTTGAGAGGGCCTCCTCTTGAGATGCGACGGGAACGCCGGGAACTCTTTCCCGACGAAGCAGGGAAAGGATCCCTCATCTCGAGCTACGAGGCAGAAACGGGGCTCCTCTGGATGTGGGCGGGACCCTCGTGTTTCCTCTCGAGTGGAGACGGGTATGTCGGGGAACTTCTTGATTTGCACCAAGGGTGTGAAGGACCCTTTCGAATTTCCAGAGTTGAGGTCTGATCAGCCTCGAGACGCCTCAGAGGAAATTGGCCTCATCTCGCCTGGAGGGGAGAACCTCCTGGATTATCTCGAGTTGCGGCAGGTCTTCTCGAGTTACGACGGCGACCTCAGGGACCCGCTCTTCTCGCCTCAGGAGAGGCCAGTCCCCATGCGAGTTGCTAGAGGCCATGTCGGGATTCCTCTCCCGGCCATGCCGCAGTCTAAGACCTTGTGTGGAGTCGGGGCCGGAACCTGAGGATTCCTCTCCAGTGTTGCCATGGATTTTGGGGTGCTTGTGAGTCTCCCCAGGGGAGTCAGGCCTCGTCTCGAGGAGGGGCATGCACGTGTGCTTTCCTCATGATCTGAAGCAGTAGTGTCACGCTTCCTGTCACGTGGATCAAGGATTCTGTGGCTTTCCCTCGAGGCTGTGCCTCGAAGCTTTCCCACAGGGCTGTGCCAGGTGCCACCTTGGTGTGAGTCGATCCTCGGCGTGAAAGACGAGCCGGTGAAGATAAAAGAGGTTCCTCTGGAATGGACTGAGACATCTGAGGGACTCTTGGAATAGTGGCACCACCCTGGAGTTCCTCTCGCCGTTCCTGTTGAGAGGGCTTCCTCTTGAGATGCGACGGGAACGCCGGGAACTCTTTCCCGACGAAGCAGGGAAAGGATCCCTCATCTCGAGCTACGAGGCAGAAACGGGGCTCCTCTGGATGTGGGCGGGACCCTCGTGTTTCCTCTCGAGTGGAGACGGGTATGTCGGGGAACTTCTTGATTTGCACCAAGGGTGTGAAGGAGCCTTTCGAAGTTCCAGAGGTGAGGTGTGATCAGCCTCGAGACGCCTCAGCGGAAATGGGCCTCATCTCGCCTGGAGGGGAGAACCTCCTGGATTTTCTCGAGTTGCGGCAGGTCTTCTCGAGTTACGACGGGGACCTCAGGGACCCGCTCTGGTGGCCTCAGGAAAGGCCAGTCCCCATGCGAGTTGCTAGGGGACCTCTCGGGATTCCTCTCCCGTCCATGCCGGGGCCTCAGTCCTTGTGTGGAGTCGGGGCCGGAACCTGAGGATTCCTCTCCAGTGTTGCCATGGATCTTGGGGTGCTTCTGAGTCTCCCCAGGGGAGTCAGGCCTCGTCTCGAGTGAGGGCATGCACGTGCGCTTTCCTCCCGAGCTGCAGCAGTAGTGTCACGCTTCCTGTCACGTGGATCCAGGGATCTGTGGTTTCCCTCGAGGTTTTTGCTCGAGGCTTTCCCACGAGGCTTTCCCACAAGGCTGTGCCACGTGCCACCTTGGTGTGATTCGGTCCTCGGCGTGAAATACGAGCCGGTGAAGGGAAAAGAGTTTCCTCTGGAAATGACTGAGACATCTGGGGGACTCTTGGAATGGTGGCACGACCCTGGAGTTCCTCTCGCCGTTCCTGTTGAGAGGGCCTCCTCTTGAGATGCGACGGGAACGCCGGGAACTCTTTCCCGACGAAGCAGGGAAAGGATCCCTCATCTCGAGCTACGAGGCGGAAACGGGGCTCCTCTGGATGTGGGCGGGACCCTCGTGTTTCCTCTCGAGTGGAGACGGGTATGTCGGGGAACTTCTTGATTTGCACCAAGGGTGTGAAGGACCCTTTCGAATTTCCAGAGGTGAGGTCTGATCAGCCTCGAGACGCCTCAGAGGAAATTGGCCTCATCTAGCCTGGAGGGGAGAACCTCCTGGATTATCTCGAGTTGCGGCAGGTCTTCTCGAGTTACGACGGCGACCTCAGGGACCCGCTCTTGTCGCCTCAGGAGAGGCCAGTCCCCATGCGAGTTGCTAGAGGCCATCTCGGGATTCCTCTCCCGGCCATGCCGGGGCCTCAGTCCTTGTGTGGAGTCGGGGCCGGAACCTGAGGATTCCTCTCCAGTGTTGCCATGGATTTTGGGGTGCTTGTGAGTCTCCCCAGGGGAGTCAGGCCTCGTCTCGAGGAGGGGCATGCACGTGTGCTTTCCTCATGATCTGAAGCCGTAGTGTCACGCTTCCTGTCACGTGGATCAAGGATTCTGTGGCTTTCCCTCGAGGCTGTGCCTCGAAGCTTTCCCACAGGGCTGTGCCAGGTGCCACCTTGGTGTGAGTCGATCCTCGGCGTGAAAGACGAGCCGGTGAAGATAAAAGAGGTTCCTCTGGAATGGACTGAGACATCTGAGGGACTCTTGGAATCGTGGCACCACCCTGGAGTTCCTCTCGCCGTTCCTGTTGAGAGGGCCTCCTCTTGAGATGCGACGGGAACGCCGGGAACTCTTTCCCGACGAAGCAGGGAAAGGATCCCTCATCTCGAGCTACGAGGCGGAAACGGGGCTCCTCTGGATGTGGGCGGGACCCTCGTGTTTCCTCTCGAGTGGAGACGGGTATGTCGGGGAACTTCTTGATTTGCACCAAGGGTGTGAAGGAGCCTTTCGAAGTTCCAGAGGTGAGGTGTGATCAGCCTCGAGACGCCTCAGCGGAAATGGGCCTCATCTCGCCTGGAGGGGAGAACCTCCTGGATTTTCTCGAGTTGCGGCAGGTCTTCTCGAGTTACGACGGGGACCTCAGGGACCCGCTCTGGTGGCCTCAGGAAAGGCCAGTCCCCGTGGGAGTTGCTAGGGGCCATCTCGGGATTCCTCTCCCGTCCATGCCGGGGCCTAAGACCTTGTGTGGAGTCGGCCCGGAACCTGAGGATTCCTCTCCAGTGTTGCCATGGATCTTGGGTTGCTTCTGAGTCTCCCCAGGGGAGTCAGGCCTCGTCTCGAGTGGGGGCATGCACGTGCGCTTTCCTCCCGAGCTGCAGCAGTAGTGTCACGCTTCCTGTCACGTGGATCAACGGTTTTGTGGTTTCCCTCAAGGCTTTCGCTAGAGGCTTTCCCAAGAGGCTTTCCCACAGGGCTGGGCCACGTGCCACCTTGGTGTGAGTCGATCCTCGGCGTGAAAGACTAGCCGGTGAAGGGAAAAGAGGTTCCTCTGGAATGGACTGAGACATCTGGGGGACTCTTGGAATGGTGGCACCAACCTGGAGTTCCTCTCGCCGTTCCTGTTGAGAGGGCCTCCTCTTGAGATGCGACGGGAACGCCGGGAACTCTTTCCCGACGAAGCAGGGAAAGGATCCCTCATCTCGAGCTACGAGGCGGAAACGGGGCTCCTCTGGATGTGGGCGGGACCCTCGTGTTTCCTCTCGAGTGGAGACGGGTATGTCAGGGAACTTCTTGATTTGCACCAAGGGTGTGAAGGACCCTTTCGAAGTTCCAGAGGTGAGGTGTGATCACCCTCGAGACGCCTCAGCGGAAATGGCCCTCTCTCGCCTATAGGGGAGAACCTCCTGGATTTTCTCCAGTTGCGGCAGGTCTTCTCGAGTTACGACGGGGACCTCAGGGACCCGCTCTTGTGGCCTCAGGAAAGGCCAGTCGCCATGCGAGTTGCTAGGGGCCATCTCGGGATTCCTCTCCCGTCCATGCCGGGGCCTCAGTCCTTGTGTGGAGTCGGGGCCGGAACCTGAGGATTCCTCTCCAGTGTTGCCATGGATCTTGGGGCGCTTCTGAGTCTCCCCAGGGGAGTCAGGCCTCGTCTCGAGTGGGGGCATGCACGTGCGCTTTCCTCCCGAGCTGCAGCAGTAGTGTCACGCTTCCTGTCACGTGGATCAAGGGATCTGCGGCTTTCCCTCGAGGCTTTCCCACTAGGCTTACCCACAGGGCTGTGCCACGTGCCACCTTGGTGTGAGTCGATCCTCGGCGTGAAAGACGAGCCGGTGAAGGGAAAAGAGGTTCCTCTGGAATGGACTGAGACATCTGGGGGACTCTTGGAATGGTGGCACCACCCTGGTGTTCCTCTCGCCGTTCCTGTTGAGAGGGCCTCCTCTTGAGATGCGACGGGAATGCCGGGAACTCTTTCCCGACGAAGCAGGGAAAGGATCCCTCATCTCGAGCTACGAGGCGGAAACGGGGCTCCTCTGGATGTGGGCGGGACCCTCGTGATTCCTCTCGAGTGGAGACGGCTAGGTCGGGGAACTTCTTGATTTGCACCAAGGGTGTGAAGGACCCTTTCGAAGTTCCAGAGGTGAGGTGTGATCAGCCACGAGACGCCTCAGCGGAAATGGGCCTCATCTCGCCTGGAGGGGAGAACCTCCTATATTTTCTCGAGTTGCGGCAGGTCTTCTCGAGTTACGACGGGGACATCAAGGACCCGCTCTGGTGGCCTCAGGAAAGGCCAGTCCCCATGCGAGTTGCTAGGGGACCTCTCGGGATTCCTCTCGCGTCCATGCCGGGGCCTCAGTCCTTGTGTGGAGTCGGGGCCGGAACCTGAGGATTCCTCTCCAGTGTTGCCATGGATCTTGGGGCGCTTCTGAGTCTCCCCAGGGGAGTCAGGCCTCGTCTCGAGTGGGGGCATGCACGTGCGCTTTCCTCCCGAGCTGCAGCAGTACTGTCACGCTTCCTGTCCCGTGGATCAAGGGATCTGTGGCTTTCCCTCGAGGCTGTCCCTCGAGGCTTTCCCACGAGGCTTTCCCACAGGGCTGTGCCACGTGCCACCTTGGTGTGAGTCGATCCTCGGCGTGAAAGACGAGCCGGTGAAGGGAAAAGAGGTTCCTCTGGAATGGACTGAGACATCTGGGGGACTCTTGGAATGGTGGCACGACCCTGGAGTTCCTCTCGCCGTTCCTGTTGAGAGGGCCTCCTCTTGAGATGCGACGGGAACGCCGGGAACTCTTTCCCGACGAAGCAGGGAAAGGATCCCTCATCTCGAGCTACGAGGCGGAAACGGGGCTCCTCTGGATGTGGGCGGGACCCTCGTGTTTCCTCTCGAGTGGAGACGGGTATGTCGGGGAACTTCTTGATTTGCACCAAGGGTGTGAAGGACCCTTTCGAATTTCCAGAGGTGAGGTCTGATCAGCCTCGAGATGCCTCAGAGGAAATTGGCCTCATCTAGCCTGGAGGGGAGAACCTCCTGGATTATCTCGAGTTGCGGCAGGTCTTCTCGAGTTACGACGGCGACCTCAGGGACCCGCTCTTGTCGCCTCAGGAGAGGCCAGTCCCCATGCGAGTTGCTAGAGGCCATCTTGGGATTCCTCTCCCGGCCATGCCGCAGTCTAAGACCTTGTGTGGAGTCGGGGCCGGAACCTGAGGATTCCTCTCCAGTGTTGCCATGGATTTTGGGGTGCTTGTGAGTCTCCCCAGGGGAGTCAGGCCTCGTCTCGAGGAGGGGCATGCACGTGTGCTTTCCTCATGATCTGAAGCAGTAGTGTCACGCTTCCTGTCACGTAGATCAAGGATTCTGTGGCTTTCCCTCGAGGCTGTGCCTCGAAGCTTTCCCACAGGACTGTGCCAGGTGCCACCTTGGTGTGAGTCGATCCTCGGCGTGAAAGACGAGCCGGTGAAGATAAAAGAGGTTCCTCTGGAATGGACTGAGACATCTGAGGGACTCTTGGAATCGTGGCACCACCCTGGAGTTCCTCTCGCCGTTCCTGTTGAGAGGGCCTCCTCTTGAGATGCGACGGGAACGCCGGGAACTCTTTCCCGACGAAGCAGGGAAAGGATCCCTCATCTCGAGCTACGAGGCGGAAACGGGGCTCCTCTGGATGTGGGCGGGACCCTCGTGTTTCCTCTCGAGTGGAGACGGGTATGTCGGGGAACTTCTTGATTTGCACCAAGGTTGTGAAGGAGCCTTTCGAAGTTCCAGAGGTGAGGTGTGATCAGCCTCGAGACGCCTCAGCGGAAATGGGCCTCATCTCGCCTGGAGGGGAGAACCTCCTGGATTTTCTCGAGTTGCGGCAGGTCTTCTCGAGTTACGACGGGGACCTCAGGGACCCGCTCTGGTGGCCTCAGGAAAGGCCAGTCCCCGTGGGAGTTGCTAGGGGCCATCTCGGGATTCCTCTCCCGTCCATGCCGGGGCCTAAGACCTTGTGTGGAGTCGGCCCGGAACCTGAGGATTCCTCTCCAGTGTTGCCATGGATCTTGGGTTGCTTCTGAGTCTCCCCAGGGGAGTCAGGCCTCGTCTCTATTGGGGGCATGCACGTGCGCTTTCCTCCCGAGCTGCAGCAGTAGTGTCACGCTTCCTGTCACGTGGATCAACGGTTTTGTGGTTTCCCTCAAGGCTTTCGCTAGAGGCTTTCCCAAGAGGCTTTCCCACAGGGCTGTGCCACGTGCCACCTTGGTGTGAGTCGATCCTCGGCGTGAAAGACTAGCCGGTGAAGGGAAAAGAGGTTCCTCTGGAATGGACTGAGACATCTGGGGGACTCTTGGAATGGTGGCACCACCCTGGTGTTCCTCTCGCCGTTCCTGTTGAGAGGGCCTCCTCTTGAGATGCGACGGGAATGCCGGGAACTCTTTCCCGACGAAGCAGGGAAAGGATCCCTCATCTCGAGCTACGAGGCGGAAACGGGGCTCCTCTGGATGTGGGCGGGACCCTCGTGATTCCTCTCGAGTGGAGACGGCTAGGTCGGGGAACTTCTTGATTTGCACCAAGGGTGTGAAGGACCCTTTCGAAGTTCCAGAGGTGAGGTGTGATCAGCCACGAGACGCCTCAGCGGAAATGGGCCTCATCTCGCCTGGAGGGGAGATCCTCCTATATTTTCTCGAGTTGCGGCAGGTCTTCTCGAGTTACGACGGGGACCTCAAGGACCCGCTCTGGTGGCCTCAGGAAAGGCCAGTCCCCATGCGAGTTGCTAGGGGACCTCTCGGGATTCCTCTCGCGTCCATGTCGGGGCCTCAGTCCTTGTGTGGAGTCGGGGCCGGAACCTGAGGATTCCTCTCCAGTGTTGCCATGGATCTTGGGGCGCTTCTGAGTCTCCCCAGGGGAGTCAGGCCTCGTCTCGAGTGGGGGCATGCACGTGCGCTTTCCTCCCGAGCTGCAGCAGTAGTGTCACGCTTCCTGTCACGTGGATCAAGGGATCTGTGGCTTTCCCTCGAGGCTGTCCCTCGAGGCTTTCCCACGAGGCTTTCCCACAGGGCTGTGCCACGTGCCACCTTGGTGTGAGTCGATCATCGGCGTGAAAGACCAGCCGGTGAAGGGAAAAGAGGTTCCTCTGGAATGGACTGAGACATCTGGGGGACTCTTGGAATGGTGGCACGACCCTGGAGTTCCTCTCGCCGTTCCTGTTGAGAGGGCCTCCTCTTGAGATGCGACGGGAACGCCGGGAACTCTTTCCCGACGAAGCAGGGAAAGGATCCCTCATCTCGAGGTACGAGGCGGAAACGGGGCTCCTCTGGATGTGGGCGGGACCCTCGTGATTCCTCTCGAGTGGAGACGGGTATGTCGGGGAACTTCTTGACTTGCACCAAGGGTGTGAAGGACCCTTTCGAAGTTCCAGAGGTGAGGTGTGATCAGCCTCGAGACGCCTCAGCGGAAATGGGCCTCATCTCGCCTGGAGGGGAGAACCTCCTGGATTTTCTCGAGTTGCGGCAGGTCTTCTCGAGTTACGACGGGGACCTCAGGGACCCGCTCTGGTGGTCTCAGGAAAGGCCGGTCCCCATGCGAGTTGCTAGGGGACCTCTCGGGATTCCTCTCCCGTCCATGCCGGGGCCTCAGTCCTTGTGTGGAGTCGGGGCCGGAACCTGAGGATTCCTCTCCAGTGTTGCCATGGATCTTGGGGTGCTTCTGAGTCTCCCCAGGGGAGTCAGGCCTCGTCTCGAGTGGGGGCATGCACGTGCGCTTTCCTCCCGAGCTGCAGCAGTAGTGTCACGCTTCCTGTCCCGTGGATCAAGGGATCTGTGGCTTTCCCTCGAGGCTGTCCCTCGAGGCTTTCCCACCAGGCTTTCCCACAGGGCTGTGCCACGTGCCACCTTGGTGTGAATCGATCCTCGGCGTGAAAGACGAGCCGGTGAAGGGAAAAGAGGTTCCTCTGGAATGGACTGAGACATCTGGGGGACTCTTGGAATGGTGGCACGACCCTGGAGTTCCTCTCGCCGTTCCTGTTGAGAGGGCCTCCTCTTGAGATGCGACGGGAACGCCGGGAACTCTTTCCCGACGAAGCAGGGAAAGGATCCCTCATCTCGAGCTACGAGGCGGAAACGGGGCTCCTCTGGATGTGGGCGGGACCCTCGTGATTCCTCTCGAGTGGAGACGGGTATGTCGGGGAACATCTTGACTTGCACCAAGGGTGTGAAGGACCCTTTCGAAGTTCCAGAGGTGAGGTTTGATCAGCCTCGAGATGCCTCAGCGGAAATGGGCCTCATCTCGCCTGGAGGGGAGAACCTCCTGGATTTTCTCGAGTTGCGGCAGGTCTTCTCGAGTTACGACGGGGACCTCAGGGACCCGCTCTGGTGGCCTCAGGAAAGGCCAGTCCCCATGCGAGTGGCTAGGGGACCTCTCGGGATTCCTCTCCCGTCCATGCCGGGGCCTCAGTCCTTGTGTGGAGTCGGGGCCGGAACCTGAGGATTCCTCTCCAGTGTTGCCATGGATCTTGGGGTGCTTCTGAGTCTCCCCAGGGGAGTCAGGCCTCGTCTCGAGTGGGGGCATGCACGTGCGCTTTCCTCCCGAGCTGCAGCAGTAATGTCACGCTTCCAGTCACGTGGATCAAGGGATCTGTGGCTTTCCCTCGAGGCTGTCCCTCGAGGCTTTCCCACGAGGCTTTCCCACAGGGCTGTGACACGTGCCACTTTGGTGTGAGTCGATCCTCGGCGTGAAAGACGAGCCGGTGAAGGGAAAAGAGGTTCCTCTGGAATGGACTGAGACATCTGGGGGACTCTTGGAATGGTGGCACGACCCTGGAGTTCCTCTCGCCGTTCCTGTTGAGAGGGCCTCCTCTTGAGATGCGACGGGAACGCCGGGAACTCTTTCCCGACGAAGCAGGGAAAGGATCCCTCATTTCGAGCTACGAGGCCGAAACGGGGCTCCTCTGGATGTGGGCGGGACCGTCGTGATTCCTCTCGAGTGGAGACGGGTATGTCGGGGAACTTCTTGATTTGCACCAAGGGTGTGAAGGAGCCTTTCGAAGTTCCAGAGGGGAGGTGTGATCAGCCTCGAGACGCTTCAGCGGAAATGGGCCTCATCTCGCCTGGAGGGGAGAACCTCCTGGATTTTCTCGAGTTGCGGCAGGTCTTCTCGAGTTACGACGGGGACCTCAGGGACCCGCTCTGGTGGCCTCAGGAAAGGCCAGTCCCCATGCGAGTTGCTAGGGGACCTCTCGGGATTCCTCTCGCGTCCATGCCTGGGCCTCAGTCCTTGTGTGGAGTCGGGGCCGGAACCTGAGGATTCCTCTCCAGTGTTGCCATGGATCTTGGGGCGCTTCTGAGTCTCCCCAGGGGAGTCAGGCCTCGTCTCGAGGGGGGCATGCACGTGCGCTTTCCTCCCGAGCTGCAGCAGTAGTGTCACGCTTCCTGTCACGTGGATCAAGGGATCTGTGGCTTTCCCTCGAGGCTGTCCCTCGAGGCTTTCCCACGAGGCTTTCCCACAGGGCTGTGCCACGTGCCACCTTGGTGTGAGTCGATCCTCGGCGTGAAAGACGAGCCGGTGAAGGGAAAAGAGGTTCCTCTGGAATGGACTGAGACATCTGGGGGACTCTTGGAATGGTGGCACGACCCTGGAGTTCCTCTCGCCGTTCCTGTTGAGAGGGCCTCCTCTTGAGATGCGATGGGAACGCCGGGAACTCTTTCCCGACGAAGCAGGGAAAGGATCCCTCATCTCGAGCTACGAGGCGGAAACGGGGCTCCTCTGGATGTGGGCGGGACCCTCGTGATTCCTCTCGAGTGGAGACGGCTAGGTCGGGGAACTTCTTGATTTGCACCAAGGGTGTGAAGGACCCTTTCGAAGTTCCAGAGGTGAGGTGTGATCACCCTCGAGACGCCTCAGCGGAAATGGACCTCATCTCGCCTGGAGGGGAGAACCTCCTGGATTTTCTCGAGTTGCGGCAGGTCTTCTCGAGTTACGACGGGGACCTCAGGGACCCGCTCTGGTGGCCTCAGGAAAGGCCAGTCCCCATGCGAGTTGCTAGGGTACCTCTCGGGATTCCTCTCCCGTCCATGCCGGGGCCTCAGTCCTTGTGTGGAGTCGGGGCCGGAACCTGAGGATTCCTCTCCAGTGTTGCCATGGATCTTGGGGTGCTTCTGAGTCTCCCCAGGGGAGTCAGGCCTCGTCTCGAGTGGGGGCATGCACGTGCGCTTTCCTCCCGAGCTGCAGCAGTAATGTCACGCTTCCAGTCACGTGGATCAAGGGATCTGTGGCTTTCCCTCGAGGCTGTCCCTCGAGGCTTTCCCACGAGGCTTTCCCACAGGGCTGTGCCACGTGCCACCTTGGTGTGAGTCGATCCTCGGCGTGAAAGACGAGCCGGTGAAGGGAAAAGAGGTTCCTCTGGAATGGACTGAGACATCTGGGGGACTCTTGGAATGGTGGCACGACCCTGGAGTTCCTCTCGCCGTTCCTGTTGAGAGGGCCTCCTCTTGAGATGCGACGGGAACGCCGGGAACTCTTTCCCGACAAAGCAGGGAAAGGATCCCTCATTTCGAGCTACGAGGCGGAAACGGGGTCCTCTGGATGTGGGCGGGACCGTCGTGATTCCTCTCGAGTGGAGACGGGTATGTCGGGGAACTTCTTGATTTGCACCAAGGGTGTGAAGGAGCCTTTCGAAGTTCCAGAGGGGAGGTGTGATCAGCCTTGAGACGCTTCAGCGGAAATGGGCCTCATCTCGCCTGGAGGGGAGAACCTCCTGGATTTTCTCGAGTTGCGGCAGGTCTTCTCGAGTTACGACGGGGACCTCAGGGACCCGCTCTGGTGGCCTCAGGAAAGGCCAGTCCCCATGCGAGTTGCTAGGGGACCTCTCGGGATTCCTCTCCCGTCCATGCCGGGGCCTCAGTCCTTGTGTGGAGTCGGGGCCGGAACCTGAGGATTCCTCTCCAGTGTTGCCATGGATCTTGGGGTGCTTCTGAGTCTCCCCAGGGGAGTCAGGCCTCGTCTCGAGTGGGGGCATGCACGTGCGCTTTCCTCCCGAGCTGCAGCAGTACTGTCACGCTTCCTGTCACGTGGATCAAGGGATCTGTGGCTTTCCCTCGAGGCTGTCCCTCGAGACTTTCCCACGAGGCTTTCCCACAGGGCTGTGCCACGTGCCACCTATTGTGAGTCGATCCTCGGCGTGAAAGACGAGCCGGTGAAGGGAAAAGAGGTTCCTCTGGAGTGGACTGAGACATCTGGGGGACTCTTGGAATGGTGGCACGACCCTGGAGTTCCTCTCGCCGTTCCTGTTGAGAGGGCCTCCTCTTGAGATGCGACGGGAACGCCGGGAACTCTTTCCCGACGAAGCAGGGAAAGGACCCCTCATCTCGAGCTACGAGGCGGAAACGGGGCTCCTCTGGATGTGGGCGGGACCCTCGTGTTTCCTCTCGAGTGGAGACGGGTATGTCGGGGAAATTCTTGATTTGCACCAAGGGTGTGAAGGACCCTTTCGAAGTTCCAGAGGTGAGGTGTGATCAGCCTCGAGACGCCTCAGCGGAAATGGGCCTCATCTCGCCTGGAGGGGAGAACCTCCTGGATTTTCTCGAGTTGCGGCAGGTCTTCTCGAGTTACGACGGGGACCTCAGGGACCCGCTCTGGTGGCCTCAGGAAAGGCCAGTCCCCATGCGAGTTGCTAGGGGACCTCTCGCGATTCCTCTCCCGTCCATGCCGGGGCCTCAGTCCTTGTGTGGAGTCGGGGCCGGAACCTGAGGATTCCTCTCCAGTATTGCCATGGATCTTGGGGTGCTTCTGAGTCTCCCCAGGGGAGTCAGGCCTCGTCTCGAGTGGGGGCATGCACGTGCGCTTTCCTCCCGAGCTGCATCAGTAGTGTCACGCTTCCTGTCACGTGGATCAAGGGATCTGTGGCTTTCCCTCGAGGCTGTCCCTCGAGGCTTTCCCACGAGGCTTTCCCACAGGGCTGTGCCACGTGCCACCTTGGTGTGAGTCGATCCTCGGCGTGAAAGACGAGCCGGTGAAGGGAAAAGAGGTTCCTCTGGAATGGACTGAGACATCTGGGGGACTCTTGGAATGGTGGCACGACCCTGGAGTTCCTCTCGCCGTTCCTGTTGAGAGGGCCTCCTCTTGAGATGCGACGGGAACGCCGGGAACTCTTTCCCGACGAAGCAGGGAAAGGATCCCTCATCTCGAGCTACGAGGCGGAAACGGGGCTCCTCTGGATGTGGGCGGGACCCACGTGATTCCTCTCGAGTGAAGACGGGTATGTCGGGGAACTTCTTGATTTGCACCAAGGGTGTGAAGGACCCTTTCGAAGTTCCAGAGGTGAGGTGTGATCAGCCTCGAGACGCCTCAGCGGAAATGGGCCTCATCTCGCCTGGAGGGGAGAACCTCCTGGATTTTCTCGAGTTGCGGCAGGTCTTCTCGAGTTACGACGGGGACCTCAGGGACCCGCTCTGGTGGCCTCAGGAAAGGCCGGTCCCCATGCGAGTTGCTAGGGGACCTCTCGGGATTCCTCTCCCGTCCATGCCGGGGCCTCAGTCCTTGTGTGGAGTCGGGGCCGGAACCTGAGGATTCCTCTCCAGTGTTGCCATGGATCTTGGGGTGCTTCTGAGTCTCTGCAGGGGAGTCAGGCCTCGTCTCGAGTGGGGGCATGCACGTGCGCTTTCCTCCCGAGCTGCAGCAGTAGTGTCACGCTTCCTGTCACGTGGATCAAGGGATCTGTGGCTTTCCCTCGAGGCTGTCCCTCGAGGCTTTCCCACGAGGCTTTCCCACAGGGCTGTGCCACGTGCCACCTTGGTGTGAGTCGATCCTCGGCGTGAAAGACGAGCCGGTGAAGGGAAAAGAGGTTCCTCTGGAATGGACTGAGACATCTGGGGGACTCTTGGAATGGTGGCACGACCCTGGAGTTCCTCTCGCCGTTCCTGTTGAGAGGGCCTCCTCTTGAGATGCGACGGGAACGCCGGGAACTCTTTCTCGACGAAGCAGGGAAAGGATCCCTCATCTCGAGCTATGAGGCGGAAACGGGGCTCCTCTGGATGTGGGCGGGACCCTCGTGATTCCTCTCGAGTGGAGACGGGTATGTCGGGGAACTTCTTGACTTGCACCAAGGGTGTGAAGGACCCTTTCGAAGTTCCAGAGGTGAGGTTTGATCAGCCTCGAGACGCCTCAGCGGAAATGGGCCTCATCTCGCCTGGAGGGGAGAACCTCTTGGATTTTCTCGAGTTGCGGCAGGTCTTCTCGAGTTACGACGGGGACCTCAGGGACCCGCTCTGGTGGCCTCAGGAAAGGCCAGTCCCCATGCGAGTTGCTAGGGTACCTCTCGGGATTCCTCTCCCGTCCATGCCGGGGCCTCAGTCCTTGTGTGGAGTCGGGGCCGGAACCTGAGGATTCCTCTCCAGTGTTGCCATGGATCTTGGGGTGCTTCTGAGTCTCCCCAGGGGAGTCAGGCCTCGTCTCGAGTGGGGGCATGCACGTGCGCTTTCCTCCCGAGCTGCAGCAGTAATGTCACGCTTCCAGTCACGTGGATCAAGGGATCTGTGGCTTTCCCTCGAGGCTCTCCCTCGAGGCTTTCCCACGAGGCTTTCCCACAGGGCTGTGCCACGTGCCACCTTGGTGTGAGTCGATCCTCGGCGTGAAAGACGAGCTGGTGAAGGGAAAAGAGGTTCCTCTGGAATGGACTGAGACATCTGGGGGACTCTTGGAATGGTGGCACGACCCTGGAGTTCCTCTCGCCATTCCTGTTGAGAGGGCCTCCTCTTGAGATGCGACGGGAACGCCGGGAACTCTTTCCCGACGAAGCAGGGAAAGGATCCCTCATTTCGAGCTACGAGGCGGAAACGGGGCTCCTCTGGATGTGGGCGGGACCGTCGTGATTCCTCTCGAGTGGAGACGGGTATGTCGGGGAACTTCTTGATTTGCACCAAGGGTGTGAAGGAGCCTTTCGAAGTTCCAGAGGGGAGGTGTGATCAGCCTTGAGACGCTTCAGCGGAAATGGGCCTCATCTCGCCTGGAGGGGAGAACCTCCTGGATTTTCTCGAGTTGCGGCAGGTCTTCTCGAGTTACGACGGGGACCTCAGGGACCCGCTCTGGTGGCCTCAGGAAAGGCCAGTCCCCATGCGAGTTGCTAGGGGACCTCTCGGGATTCCTCTCGCGTCCATGCCGGGGCCTCAGTCCTTGTGTGGAGTCGGGGCCGGAACCTGAGGATTCCTCTCCAGTGTTGCCATGGATCTTGCGGCGCTTCTGAGTCTCCCCAGGGGAGTCAGGCCTCGTCTCGAGGGGGGCATGCACGTGCGCTTTCCTCCCGAGCTGCAGCAGTAGTGTCACGCTTCCTGTCACGTGGATAAAGGGATCTGTGGCTTTCCCTCGAGGCTGTCCCTCCAGGTTTTCCCACGAGGCTTTCCCACAGGGCTGTGCCACGTGCCACCTTGGTGTGAGTCGATCCTCGGCGTGAAAGACGAGCCGGTGAAGGGAAAAGAGGTTCCTCTGGAATGGACTGAGACATCTGGGGGACTCTTGGAATGGTGGCACGACCCTGGAGTTCCTCTCGCCGTTCCTGTTGAGAGGGCCTCCTCTTGAGATGCGACGGGAACGCCGGGAACTCTTTCCCGACGAAGCAGGGAAAGGATCCCTCATCTCGAGCTACGAGGCGGAAACGGGGCTCCTCTGGATGTGGGCGGGACCCTCGTGATTCCTCTCGAGTGGAGACGGGTATGTCGGGGAACTTCTTGATTTGCACCAAGGGTGTGAAGGACCCTTTCGAAGTTCCAGAGGTGAGGTGTGATCACCCTCGAGACGCCTCAGCGGAAATGGACTTCATCTCGCCTGGAGGGGAGAACCTCCTGTATTTTCTCGAGTTGCGGCAGGTCTTCTCGAGTTACGACGGGGACCTCAGGGACCCGCTCTGGTGGCCTCAGGAAAGGCCAGTCCCCATGCGACTTGCTAGGGGACCTCTCGGGATTCCCCTCCCGTCCATGCCGGGGCCTCAGTCCTTGTGTGGAGTCGGGGCCGGAACCTGAGGATTCCTCTCCAGTGTTACCATGGATCTTGGGGTGCTTCTGAGTCTCCACAGGGGAGTCAGGCCTCGTCTCGAGTGGGGGCATGCACGTGCGCTTTCCTCCCGAGCTGCAGCAGTAGTGTCACGCTTCCTGTCACGTGGATCATGGGATCTGTGGCTTTCCCTCGAGGCTGTCCCTCGAGGCTTTCCCACGAGGCTTTCCCACAGGGCTGTGCCACGTGCCACCTTGGTGTGAATCGATCCTCGGCGTGAAAGACGAGCCGGTGAAGGGAAAAGAGGTTCCTCTGGAATGGACTGAGACATCTGGGGGACTCTTGGAATGGTGGCACGACCCTGGAGTTCCTCTCGCCGTTCCTGTTGAGGGGGCCTCCTCTTGAGATGCGACGGGAACGCCGGGAACTCTTTCTCGACGAAGCAGGGAAAGGATCCCTCATCTCGAGCTACGAGGCGGAAACGGGGCTCCTCTGGATGTGGGCGGGACCCTCGTGATTCCTCTCGAGTGGAGACGGGTATGTCGGGGAACTTCTTGATTTGCACCAAGGGTGTGAAGGACCCTTTCGAAGTTCCAGAGGTGAGGTGTGATCAGCCTCGAGACGCCTCAGCGGAAATGGGCCTCATCTCGCCTGGAGGGGAGAACCTCCTGGATTTTCTCGAGTTGCGGCAGGTCTTCTCGAGTTACGACGGGGACCTCAGGGACCCGCTCTGGTGGCCTCAGGAAAGGCCAGTCCCCATGCGAGTTGCTAGGGGACCTCTCGGGATTCCTCTCCCGTCCATGCCGGGGCCTCAGTCCTTGTGTGGAGTCGGGGCCGGAACCTGAGGATTCCTCTCCAGTGTTGCCAAGGATCTTGGGGTGCTTCTGAGTCTCCCCAGGGGAGTCAGGCCTCGTCTCGAGTGGGGGCATGCACGTGCGCTTTCCTCCCGAGCTGCAGCAGTACTGTCACGCTTCCTGTCACGTGGATCAAGGGATCTGTGGCTTTCCCTCGAGGCTGTCCCTCGAGGCTTTCCCACGAGGCTTTCCCACAGGGCTGTGCCACGTGCCACCTTGGTGTGAGTCGATCCTCGGCGTGAAAGACGAGCCGGTGAAGGGAAAAGAGGTTCCTCTGGAATGGACTGAGACATCTGGGGGACTCTTGGAATGGTGGCACGACCCTGGAGTTCCTCTCGCCAGTCCTGTTGAGAGGGCCTCCTCTTGAGATGCGACGGGAACGCCGGGAACTCTTTCCCGACGAAGCAGGGAAAGGATCCCTCATCTCGAGCTACGAGGCGGAAACGGGGCTCCTCTGGATGTGGGCGGGACCCTCGTGATTCCTCTCGAGTGGAGACGGGTATGTCGGGGAACTTCTTGATTTGCACCAAGGGTGTGAAGGACCCTTTCGAAGTTCCAGAGGTGAGGTGTGATCAGCCTCGAGACGCCTCAGCGGAAATGGGCCTCATCTCGCCTGGAGGGGAGAACCTCCTGGATTTTCTCGAGTTGCGGCAGGTCTTCTCGAGTTACGACGGGGACCTCAGGGACCCGCTCTGGTGGCCTCAGGAAAGGCCAGTCCCCATGCGAGTTGCTAGGGGACCTCTCGGGATTCCTCTCGCGTCCATGCCGGGGCCTCAGTCCTTGTGTGGAGTCGGGGCCGGAACCTGAGGATTCCTCTCCAGTGTTGCCATGGATCTTGGGGCGCTTCTGAGTCTCGCCAGGGGAGTCAGGCCTCGTCTCGAGGGGGGCATGCACGTGCGCTTTCCTCCCGAGCTGCAGCAGTAGTGTCACGCTTCCTGTCACGTGGATCAAGGGATCTGTGGCTTTCCCTCG
Organism: Budorcas taxicolor; assembly: GCF_023091745.1. Taxonomy (NCBI): domain Eukaryota; kingdom Metazoa; phylum Chordata; class Mammalia; order Artiodactyla; family Bovidae; genus Budorcas; species Budorcas taxicolor. Next base: position 269,025 of record NW_026292559.1, read on the forward strand.
AGGCTGTCCCTCGAGGCTTTCCCACGAGGCTTTCCCACAGGGCTGTGCCACGTGCCACCTTGGTGTGAGTCGATCCTCGGCGTGAAAGACGAGCCGGTGAAGGGAAAAGAGGTTCCTCTGGAATGGACTGAGACATCTGGGGGACTCTTGGAATGGTGGCACGACCCTGGAGTTCCTCTCGCCGTTCCTGTTGAGAGGGCCTCCTCTTGAGATGCGACGGGAACGCCGGGAACTCTTTCCCGACGAAGCAGGGAAAGGATCCCTCATCTCGAGCTACGAGGCGGAAACGGGGCTCCTCTGGATGTGGGCGGGACCCTCGTGATTCCTCTCGAGTGGAGACGGGTATGTCGGGGAACTTCTTGATTTGCACCAAGGGTGTGAAGGACCCTTTCGAAGTTCCAGAGGTGAGGTGTGATCACCCTCGAGACGCCTCAGCGGAAATGGACCTCATCTCGCCTGGAGGGGAGAACCTCCTGTATTTTCTCGAGTTGCGGCAGGTCTTCTCGAGTTACGACGGGGACCTCAGGGACCCGCTCTGGTGGCCTCAGGAAAGGCCAGTCCCCATGCGACTTGCTAGGGGACCTCTCGGGATTCCTCTCCCGTCCATGCCGGGGCCTCAGTCCTTGTGTGGATTCGGGGCCGGAACCTGAGGATTCCTCTCCAGTGTTGCCATGGATCTTGGGGTGCTTCTGAGTCTCCCCAGGGGAGTCAGGCCTCGTCTCGAGTGGGGGCATGCTCGTGCGCTTTCCTCCCGAGCTGCAGCAGTAGTGTCACGCTTCCTGTCACGTGGATCAAGGGATCTGTGGCTTTCCCTCGAGGCTGTCCCTCGAGGCTTTCCCACGAGTCTTTCCCACAGGGCTGTGCCACGTGCCACCTTGGTGTGAGTCGATCCTCGGCGTGAAAGACGAGCCGGTGAAGGGAAAAGAGGTTCCTCTGGAATGGACTGAGACATCTGGGGGACTCTTGGAATGGAGGCACGACCCTGGAGTTCCTCTCGCCGTTCCTGTTGAGAGGGCCTCCTCTTGAGATGCGACGGGAACGCCGGGAAATCTTTCCCGACGAAGCAGGGAAAGGACCCCTCATCTCGAGCTACGAGGCGGAAACGGGGCTCCTCTGGATGTGGGCGGGACCCTCGTGTTTCCTCTCGAATGGAGACGGGTATGTCGGGGAACTTCTTGATTTGCACCAAGGGTGTGAAGGACCCTTTCGAAGTTCCAGAGGTGAGGTGTGATCAGCCTCGAGACGCCTCAGCGGAAATGGGCCTCATCTCGCCTGGAGGGGAGAACCTCCTGGATTTTCTCGAGTTGCGGCAGGTCTTCTCGAGTTACGACGGGGACCTCAGGGACCCGCTCTGGTGGCCTCAGGAAAGGCCAGTCCCCATGCGAGTTGCTAGGGTACCTCTCGGGATTCCTCTCCCGTCCATGCCGGGGCCTCAGTCCTTGTGTGGAGTCGGGGCCGGAACCTGAGGATTCCTCTCCAGTGTTGCCATGGATCTTGGGGTGCTTCTGAGTCTCCCCAGGGGAGTCAGGCCTCGTCTCGAGTGGGGGCATGCACGTGCGCTTTCCTCCCGAGCTGCAGCAGTAATGTCACGCTTCCAGTCACGTGGATCAAGGGATCTGTGGCTTTCCCTCGAGGCTGTCCCTCGAGGCTTTCCCACGAGGCTTTCCCACAGGGCTGTGCCACGTGCCACCTTGGTGTGAGTCGATCCTCGGCGTGAAAGACGAGCTGGTGAAGGGAAAAGAGGTTCCTCTGGAATGGACTGAGACATCTGGGGGACTCTTGGAATGGTGGCACGACCCTGGAGTTCCTCTCGCCGTTCCTGTTGAGAGGGCCTCCTCTTGAGATGCGACGGGAACGCCGGGAACTCTTTCCCGACGAAGCAGGGAAAGGATCCCTCATTTCGAGCTACGAGGCGGAAACGGGGCTCCTCTGGATGTGGGCGGGACCGTCGTGATTCCTCTCGAGTGGAGACGGGTATGTCGGGGAACTTCTTGATTTGCACCAAGGGTGTGAAGGAGCCTTTCGAAGTTCCAGAGGGGAGGTGTGATCAGCCTTGAGACGCTTCAGCGGAAATGGGCCTCATCTCGCCTGGAGGGGAGAACCTCCTGGATTTTCTCGAGTTGCGGCAGGTCTTCTCGAGTTACGACGGGGACCTCAGGGACCCGCTCTGGTGGCCTCAGGAAAGGCCAGTCCCCATGCGAGTTGCTAGGGGACCTCTCGGGATTCCTCTCGCGTCCATGCCGGGGCCTCAGTCCTTGTGTGGAGTCGGGGCCGGAACCTGAGGATTCCTCTCCAGTGTTGCCATGGATCTTGGGGCGCTTCTGAGTCTCCCCAGGGGAGTCAGGCCTCGTCTCGAGGGGGGCATGCACGTGCGCTTTCCTCCCGAGCTGCAGCAGTAGTGTCACGCTTCCTGTCACGTGGATCAAGGGATCTGTGGCTTTCCCTCGAGGCTGTCCCTCGAGGCTTTCCCACGAGGCTTTCCCACAGGGCTGTGCCACGTGCCACCTTGGTGTGAGTCGATCCTCGGCGTGAAAGACGAGCCGGTGAAGGGAAAAGAGGTTCCTCTGGAATGGACTGAGACATCTGGGGGACTCTTGGAATGGTGGCACGACCCTGGAGTTCCTCTCGCCGTTCCTGTTGAGAGGGCCTCCTCTTGAGATGCGACGGGAACGCCGGGAACTCTTTCCCGAAGAAGCAGGGAACGGATCCCTCATCTCGAGCTACGCGGCGGAAACGGGGCTCCTCTGGATGTGGTCGGGACCCTCGGGTTTCCTCTCGAATGGAGACGGGTATGCCGGGGAACTTCTTGATTTGCACCAAGGGTGTGAAGGACCCTTTCGAAGTTTCAGAGGGGAGGTGTGATCAGCCTCGAGACGCCTCAGCGGAAATGGACCTCATCTCGCCTGGAGGGGAGAACCTCCTGGATTTTCTCGAGTTGAGGCAGGTCTTCTCGAGTTACGACGGGGACCTCAGGGACCCGCTCTGGTGGCCTCAGTAAAGGCCAGTCCCCATGCGAGTTGCTAGGGGACCTCTCGGGATTCCTCTCCCGTCCATGCCGGGGCCTCAGTCCTTGTGTGGAGTCCGGGCCGGAACCTGAGGATTTTTCTCCAGTGTTGCCATGGATGTTGGGGTGCTTCTGAGTCTCCCCAGGGGAGTCAGGCCTCGTCTCGAGTGGGGGCATGCACGTTCGCTTTCCTCCCGAGCTGCAGCAGTAGTGTCACGCTTCCTGTCACGTGGATCAAGGGATCTGTGGCTTTTTCTCGAGGCTTTTACTCAAGGCTTTCCCAAGAGGCTTTGCCACAGGGCTGTGCCACGTGTCACCTTGGTGTGAGTCGATCCTCGGCGTGAAAGACGAGCCGGTGAAGGTAAAAGAGGTTCCTCTGGAATGGACTGAGACATCTGGGGGACTCTTGGAATGGTGGCATGACCCTGGAGTTCCTCTCGCCGTTCCTGTTGAGAGGGCCTCCTCTTGAGATGCGACGGGAACGCCGGGAACTCTTTCCCGACGAAGCAGGGAAAGGATCCCTCATCTCGAGCTACGAGGCGGAAACGGGGCTCCTCTGGATGTGGGCGGGACCCTCGTGATTCCTCTCGAGTGGAGACGGGTATGTCGGGGAACTTCTTGATTTGCACCAAGGGTGTGAAGGACCCTTTCGAAGTTCCAGAGGTGAGGTGTGATCAGCCTCGAGACGCCTCAGCGGAAATGGGCCTCATCTCGCCTGGAGGGGAGAACCTCCTGGATTTTCTCGAGTTGCGGCAGGTCTTCTAGAGTTACGACGGGGACCTCAGGGACCCGCTCTGTTGGCCTCAGGAAAAGCCAGTCCCCATGCGAGTTGCTAGGGGATCTCTCGGGATTCCTCTCGCGTCCATGCCGGGGCCTCAGTCCCTGTGTGGAGTCGGGGCCGGAACCTGAGGATTCCTCTCCAGTGTTGCCATGGATCTTGGGGCGCTTCTGAGTCTCGCCAGGGGAGTCAGGCCTCGTCTCGAGGGGGGCATGCACGTGCGCTTTCCTCCCGAGCTGCAGCAGTAGTGTCACGCTTCCTGTCACGTGGATCAAGGGATCTGTGGCTTTCCCTGGAGGCTGTCCCTCGAGGCTTTCCCACGAGGCTTTCCCACAGGGCTGTGCCACGTGCCACCTTGGTGTGAGTCGATCCTCGGCGTGAAAGACGAGCCGGTGAAGGGAAAAGAGGTTCCTCTGGAATGGACTGAGACATCTGGGGGACTCTTGGAATGGTGGCACGACCCTGGAGTTCCTCTCGCCGTTCCTGTTGAGAGGGCCTCCTCTTGAGATGCGACGGGAACGCCGGGAACTCTTTCCCGACGAAGCAGGGAAAGGATCCCTCATCTCGAGCTACGAGGCGGAAACGGGGCTCCTCTGGATGTGGGCGGGACCCTCGTGATTCCTCTCGAGTGGAGACGGGTATGTCGGGGAACTTCTTGATTTGCACCAAGGGTGTGAAGGACCCTTTCGAAGTTCCAGAGGTGAGGTGTGATCACCCTCGAGACGCCTCAGCGGAAATGGACCTCATCTCGCCTGGAGGGGAGAACCTCCTGTATTTTCTCGAGTTGGGGCAGGTCTTCTCGAGTTACGACGGGGACCTCAGGGACCCGCTCTGGTGGCCTCAGGAAAGGCCAGTCCCCATGCGACTTGCTAGGGGACCTCTCGGGATTCCTCTCCCGTCCATGCCGGGGCCTCAGTCCTTGTGTGGAGTCGGGGCCGGAACCTGAGGATTCCTCTCCAGTGTTGCCATGGATCTTGGGGTGCTTCTGAGTCTCCACAGGGGAGTCAGGCCTCGTCTCGAGTGGGGGCATGCACGTGCGCTTTCCTCCCGAGCTGCATCAGTAGTGTCACGCTTCCTGTCACGTGGATCATGGGATCTGTGGCTTTCCCTCGAGGCTGTCCCTCGAGGCTTTCCCACGAGGCTTTCCCACAGGGCTGTGCCACGTGCCACCTTGGTGTGAGTCGATCCTCGGCGTGAAAGACGAGCCGGTGAAGGGAAAAGAGGTTCCTCTGGAATGGACTGAGACATCTGGGGGACTCTTGGAATGGTGGCACGACCCTGGAGTTCCTCTCGCCGTTCCTGTTGAGAGGGCCTCCTCTTGAGATGCGACGGGAACGCCGGGAACTCTTTCCCGAAGAAGCAGGGAACGGATCCCTCATCTCGAGCTACGCGGCGGAAACGGGGCTCCTCTGGATGTGGTCGGGACCCTCGGGTTTCCTCTCGAATGGAGACGGGTATGCCGGGGAACTTCTTGATTTGCACCAAGGGTGTGAAGGACCCTTTCGAAGTTTCAGAGGGGAGGTGTGATCAGCCTCGAGACGCCTCAGCGGAAATCACCTCATCTCGCCTGGAGGGGAGAACCTCCTGGATTTTCTCGAGTTGAGGCAGGTCTTCTCGAGTTACGACGGGGACCTCAGGGACCCGCTCTGGTGGCCTCAGTAAAGGCCAGTCCCCATGCGAGTTGCTAGGGGACCTCTCGGGATTCCTCTCCCGTCCATGCCGGGGCCTCAGTCCTTGTGTGGAGTCCGGGCCGGAACCTGAGGATTTCTCTCCAGTGTTGCCATGGATGTTGGGGTGCTTCTGAGTCTCCCCAGGGGAGTGAGGCGTCGTCTCGAGTGGGGGCATGCACGTTCGCTTTCCTCCCGAGCTGCAGCAGTAGTGTCACGCTTCCTGTCACGTGGATCAAGGGATCTGTGGCTTTTTCTCGAGGCTTTTACTCAAGGCTTTCCCAAGAGGCTTTGCCACAGGGCTGTGCCACGTGTCACCTTGGTGTGAGTCGATCCTCGGCGTGAAAGACGAGCCGGTGAAGGTAAAAGAGGTTCCTCTGGAATGGACTGAGACATCTGGGGGACTCTTGGAATGGTGGCATGACCCTGGAGTTCCTCTCGCCGTTCCTGTTGAGAGGGCCTCCTCTTGAGATGCGACGGGAACGCCGGGAACTCTTTCCCGACGAAGCAGGGAAAGGATCCCTCATCTCGAGCTACTAGGCGGGAACGGGGCTCCTCTAGATGTGGACGGGACCCTCGTGATTCCTCTCGAGTGGAGACGGGTATGTCGGGGAACTTCTTGATTTGCACCAAGGGTGTGAAGGACCCTTTCGAAGTTCCAGAGGGGAAGTGTGATCAGCCTCGAGACGCCTCAGCGGAAATGGGCCTCATCTCGCCTGGAGGGGAGAACCTCCTTGATCTTCTCGAGTTGCGGCAGGTCTTCTCGAGTTACGACGGGACCTCAGGAACCCGCTCTGTTGGCCTCAGGAAAGGCCAGTTCCCATGGAAGTTGCTAGGGGACCTCTCGGGATTCCTCTCCCGTCCATGCCGGGGCCTCAGTCCTTGTGTGGAGTCGGGGCCGGAACCTGAGGATTCCTCTCCAGTGTTGCCATGCATCTTGGGGTGCTTCTGAGTCTCCCCAGGGGAGTCAGGCCTCGTCTCGAGTGGGGGCATGCACGTGCGCTTTCCTCCCGAGCTGCAGCAGTAGTGTCACGCTTCCTGTCACGTGGATCAAGGGATCTGTGGCTTTCCCTCGAGGCTCTCCCTCGAGGCTTTCCCACGAGGCTTTCCCACAGGGCTGTGCCACGTGCCACCTTGGTGTGAGTCGATCCTCGGCGTGAAAGACGAGCCGGTGAAGGGAAAAGAGGTTCCTCTGGAATGGACTGAGATATCTGGGGGACTCTTGGAATGGTGGCATGAACCTGGAGTTCCTCTCGCCGTTCCTGTTGAGAGGGCCTCCTCTTGAGATGCGACGGGAACGCCGGGAACTCTTTCCCGACGAAGCAGGGAAAGGATCCCTCATCTCGAGCTACGAGGCGGAAACGGGGCTGCTCTGGATGTGGGCGGGACTCTCGTGATTCCTCTCGAGTGGAGACGGGTATGTCGGGGAACTTCTTGTTTTGCACCAAGGGTGTGAAGGACCCTTTCGAAGTTCCAGAGGTGAGGTGTGATCAGCCTCGAGACGCCTCAGCGGAAATGGGCCTCATCTCGCCTGGAGGGGAGAACCTCCTGGATTTTCTCGAGTTGCGGCAGGTCTTCTCGAGTTACGACGGGGACCTCAGGGACCCGCTCTGGTGGCCTCAGGAAAGGCCAGTCCCCATGCGAGTTGCTAGGGGACCTCTCGGGATTCCTCTCCCGTCCATGCCGGGGCCTCATTCCTTGTGTGGAGTCGGAGCGGGAAACTGAGGATTCCTCTCCAGTGTTGCCATGGATCTTGGGGTGCTTCTGAGTCTCCCCAGGGGAGTCAGGCCTCGTCTCGAGTGGGGGCATGCACGTGCGCTTTCCTCCCGAGCTGCAGCAGTAGTGTCACGCTTCCTGTCACGTGGATCAAGGGATCTGTGGCTTTCCCTCGAGGCTGTCCCTCGAGGCTTTCCCACGAGGCTTTCCCACAGGGCTGTGCCACGTGCCACCTTGGTGTGAGTCGATCCTCGGCGTGAATGACGAGCCGGTGAAGGGAAAAGAGGTTCCTCTGGAATGGACTGAGACATCTGGGGGACTCTTGGAATGGTGGCACGACCCTGGAGTTCCTCTCGCCATTCCTGTTGAGAGGGCCTCCTCTTGAGATGCGACGGGAACGCCGGGAACTCTTTCCCGACGAAGCAGGGAAAGGATACCTCATCTCGAGCTACTAGGCGAAAACGGGGCTGCTCTGGATGTGGGCGGGACCCTCGTGATTCCTCTCGAGTGGAGACGGCTAGGTCGGGGAACTTCTTGATTTGCACCAAGGGTGTGAAGGAGCCTTTCGAAGTTCCAGAGGTGAGGTGTGATCAGCCTCGAGACGCCTCAGCGGAAATGGGCCTCATCTCGCCTGGAGGGGAGAACCTCCTGGATTTTCTCGAGTTGCGGCAGGTCTTCTCGAGTTACGACGGGGACCTCATGGACCCGCTCTGGTGGCCTCAGGAAAGGCCAGTCCCCATGCGAGTTGCTAGGGGACCTCTCGGGATTCCTCTCCCGTCCATGCCGGGGCCTCAGTTCTTGTGTGGAGTCGGGGCCGGAACCTGAGGATTCCTCTCCAGTGTTGCCATGGATCTTGGGGTGCTTTTGAGTCTCCCCAGGGGAGTCAGGCCTCGTCTCGAGTGGGGGCATGCACGTGCGCTTTCCTCCCGAGCTGCAGCAGTAGTGTCACGCTTCCTGTCACGTGGATCAAGGGATCTGTGGCTTTCCCTCCAGGCTGTCCCTCGAGGCTTTCCCACGAGGCTTTCCCACAGGGCTGTGCCACGTGCCACCTTGGTGTGAGTCGATCCTCGGCGTGAAAGACGAGCCGGTGAAGGGAAAAGAGGTTCCTCTGGAATGAACTGAGACATCTGGGGGACTCTTGGAATGGTGGCACGACCCTGGAGTTCCTCTCGAAGTTCCTGTAGAGAGGGCCTCCTCTTGAGATGCGACGGGAACGCCGGGAAATCTTTCCCGACGAAGCAGGGAAAGGATCCCACATCTCGAGCTACGAGGTGGAAACGGGGCTCCTCTGGATGTGGGCGGGACCCTCGTGATTCCTCTCGAGTGGAGACGGGTATGTCGGGGAACTTCTTGATTTGCACCAAGGGTGTGAAGGACCCTTTCGAAGTTCCAGAGGTGAGGTGTGATCAGCCTCGAGACGCCTCAGCGGAAATGGGCCTCATCTCGCCTGGAGGGGAGAACCTCCTGGATTTTCTCGAGTTGCGGCAGGTCTTCTCGAGTTACGACGGGGACCTCAGGAACCCGCTCTGCTGGCCTCAGGAAAGGCCAGTCCCCATGCGAGTTGCTAGGGGACCTCTCGGGATTCCTCTCCCGTCCATGCCGGGGCCTCAGTCCTTGTGTGGAGTCGGGGCCGGAACCTGAGGATTCCTCTCCAGTGTTGCCATGGATCTTGGGGTGCTTCTGAGTCTCCCCAGGGGAGTCAGGACTCGTCTCGAGTGGGGGCATGCACGTGCGCTTTCCTCCCGAGCTGCAGCAGTAGTGTCACGCTTCCTGTCACGTGGATCAAGGGATCTGTGGCTTTCCCTCGAGGCTGTCCCTCGAGGCTTTCCCACGAGGCTTTCCCACAGGGCTGTGCCACGTGCCACCTTGGTGTGAGTCGATCCTCGGCGTGAAAGACGAGCCGGTGAAGGGAAAAGAGGTTCCTCTGGAATGGACTGAGACATCTGGGGGACTCTTGGAATGCTGGCTCGACCCTGGAGTTCCTCTCGCCGTTCCTGTTGAGAGGGCCTCCTCTTGAGATGCGACGGGAACGCCGGGAACTCTTTCCCGACGAAGCAGGGAAAGGATCCCTCATCTCGAGCTACGAGGCGGAAACGGGGCTCCTCTGGATGTGGGCGGGACCCTCGTGATTCCTCTCGAGTGGAGACGGGTATGTCGGGGAACCTCTTGATTTGCACCAAGGGTGTGAAGGACCCTTTCGAAGTTCCAGAGGTGAGGTGTGATCAGCCTCGAGACGCCTCAGCGGAAATGGGCCTCATCTCGCCTGGAGGGGAGAACCTCCTGGATTTTCTCGAGTAGCGGCAGGTCTTCTCGAGTTACGACGGGGACCTCAGGGACCCGCTCTGGTGGCCTCAGGAAAGGCCAGTCCCCATGTGAGTTGCTAGGGGACCTCTCGGGATTCCTCTCCCGTCCATGCCGGGGCCTCAGTCCTTGTGTGGAGTCGGGGCCGGAACCTGAGGATTCCTCTCCAGTGTTGCCATGGATCTTGGGGTGCTTCTGAGTCTCCCCAGGGGAGTCAGGCCTCGTCTCGAGTGGGGGCATGCACGTGCGCTTGCCTCCCGAGCTGCAGCTGTAGTGTCACGCTTCCTGTCACGTGGATCAAGGGATCTGTGGCTTTCCCTCGAGGCTGTCCCTCGAGGCTTTCCCACGAGGCTTTCCCACAGGGCTGTGCCACGTGCCACCTTGGTGTGAGTCGATCCTCGGCGTGAAAGACGAGCCGGTGAAGGGAAAAGAGGTTCCTCTGGAATGGACTGAGACATCTGGGGGACTCCTGGAATGGTGGCACGACCCTGGAGTTCCTCTCGCCGGTCCTGTTGAGAGGGCCTCCTCTTGAGATGCGACGGGAACGCCGGGAACTCTTTCCCGACGAAGCAGGGAAAGGATCCCACATCTCGAGCTACGAGGTGGAAACGGGGCTCCTCTGGATGTGGGCGGGACCCTCGTGATTCCTCTCGAGTGGAGACGGGTATGTCGGGGAACTTCTTGATTTGCACCAAGGGTGTGAAGGACCCTTTCGAAGTTCCAGAGGTGAGGTGTGATCAGCCTCGAGACGCCTCAGCGGAAATGGGCCTCATCTCGCCTGGAGGGGAGAACCTCCTGGATTTTCTCGAGTTGCGGCAGGTCTTCTCGAGTTACGACGGGGACCTCAGGAACCCGCTCTGCTGGCCTCAGGAAAGGCCAGTCCCCATGCGAGTTGCCAGGGGACCTCTCGGGATTCCTCTCCCGTCCATGCCGGGGCCTCAGTCCTTGTGTGGAGTCGGGGCCGGAACCTGAGGATTCCTCTCCAGTGTTGCCATGGATCTTGGGGTGCTTCTGAGTCTCCCCAGGGGAGTCAGGCCTCGTCTCGAGTGGGGGCATGCACGTGCGCTTTCCTCCCGAGCTGCAGCAGTAGTGTCACGCTTCCTGTCACGTGGATCAAGGGATCTGTGGCTTTCCCTCGAGGCTGTCCCTCGAGGCTTTCCCACGAGGCTTTCCCACAGGGCTGTGCCACGTGCCACCTTGGTGTGAGTCGATCCTCGGCGTGAAAGACGAGCCGGTGAAGGGAAAAGAGGTTCCTCTGGAATGGACTGAGACATCTGGGGGACTCTTGGAATGGTGACACGACCCTGGAGTTCCTCTCGCCGTTCCTGTTGAGAGGGCCTCCTCTTGAGATGCGACGGGAACGCCGGGAACTCTTTCCCGACGAAGCAGGGAAAGGATCCCTCATCTCGAGCTACGAGGCGGAAACGGGGCTCCTCTGGATGTGGGCGGGACCCTCGTGATTCCTCTCGAGTGGAGACGGGTATGTCGGGGAACCTCTTGATTTGCACCAAGGGTGTGAAGGACCCTTTCGAAGTTCCAGAGGTGAGGTGTGATCAGCCTCGAGACGCCTCAGCGGAAATGGGCCTCATCTCGCCTGGAGGGGAGAACCTCCTGGATTTTCTCGAGTTGCGGCAGGTCTTCTCGAGTTACGACGGGGACCTCAGGGACCCGCTCTGGTGGCCTCAGGAAAGGCCAGTCCCCATGTGAGTTGCTAGGGGACCACTCGGGATTCCTCTCCCGTCCATGCCGGGGCCTCAGTCCTTGTGTGGAGTCGGGGCCGGAACCTGAGGATTCCTCTCCAGTGTTGCCATGGATCTTGGGGTGCTTCTGAGTCTCCCCAGGGGAGTCAGGCCTCGTCTCGAGTGGGGGCATGCACGTGCGCTTGCCTCCCGAGCTGCAGCTGTAGTGTCACGCTTCCTGTCACGTGGATCAAGGGATCTGTGGCTTTCCCTCGAGGCTGTCCCTCGAGGCTTTCCCACGAGGCTTTCCCACAGGGCTGTGCCACGTGCCACCTTGGTGTGAGTCGATCCTCGGCGTGAAAGACGAGCCGGTGAAGGCAAAAGAGGTTCCTCTGGAATGGACTGAGACATCTGGGGGACTCCTGGAATGGTGGCACGACCCTGGAGTTCCTCTCGCCGGTCCTGTTGAGAGGGCCTCCTCTTGAGATGCGACGGGAACGCCGGGAACTCTTTCCCGACGAAGCAGGGAAAGGATCCCACATCTCGAGCTACGAGGTGGAAACGGGGCTCCTCTGGATGTGGGCGGGACCCTCGTGATTCCTCTCGAGTGGAGACGGGTATGTCGGGGAACTTCTTGATTTGCACCAAGGGTGTGAAGGACCCTTTCGAAGTTCCAGAGGTGAGGTGTGATCAGCCTCGAGACGCCTCAGCGGAAATGGGCCTCATCTCGCCTGGAGGGGAGAACCTCCTGGATTTTCTCGAGTTGCGGCAGGTCTTCTCGTGTTACGACGGGGACCTCAGGGACCCGCTCTGGTGGCCTCAGGAAAGGCCAGTCCCCATGCGAGTTGCTAGGGGACCTCTCGGGATTCCTCTCCCGTCCATGCCGGGGCCTCAGTCCTTGTGTGGAGTCGGGGCCGGAACCTGAGGATTCCTCTCCAGTGTTGCCATGGATCTTGGGGTGCTTCTGAGTCTCCCCAGGGGAGTCAGGCCTCGTCTCGAGTGGGGGCATGCACGTGCGCTTTCCTCCCGAGCTGCAGCAGTAGTGTCACGCTTCCTGTCACGTGGATCAAGGGATCTGTGGCTTTCCCTCGAGGCTGTCCCTCGAGGCTTTCCCACGAGGCTTTCCCACAGGGCTGTGCCACGTGCCACCTTGGTGTGAGTCGATCCTCGGCGTGAAAAACGAGCCGGTGAAGGGAAAAGAGGTTCCTCTGGAATGGACTGAGACATCTGGGGGACTCTTGGAATGGTGGCACGACCCTGGAGTTCCTCTCGCCGGTCCTGTTGAGAGGGCCTCCTCTTGAGATGCGACGGGAACGCCGGGAACTCTTTCCCGACGAAGCAGGGAAAGGATCCCACATCTCGAGCTACGAGGTGGAAACGGGGCTCCTCTGGATGTGGGCGGGACCCTCGTGATTCCTCTCGAGTGGAGACGGGTATGTCGGGGAACTTCTTGATTTGCACCAAGGGTGTGAAGGAGCCTTTCGAAGTTCCAGAGGTGAGGTGTGATCAGCCTCGAGACGCCTCAGCGGAAATGGGCCTCATCTCGCCTGGTGGGGAGAACCTCCTGGATTTTCTCGAGTTGCGGCAGGTCTTCTCGAGTTACGACGGGGACCTCATGGACCCGCTCTGGTGGCCTCAGGAAAGGCCAGTCCCCATGTGAGTTGCTAGGGGACCTCTCGGGATTCCTCTCCCGGCCATGCCGGGGCCTCCGTCCTTGTGTGGAGTCGGGGCCGGAACCTGAGGATTCCTCTCCAGTGTTGCCATGGATCTTGGGGTGCTTCTGAGTCTCCCCAGGGGAGTCAGGCCTCGTCTCGAGTGGGGGCATGCACGTGCGCTTTCCTCCCGAGCTGCAGCAGTAGTGTCACGCTTCCTGTCACGTGGATCAAGGGATCTGTGGCTTTCCCTCGAGGCTGTCCCTCGAGGCTTTCCCACGAGGCTTTCCCACAGGGCTGTGCCACGTGCCACCTTGGTGTGAGTCGATCCTCGGCGTGAAAGACGAGCCGGTGAAGGGAAAAGAGGTTCCTCTGGAATGGACTGAGACATCTGGGGGACTCTTGGAATGGTGGCACGACCCTGGAGTTCCTCTCGCCGTTGCTGTAGAGAGGGCCTCCTCTTGAGATGCGACGGGAACGCCGGGAACTCTTTCCCGACGAAGCAGGGAAAGGATCCCTCATCTCGAGCTACGAGGCGGAAACGGGGCTCCTCTGGATGTGGGCGGGACCCTCGTGATTCCTCTCGAGTGGAGACGGCTAGGTCGGGGAACTTCTTGATTTGCACCAAGGGTGTGAAGGACCCTTTCGAAGTTCCAGAGGTGAGGTGTGATCAGCCTCGAGACGCCTCAGCGGAAATGGGCCTCATCTCGCCTGGAGGGGAGAACCTCCTGGATTTTCTCGAGTTGCGGCAGGTCTTCTCGTGTTACGACGGGGACCTCAGGGACCCGCTCTGGTGGCCTCAGGAAAGGCCAGTCCCCATGCGAGTTGCTAGGGGACCTCTCGGGATTCCTCTCCCGTCCATGCCGGGGCCTCAGTCCTTGTGTGGAGTCGGGGCCGGAACCTGAGGATTCCTCTCCAGTGTTGCCATGGATCTTGGGGTGCTTCTGAGTCTCCCCAGGGGAGTCAGGCCTCGTCTCGAGTGGGGGCATGCACGTGCGCTTTCCTCCCGAGCTGCAGCAGTAGTGTCATGCTTCCTGTCACGTGGATCAAGGGATCTGTGGCTTTCCCTCGAGGCTGTCCCTCGAGGCTTTCCCACAAGGCTTTCCCACAGGGCTGTGCCACGTGCCACCTTGGTGTGAGTCGATCCTCGGCGTGAAAGACGAGCCGGTGAAGGGAAAAGAGGTTCCTCTGGAATGGACTGAGACATCTGGGGGACTCTTGGAATGGTGGCACGACCCTGGAGTTCCTCTCGCCGGTCCTGTTGAGAGGGCCTCCTCTTGAGATGCGTCGGGAACGCCGGGAACTCTTTCCCGACGAAGCAGGGAAAGGATCCCACATCTCGAGCTACGAGGTGGAAACGGGGCTCCTCTGGATGTGGGCGGGACCCTCGTGATTCCTCTCGAGTGGAGACGGGTATGTCGGGGAACTTCTTGATTGCACCAAGGGTGTGAGGAGCCTTTCGAAGTTCCAGAGGTGAGGTGTGATCAGCCTCGAGACGCCTCAGCGGAAATGGGCCTCATCTCGCCTGGATGGGAGAACCTCCTGGATTTTCTCGAGTTGCGGCAGGTCTTCTCGAGTTACGACGGGGACCTCAGGGACCCGCTCTGGTGGCCTCAGGAAAGGCCAGTCCCCATGTGAGTTGCTAGGGGACCTCTCGGGATTCCTCTCCCGGCCATGCCGGGGCCTCAGTCCTTGTGTGAGTCGGGCCGGAACCTGAGGATTCCTCTCCAGTGTTGCCATGGATCTTGGGGTGCTTCTGAGTCTCCCCAGGGAGTCAGGCCTCGTCTCGAGTGGGGGCATGCACGTGCGCTTTCCTCCCGAGCTGCAGCAGTAGTGTCACGCTTCCTGTCACGTGGATCAAGGGATCTGTGGCTTTCCTCGAGGCTGTCCCTCGAGGAGTTCCCACGAGGCTTTCCCACAGGGCTGTGCCACGTGCCACCTTGGTGTGAGTCGATCCTCGGCGTGAAAGACGAGCCGGTGAAGGGAAAAGAGGTTCCTCTGGAATGGACTGAGACATCTGGGGGACTCTTGGAATGGTGGCACGACCCTGGAGTTCCTCTCGCCGTTGCTGTAGAGAGGGCCTCCTCTTGAGATGCGACGGGAACGCCGGGAACTCTTTCCCGACGAAGCAGGGAAAGGATCCCTCATCTCGAGCTACGAGGCCGAAACGGGGCTCCTCTGGATGTGGGCGGGACCCTCGTGATTCCTCTCGAGTGGAGACGGGTATGTCGGGGAACTTCTTGATTTGCACCAAGGGTGTGAAGGACCCTTTCGAAGTTCCAGAGGTGAGGTGTGATCAGCCTCGAGACGCCTCAGCGGAAATGGGCCTCATCTCGCCTGGAGGGGAGAACCTCCTGGATTTTCTCGAGTTGCGGCAGGTCTTCTCGAGTTACGACGGGGACCTCAGGAACCCGCTCTGCTGGCCTCAGGAAAGGCCAGTCCCCATGCGAGTTGCCAGGGGACCTCTCGGGATTCCTCTCCCGTCCATGCCGGGGCCTCAGTCCTTGTGTGGAGTCGGGGCCGGAACCTGAGGATTCCTCTCCAGTGTTGCCATGGATCTTGGGGTGCTTCTGAGTCTCCCCAGGGGAGTCAGGCCTCGTCTCGAGTGGGGGCATGCACGTGCGCTTTCTCCCGAGCTGCAGCAGTAGTGTCACGCTTCCTGTCACGTGGATCAAGGGATCTGTGGCTTTCCCTCGAGGCTGTCCCTCGAGGCTTTCCCACGAGGCTTTCCCACAGGGCTGTGCCACGTGCCACCTTGGTGTGAGTCGATCCTCGGCGTGAAAGACGAGCCGGTGAAGGGAAAAGAGGTTCCTCTGGAATGGACTGAGACATCTGGGGGACTCTTGGAATGGTGACACGACCCTGGAGTTCCTCTCGCCGTTCCTGTTGAGAGGGCCTCCTCTTGAGATGCGACGGGAACGCCGGGAACTCTTTCCCGACGAAGCAGGGAAAGGATCCCTCATCTCGAGCTACGAGGCGGAAACGGGGCTCCTCTGGATGTGGGCGGGACCCTCGTGATTCCTCTCGAGTGGAGACGGGTATGTCGGGGAACCTCTTGATTTGCACCAAGGGTGTGAAGGACCCTTTCGAAGTTCCAGAGGTGAGGTGTGATCAGCCTCGAGACGCCTCAGCGGAAATGGGCCTCATCTCGCCTGGAGGGGAGAACCTCCTGGATTTTCTCGAGTTGCGGCAGGTCTTCTCGAGTTACGACGGGGACCTCAGGGACCCGCTCTGGTGGCCTCAGGAAAGGCCAGTCCCCATGTGAGTTGCTAGGGGACCACTCGGGATTCCTCTCCCGTCCATGCCGGGGCCTCAGTCCTTGTGTGGAGTCGGGGCCGGAACCTGAGGATTCCTCCTCCAGTGTTGCCATGGATCTTGGGGTGCTTCTGAGTCTCCCCAGGGGAGTCAGGCCTCGTCTCGAGTGGGGGCATGCACGTGCGCTTGCCTCCCGAGCTGCAGCTGTAGTGTCACGCTTCCTGTCACGTGGATCAAGGGATCTGTGGCTTTCCCTCGAGGCTGTCCCTCGAGGCTTTCCCACGAGGCTTTCCCACAGGGCTGTGCCACGTGCCACCTTGGTGTGAGTCGATCCTCGGCGTGAAAGACGAGCCGGTGAAGGCAAAAGAGGTTCCTCTGGAATGGACTGAGACATCTGGGGGACTCCTGGAATGGTGGCACGACCCTGGAGTTCCTCTCGCCGGTCCTGTTGAGAGGGCCTCCTCTTGAGATGCGACGGGAACGCCGGGAACTCTTTCCCGACGAAGCAGGGAAAGGATCCCACATCTCGAGCTACGAGGTGGAAACGGGGCTCCTCTGGATGTGGGCGGGACCCTCGTGATTCCTCTCGAGTGGAGACGGGTATGTCGGGGAACTTCTTGATTTGCACCAAGGGTGTGAAGGACCCTTTCGAAGTTCCAGAGGTGAGGTGTGATCAGCCTCGAGACGCCTCAGCGGAAATGGGCCTCATCTCGCCTGGAGGGGAGAACCTCCTGGATTTTCTCGAGTTGCGGCAGGTCTTCTCGTGTTACGACGGGGACCTCAGGGACCCGCTCTGGTGGCCTCAGGAAAGGCCAGTCCCCATGCGAGTTGCTAGGGGACCTCTCGGGATTCCTCTCCCGTCCATGCCGGGGCCTCAGTCCTTGTGTGGAGTCGGGGCCGGAACCTGAGGATTCCTCTCCAGTGTTGCCATGGATCTTGGGGTGCTTCTGAGTCTCCCCAGGGGAGTCAGGCCTCGTCTCGAGTGGGGGCATGCACGTGCGCTTTCCTCCCGAGCTGCAGCAGTAGTGTCACGCTTCCTGTCACGTGGATCAAGGGATCTGTGGCTTTCCCTCGAGGCTGTCCCTCGAGGCTTTCCCACGAGGCTTTCCCACAGGGCTGTGCCACGTGCCACCTTGGTGTGAGTCGATCCTCGGCGTGAAAAACGAGCCGGTGAAGGGAAAAGAGGTTCCTCTGGAATGGACTGAGACATCTGGGGGACTCTTGGAATGGTGGCACGACCCTGGAGTTCCTCTCGCCGGTCCTGTTGAGAGGGCCTCCTCTTGAGATGCGACGGGAACGCCGGGAACTCTTTCCCGACGAAGCAGGGAAAGGATCCCACATCTCGAGCTACGAGGTGGAAACGGGGCTCCTCTGGATGTGGGCGGGACCCTCGTGATTCCTCTCGAGTGGAGACGGGTATGTCGGGGAACTTCTTGATTTGCACCAAGGGTGTGAAGGAGCCTTTCGAAGTTCCAGAGGTGAGGTGTGATCAGCCTCGAGACGCCTCAGCGGAAATGGGCCTCATCTCGCCTGGTGGGGAGAACCTCCTGGATTTTCTCGAGTTGCGGCAGGTCTTCTCGAGTTACGACGGGGACCTCAGGGACCCGCTCTGGTGGCCTCAGGAAAGGCCAGTCCCCATGTGAGTTGCTAGGGGACCTCTCGGGATTCCTCTCCCGGCCATGCCGGGGCCTCCGTCCTTGTGTGGAGTCAGGGCCGGAACCTGAGGATTCCTCTCCAGTGTTGCCATGGATCTTGGGGTGCTTCTGAGTCTCCCCAGGGGAGTCAGGCCTCGTCTCGAGTGGGGGCATGCACGTGCGCTTTCCTCCCGAGCTGCAGCAGTAGTGTCACGCTTCCTGTCACGTGGATCAAGGGATCTGTGGCTTTCCCTCGAGGCTGTCCCTCGAGGCTTTCCCACGAGGCTTTCCCACAGGGCTGTGCCACGTGCCACCTTGGTGTGAGTCGATCCTCGGCGTGAAAGACGAGCCGGTGAAGGGAAAAGAGGTTCCTCTGGAATGGACTGAGACATCTGGGGGACTCTTGGAATGGTGGCACGACCCTGGAGTTCCTCTCGCCGTTGCTGTAGAGAGGGCCTCCTCTTGAGATGCGACGGGAACGCCGGGAACTCTTTCCCGACGAAGCAGGGAAAGGATCCCTCATCTCGAGCTACGAGGCGGAAACGGGGCTCCTCTGGATGTGGGCGGGACCCTCGTGATTCCTCTCGAGTGGAGACGGCTAGGTCGGGGAACTTCTTGATTTGCACCAAGGGTGTGAAGGACCCTTTCGAAGTTCCAGAGGTGAGGTGTGATCAGCCTCGAGACGCCTCAGCGGAAATGGGCCTCATCTCGCCTGGAGGGGAGAACCTCCTGGATTTTCTCGAGTTGCGGCAGGTCTTCTCGTGTTACGACGGGGACCTCAGGGACCCGCTCTGGTGGCCTCAGGAAAGGCCAGTCCCCATGCGAGTTGCTAGGGGACCTCTCGGGATTCCTCTCCCGTCCATGCCGGGGCCTCAGTCCTTGTGTGGAGTCGGGGCCGGAACCTGAGGATTCCTCTCCAGTGTTGCCATGGATCTTGGGGTGCTTCTGAGTCTCCCCAGGGGAGTCAGGCCTCGTCTCGAGTGGGGGCATGCACGTGCGCTTTCCTCCCGAGCTGCAGCAGTAGTGTCATGCTTCCTGTCACGTGGATCAAGGGATCTGTGGCTTTCCCTCGAGGCTGTCCCTCGAGGCTTTCCCACAAGGCTTTCCCACAGGGCTGTGCCACGTGCCACCTTGTTGTGAGTCGATCCTCGGCGTGAAAGACGAGCCGGTGAAGGGAAAAGAGGTTCCTCTGGAATGGACTGAGACATCTGGGGGACTCTTGGAATGGTGGCACGACCCTGGAGTTCCTCTCGCCGGTCCTGTTGAGAGGGCCTCCTCTTGAGATGCGTCGGGAACGCCGGGAACTCTTTCCCGACGAAGCAGGGAAAGGATCCCACATCTCGAGCTACGAGGTGGAAACGGGGCTCCTCTGGATGTGGGCGGGACCCTCGTGATTCCTCTCGAGTGGAGACGGGTATGTCGGGGAACTTCTTGATTTGCACCAAGGGTGTGAAGGAGCCTTTCGAAGTTCCAGAGGTGAGGTGTGATCAGCCTCGAGACGCCTCAGCGGAAATGGGCCTCATCTCGCCTGGATGGGAGAACCTCCTGGATTTTCTCGAGTTGCGGCAGGTCTTCTCGAGTTACGACGGGGACCTCAGGGACCCGCTCTGGTGGCCTCAGGAAAGGCCAGTCCCCATGTGAGTTGCTAGGGGACCTCTCGGGATTCCTCTCCCGGCCATGCCGGGGCCTCAGTCCTTGTGTGGAGTCGGGGCCGGAACCTGAGGATTCCTCTCCAGTGTTGCCATGGATCTTGGGGTGCTTCTGAGTCTCCCCAGGGGAGTCAGGCCTCGTCTCGAGTGGGGGCATGCACGTGCGCTTTCCTCCCGAGCTGCAGCAGTAGTGTCACGCTTCCTGTCACGTGGATCAAGGGATCTGTGGCTTTCCCTCGAGGCTGTCCCTCGAGGAGTTCCCACGAGGCTTTCCCACAGGGCTGTGCCACGTGCCACCTTGGTGTGAGTCGATCCTCGGCGTGAAAGACGAGCCGGTGAAGGGAAAAGAGGTTCCTCTGGAATGGACTGAGACATCTGGGGGACTCTTGGAATGGTGGCACGACCCTGGAGTTCCTCTCGCCGTTGCTGTAGAGAGGGCCTCCTCTTGAGATGCGACGGGAACGCCGGGAACTCTTTCCCGACGAAGCAGGGAAAGGATCCCTCATCTCGAGCTACGAGGCCGAAACGGGGCTCCTCTGGATGTGGGCGGGACCCTCGTGATTCCTCTCGAGTGGAGACGGCTAGGTCGGGGAACTTCTTGATTTGCACCAAGGGTGTGAAGGACCCTTTCGAAGTTCCAGAGGTGAGGTGTGATCAGCCTCGAGACGCCTCAGCGGAAATGGGCCTCATCTCGCCTGGAGGGGAGAACCTCCTGAATTTTCTCGAGTTGCGGCAGGTCTTCTCGTGTTACGACGGGGACCTCAGGGACCCGCTCTGGTGGCCTCAGGAAAGGCCAGTCCCCATGCGAGTTGCTAGGGGACCTCTCGGGATTCCTCTCCCGTCCATGTCGGGGCCTCAGTCCTTGTGTGGAGTCGGGGCCGGAACCTGAGGATTCCTCTCCAGTGTTGCCATGGATCTTGGGGTGCTTCTGAGTCTCCCCAGGGGAGTCAGGCCTCGTCTCGAGTGGGGGCATGCATGTGCGCTTGCCTCCCGAGCTGCAGCAGTAGTGTCACGCTTCCTGTCACGTGGATCAAGGGATCTGTGGCTTTCCCTCGAGGCTGTCCCTCGAGGATTTCCCACGAGGCTTTCCCACAGGGCTGTGCCACGTGCCACCTTGGTGTGAGTCGATCCTCGGCGTGAAAGACGAGCCGGTGAAGGGAAAAGAGGTTCCTCTGGAATGGACTGAGACATCTGGGGGACTCTTGGAATGGTGGCACGACCCTGGAGTTCCTCTCGCCGGTCCTGTTGAGAGGGCCTCCTCTTGAGATGCGACGGGAACGCCGGGAACTCTTTCCCGACGAAGCAGGGAAAGGATCCCACATCTCGAGCTACGAGGTGGAAACGGGGCTCCTCTGGATGTGGGCGGGACCCTCGTGATTCCTCTCGAGTGGAGACGGGTATGTCGGGGAACTTCTTGATTTGCACCAAGGGTGTGAAGGAGCCTTTCGAAGTTCCAGAGGTGAGGTGTGATCAGCCTCGAGACGCCTCAGCGGAAATGGGCCTCATCTCGCCTGGAGGGGAGAACCTCCTGGATTTTCTCGAGTTGCGGCAGGTCTTCTCGAGTTACGACGGGGACCTCAGGGACCCGCTCTGGTGGCCTCAGGAAAGGCCAGTCCCCATGTGAGTTGCTAGGGGACCTCTCGGGATTCCTCTCCCGGCCATGCCGGGGCCTCAGTCCTTGTGTGGAGTCGGGGCCGGAACCTGAGGATTCCTCTCCAGTGTTGCCATTGATCTTGGGGTGCTTCTGAGTCTCCCCAGGGGAGTCAGGCCTCGTCTCGAGTGGGGGCATGCACGTGCGCTTTCCTCCCGAGCTGCAGCAGTAGTGTCACGCTTCCTGTCACGTGGATCAAGGGATCTGTGGCTTTCCCTCGAGGCTGTCCCTCGAGGCTTTCCCACGAGGCTTTCCCACAGGGCTGTGCCACGTGCCACCTTGGTGTGAGTCGATCCTCGGCGTGAAAGACGAGCCGGTGAAGGGAAAAGAGGTTCCTCTGGAATGGACTGAGACATCTGGGGGACTCTTGGAATGGTGGCACGACCCTGGAGTTCCTCTCGCCGTTGCTGTAGAGAGGGCCTCCTCTTGAGATGCGACGGGAACGCCGGGAACTCTTTCCCGACGAAGCAGGGAAAGGATCCCTCATCTCGAGCTACGAGGCGGAAACGGGGCTCCTCTGGATGTGGGCGGGACCCACGTGATTCCTCTCGAGTGGAGACGGCTAGGTCGGGGAACTTCTTGATTTGCACCAAGGGTGTGAAGGACCCTTTCGAAGTTCCAGAGGTGAGGTGTGATCAGCCTCGAGACGCCTCAGCGGAAATGGGCCTCATCTCGCCTGGAGGGGAGAACCTCCTGGATTTTCTCGAGTTGCGGCAGGTCTTCTCGTGTTACGACGGGGACCTCAGGGACCCGCTCTGGTGGCCTCAGGAAAGGCCAGTCCCCATGCGAGTTGCTAGGGGACCTCTCGGGATTCCTCTCCCGTCCATGCCGGGGCCTCAGTCCTTGTGTGGAGTCGGGGCCGGAACCTGAGGATTCCTCTCCAGTGTTGCCATGGATCTTGGGGTGCTTCTGATTCTCCCCAGGGGAGTCAGGCCTCGTCTCGAGTGGGGGCATGCACGTGCGCTTTCCTCCCGAGCTGCAGCAGTAGTGTCACGCTTCCTGTCACGTGGATCAAGGGATCTGTGGCTTTCCCTCGAGGCTGTCCCTCGAGGCTTTCCCACGAGGCTTTCCCACAGGGCTGTGCCACGTGCCACCTTGGTGTGAGTCGATCCTCGGCGTGAAAGACGAGCCGGTGAAGGGAAAAGAGGTTCCTCTGGAATGGACTGAGACATCTGGGGGACTCTTGGAATGGTGGCACGACCCTGGAGTTCCTCTCGCCGGTCCTGTTGAGAGGGCCTCCTCTTGAGATGCGACGGGAACGCCGGGAACTCTTTCCCGACGAAGCAGGGAAAGGATCCCACATCTCGAGCTACGAGGTGGAAACGGGGCTCCTCTGGATGTGGGCGGGACCCTCGTGATTCCTCTCGAGTGGAGACGGGTATGTCGGGGAACTTCTTGATTTGCACCAAGGGTGTGAAGGAGCCTTTCGAAGTTCCAGAGGTGAGGTGTGATCAGCCTCGAGACGCCTCAGCGGAAATGGGCCTCATCTCGCCTGGAGGGGAGAACCTCCTGGATTTTCTCGAGTTGCGGCAGGTCTTCTCGAGTTACGACGGGGACCTCAGGGACCCGCTCTGGTGGCCTCAGGAAAGGCCAGTCCCCATGCGAGTTGCTAGGGGACCTCTCGGGATTCCTCTCCCGTCCATGCCGGGGCCTCAGTCCTTGTGTGGAGTCGGGGCCGGAACCTGAGGATTCCTCTCCAGTGTTGCCATGGATCTTGGGGTGCTTCTGAGTCTCCCCAGGGGAGTCAGGCCTCGTCTCGAGTGGGGGCATGCACGTGCGCTTGCCTCCCGAGCTGCAGCAGTAGTGTCACGCTTCCTGTCACGTGGATCAAGGGATCTGTGGCTTTCCCTCGAGGCTGTCCCTCGAGGCTTTCCCACGAGGCTTTCCCACAGGGCTGTGCCACGTGCCACCTTGGTGTGAGTCGATCCTCGGCGTGAAAGACGAGCCGGTGAAGGGAAAAGAGGTTCCTCTGGAATGGACTGAGACATCTGGGGGACTCTTGGAATGGTGGCACGACCCTGGAGTTCCTCTCGCCGGTCCTGTTGAGAGGGCCTCCTCTTGAGATGCGACGGGAACGCCGGGAACTCTTTCCCGACGAAGCAGGGAAAGGATCCCACATCTCGAGCTACGAGGTGGAAACGGGGCTCCTCTGGATGTGGGCGGGACCCTCGTGATTCCTCTCGAGTGGAGACGGGTATGTCGGGGAACTTCTTGATTTGCACCAAGGGTGTGAAGGAGCCTTTCGAAGTTCCAGAGGTGAGGTGTGATCAGCCTCGAGACGCCTCAGCGGAAATGGGCCTCATCTCGCCTGGTGGGGAGAACCTCCTGGATTTTCTCGAGTTGCGGCAAGTCTTCTAGAGTTACGACGGGGACCTCAGGGACCCGCTCTGGTGGCCTCAGGAAAGGCCAGTCCCCATGTGAGTTGCTAGGGGACCTCTCGGGATTCCTCTCCCGGCCATGCCGGGGCCTCCGTCCTTGTGTGGAGTCGGGGCCGGAACCTGAGGATTCCTCTCCAGTGTTGCCATGGATCTTGGGGTGCTTCTGAGTCTCCCCAGGGGAGTCAGGCCTCATCTCGAGTGGGGGCATGCACGTGCGCTTTCCTCCCGAGCTGCAGCAGTAGTGTCACGCTTCCTGTCACGTGGATCAAGGGATCTGTGGCTTTCCCTCGAGGCTGTCCCTCGAGGCTTTCCCACGAGGCTTTCCCACAGGGCTGTGCCACGTGCCACCTTGGTGTGAGTCGATCCTAGGCGTGAAAGACGAGCCGGTGAAGGGAAAAGGGGTTCCTCTGGAATGGACTGAGACATCTGGGGGACTCTTGGAATGGTGGCACGACCCTGGAGTTCCTCTCGCCGTTGCTGTAGAGAGGGCCTCCTCTTGAGATGCGACGGGAACGCCGGGAACTCTTTCCCGACGAAGCAGGGAAAGGATCCCTCATCTCGAGCTATGAGGCCGAAACGGGGCTCCTCTGGATGTGGGCGGGACCCTCGTGATTCCTCTCGAGTGGAGACGGCTAGGTCGGGGAACTTCTTGATTTGCACCAAGGGTGTGAAGGACCCTTTCGAAGTTCCAGAGGTGAGGTGTGATCAGCCTCGAGACGCCTCAGCGGAAATGGGCCTCATCTCGCCTGGAGGGGAGAACCTCCTGGATTTTCTCGAGTTGCGGCAGGTCTTCTCGAGTCACGACGGGGACCTCAGGGACCCGCTCTGGTGGCCTCAGGAAAGGCCAGTCCCCATGCGAGTTGCTAGGGGACCTCTCGGGATTCCTCTCCCGTCCATGCCGGGGCCTCAGTCCTTGTGTGGAGTCGGGGCCGGAACCTGAGGATTCCTCTCCAGTGTTGCCATGGATCTTGGGGTGCTTCTGAGTCTCCCCAGGGGAGTCAGGCCTCGTCTCGAGTGGGGGCATGCACGTGCGCTTTCCTCCCGAGCTGCAGCAGTAGTGTCACGCTTCCTGTCACGTGGATCAAGGGATCTGTGGCTTTCCCTCGAGGCTGTCCCTCGAGGCTTTCCCACGAGGCTTTCCCACAGGGCTGTGCCACGTGCCACCTTGGTGTGAGTCGATCCTCGGCGTGAAAGACGAGCTGGTGAAGGGAAAAGAGGTTCCTCTGGAATGGACTGAGACATCTGGGAGACTCTTGGAATGGTGGCACGACCCTGGAGTTCCTCTCGCCGGTCCTGTTGAGAGGGCCTCCTCTTGAGATGCGACGGGAACGCCGGGAACTCTTTCCCGACGAAGCAGGGAAAGGATCCCTCATCTCGAGCTACGAGGCGGAAACGGGGCTCCTCTGGATGTGGGCGGGACCCACGTGATTCCTCTCGAGTGGAGACGGGTATGTCGGGGAACTTCTTGATTTGCACCAAGGGTGTGAAGGACCCTTTCGAAGTTCCAGAGGTGAGGTGTGATCAGCCTCGAGACGCCTCAGCGGAAATGGGCCTCATCTCGCCTGGAGGGGAGAACCTCCTGGATTTTCTCGAGTTGCGGCAGGTCTTCTCGAGTTACGACGGGGACCTCAGGGACCCGCTCTGGTGGCCTCAGGAAAGGCCAGTCCCCATGCGAGTTGCTAGGGGACCTCTCGGGATTCCTCTCCCGTCCATGCCGGGGCCTCAGTCCTTGTGTGGAGTCGGGGCCGGAACCTGAGGATTCCTCTCCAGTGTTGCCATGGATCTTGGGGTGCTTCTGAGTCTCCCCAGGGGAGTCAGGCCTCGTCTCGAGTGGGGGCATGCACGTGCGCTTTCCTCCCGAGCTGCAGCAGTAGTGTCACGCTTCCTGTCACGTGGATCAAGGGATCTGTGGCTTTCCCTCGAGGCTGTCCCTCGAGGCTTTCCCACGAGGCTTTCCCACAGGGCTGTGCCACGTGCCACCTTGGTGTGAGTCGATCCTCGGCGTGAAAGACGAGCCGGTGAAGGGAAAAGAGGTTCCTCTGGAATGGACTGAGACATCTGGGGGACTCTTGGAATGGTGGCACGACCCTGGAGTTCCTCTCGCCGTTCCTGTTGAGAGGGCCTCCTCTTGAGATGCGACGGGAACGCCGGGAACTCTTTCCCGACGAAGCAGGGAAAGGATCCCTCATCTCGAGCTACGAGGCGGAAACGGGGCTCCTCTGGATGTGGGCGGGACCCACGTGATTCCTCTCGAGTGGAGACGGCTAGGTCGGGGAACTTCTTGATTTGCACCAAGGGTGTGAAGGAGCCTTTCGAAGTTCCAGAGGTGAGGTGTGATCAGCCTCGAGACGCCTCAGCGGAAATGGGCCTCATCTCGCCTGGAGGGGAGAACCTCCTGGATTTTCTCGAGTTGCGGCAGGTCTTCTCGAGTTACGACGGGGACCTCAGGGACCCGCTCTGGTGGCCTCAGGAAAGGCCAGTCCCCATGCGAGTTGCTAGGGGACCTCTCGGGATTCCTCTCCCGTCCATGCCGGGGCCTCAGTCCTTGTGTGGAGTCGGGGCCGGAACCTGAGGATTCCTCTCCAGTGTTGCCATGGATCTTGGGGTGCTTCTGAGTCTCCCCAGGGGAGTCAGGCCTCGTCTCGAGTGGGGGCATGCACGTGCGCTTTCCTCCCGAGCTGCAGCAGTAGTGTCACGCTTCCTGTCACGTGGATCAAGGGATCTGTGGCTTTCCCTCGAGGCTGTCCCTCGAGGCTTTCCCACGAGGCTTTCCCACAGGGCTGTGCCACGTGCCACCTTGGTGTGAGTCGATCCTCGGCGTGAAAGACGAGCCGGTGAAGGGAAAAGAGGTTCCTCTGGAATGGACTGAGACATCTGGGGGACTCTTGGAATGGTGGCACGACCCTGGAGTTTCTCTCGCCGTTCCTGTTGAGAGGGCCTCCTCTTGAGATGCGACGGGAACGCCGGGAACTCTTTCCCGACGAAGCAGGGAAAGGATCCCTCATCTCGAGCTACGAGGCGGAAACGGGGCTCCTCTGGATGTGGGCGGGACCCTCGTGATTCCTCTCGAGTGGAGACGGGTATGTCGGGGAACTTCTTGTTTTGCACCAAGGGTGTGAAGGACCCTTTCGAAGTTCCAGAGGTGAGGTGTGATCAGCCTCGAGACGCCTCAGCGGAAATGGGCCTCATCTCGCCTGGAGGGGAGAACCTCCTGGATTTTCTCGAGTTGCGGCAGGTCTTCTCGAGTTACGATGGGGACCTCAGGGACCCGCTCTGGTGGCCTCAGGAAAGGCCAGTCCCCATGCGAGTTGCTAGGGGACCTCTCGGGATTCCTCTCCCGTCCATGCCGGGGCCTCAGTTCTTGTGTGGAGTCGGGGCCGGAACCTGAGGATTCCTCTCCAGTGTTGCCATGGATCTTGGGGTGCTTTTGAGTCTCCCCAGGGGAGTCAGGCCTCGTCTCGAGTGGGGGCATGCACGTGCGCTTTCCTCCCGAGCTGCAGCAGTAGTGTCACGCTTCCTGTCACGTGGATCAAGGGATCTGTGGCTTTTCCTCGAGGCTGTCCCTCGAGGCTTTCCCACGAGGCTTTCCCACAGGGCTGTGCCACGTGCCACCTTGGTGTGAGTCGATCCTCGGCGTGAAAGACGAGCCGGTGAAGGGAAAAGAGGTTCCTCTGGAATGGACTGAGACATCTGGGGGACTCTTGGAATGCTGGCTCGACCCTGGAGTTCCTCTCGCCGTTCCTGTTGAGAGGGCCTCCTCTTGAGATGCGACGGGAACGCCGGGAACTCTTTCCCGACGAAGCAGGGAAAGGATCCCTCATCTCGAGCTACGAGGCCGAAACGGGGCTCCTCTGGATGTGGGCGGGACCCTCGTGATTCCTCTCGAGTGGAGACGGGTATGTCGGGGAACCTCTTGATTTGCACCAAGGGTGTGAATGACCCTTTCGAAGTTCCAGAGGTGAGGTGTGATCAGCCTCGAGACGCCTCAGCGGAAATGGGCCTCATCTCGCCTGGAGGGGAGAACCTCCTGGATTTTCTCGAGTTGCGGCAGGTCTTCTCGAGTTACGACGGGGACCTCAGGGACCCGCTCTGGTGGCCTCAGGAAAGGCCAGTCCCCATGTGAGTTGCTAGGGGACCTCTTGGGATTCCTCTCCCGTCCATGCCGGGGCCTCAGTCCTTGTGTGGAGTCGGGGCCGGAACCTGAGGATTCCTCTCCAGTGTTGCCATGGATCTTGGGGAGCTTCTGAGTCTCCCCAGGGGTGTCAGGCCTCGTCTCGAGTGGGGGCATGCACGTGCGCTTTCCTCCCGAGCTGCAGCAGTAGTGTCACGCTTCCTGTCACGTGGATCAAGGGATCTGTGGCTTTCCCTCGAGGCTATCCCTCGAGGCTTTCCCACGAGGCTTTCCCACAGGGCTGTGCCACGTGCCAACTTGGTGTGAGTCGATCCTCGGTGTGAAAGACGAGCCGGTGAAGGGAAAATAGGTTCCTCTGGAATGGACTGAGACATCTGGGGGACTCTTGGAATGCTGGCTCGACCCTGGAGTTCCTCTCGCCGTTCCTGTTGAGAGGGCCTCCTCTTGAGATGCGACGGGAACGCCGGGAACTCTTTCCCGACGAAGCAGGGAAAGGATCCCTCATCTCGAGCTACGAGGCGGAAACGGGGCTCCTCTGGATGTGGGCGGGACCCTCGTGATTCCTCTCGAGTGGAGACGGGTATGTCGGGGAACTTCTTGATTTGCACCAAGGGTGTGAAGGACCCTTTCGAAGATCCAGAGGTGAGGTGTGATCAGCCTCGAGACGCCTCAGCGGAAATGGGCCTCATCTCGCCTGGAGGGGAGAACCTCCTGGATTTTCTCGAGTTGCGGCAGGTCTTCTCGAGTTACGACGGGGACCTCAGGGACCCGCTCTGGTGGCCTCAGGAAAGGCCAGTCCCCATGCGAGTTGCTAGGGGACCTCTCGGGATTCCTCTCCCGTCCATGCCGGGGCCTCAGTCCTTGTGTGGAGTCGGAGCCGGAACCTGAGGATTCCTCTCCAGTGTTGCCATGGATCTTGGGGTGCTTCTGAGTCTCCCCAGGGGAGTCAGGACTCGTCTCGTGTGGGGGCATGCACGTGCGCTTTCCTCCCGAGCTGCAGCAGTAGTGTCACGCTTCCTGTCACGTGGATCAAGGGATCTGTGGCTTTCCCTCGAGGCTGTCCCTCGAGGCTTTCCCACGAGGCTTTCCCACAGGGCTGTGCCACGTGCCACCTTGGTGTGAGTCGATCCTCGGCGTGAAAGACGAGCCGGTGAAGGGAAAAGAGGTTCCTCTGGAATGGACTGAGACATCTGGGGGACTCTTGGAATGCTGGCTCGACCCTGGAGTTCCTCTCGCCGTTCCTGTTGAGAGGGCCTCCTCTTGAGATGCGACGGGAACGCCGGGAACTCTTTCCCGATGAAGCAGGGAAAGGATACCTCATCTCGAGGTACGAGGCGGAAACGGGGCTCCTCTGGATGTGGGCGGGACCCTCGTGATTCCTCTCGAGTGGAGACGGGTATGTCGGGGAACCTCTTGATTTGCACCAAGGGTGTGAAGGACCCCTTCAAAGTTCCAGAGGTGAGGTGTGATCAGCCTCGAGACGCCTCAGCGGAAATGGGCCTCATCTCGCCTGGAGGGGAGAACCTCCTGGATTTTCTCGAGTTGCGGCAGGTCTTCTCGAGTTACGACGGGGACCTCAGGGACCCGCTCTGGTGGCCTCAGGAAAGGCCAGTCCCCATGTGAGTTGCTAGGGGACCTCTCGGGATTCCTCTCCCGTCCATGCCGGGGCCTCAGTCCTTGTGTGGAGTCGGGGCCGGAACCTGAGGATTCCTCTCCAGTGTTGCCATGGATCTTGGGGAGCTTCTGAGTCTCCCCAGGGGAGTCAGGCCTCGTCTCGAGTGGGGGCATGCACGTGCGCTTTCCTCCCGAGCTGCAGCAGTAGTGTCACGCTTCCTGTCACGTGGATCAAGGGATCTGTGGCTTTCCCTCGAGGCTATCCCTCGAGGCTTTCCCACGAGGCTTTCCCACAGGGCTGTGCCACGTGCCAACTTGGTGTGAGTCGATCCTCGGTGTGAAAGACGAGCCGGTGAAGGGAAAAGAGGTTCCTCTGGAATGGACTGAGACATCTGGGGGACTCTTGGAATGGTGGCACGACCCTGGAGTTCCTCTCGCCGTTCCTGTAGAGAGGGCCTCCTCTTGAGATGCGACGGGAACGCCGGGAACTCTTTCCCGACGAAGCAGGGAAAGGATCCCTCATCTCGAGCTACGAGGCGGAAACGGGGCTCCTCTGGATGTGGGCGGGACCCTCGTGATTCCTCTCGAGTGGAGACGGCTAGGTCGGGAACTTCTTGATTTGCACCAAGGGTGTGAAGGACCCTTTCGAAGTTCCAGAGGGGAGGTGTGATCAGCCTCGAGACGCCTCAGCGGAAATGGGCCTCATCTCGCCTGGAGGGGAGAACCTCCTGGATTTTCTCGAGTTGCGGCAGGTCTTCTCGAGTTACGACGGGGACCTCAGGGACCCGCTCTGGTGGCCTCAGGAAAGGCCAGTCCCCATGCGAGTTGCTAGGGGACCTCTCGGGATTTCTCTCCCGTCCATGCCGGGGCCTCAGTCCTTGTGTGGAGTCGGGGCCGGAACCTGAGGATTCCTCTCCAGTGTTGCCGTGGAACTTGGGGTGCTTCTGAGTCTCCCCAGGGGAGTCAGGCCTCGTCTCGAGTGGGGGCATGCACGTGCGCTTGCCTCTCGAGCTGCAGCAGTAGTGTCACGCTTCCTGTCACGTGGATCAAGGGATCTGTGGCTTTCCCTCGAGGCTGTCCCTCGAGGCTTTCCCACGAGGCTTTCCCACAGGGCTGTGCCACGTGCCACCTTGGTGTGAGTCGATCCTCGGCGTGAAAGACGAGCCGGTGAAGGGAAAAGAGGTTCCTCTGGAATGGACTGAGACATCTGGGGGACTCTTGGAATGGTGGCACGACCCTGGAGTTCCTCTCGCCGGTCCTGTTGAGAGGGCCTCCTCTTGAGATGCGACGGGAACGCCGGGAACTCTTTCCCGACGAAGCAGGGAAAGGATCCCTCATCTCGAGCTACGAGGCCGAAACGGGGCTCCTCTGGATGTGGGCGGGACTCTCGTGATTCCTCTCGAGTGGAGACGGCTAGGTCGGGGAACTTCTTGATTTGCACCAAGGGTGTGAAGGACCCTTTCGAAGTTCCAGAGGGGAGGTGTGATCAGCCCCGAGACGCCTCAGCGGAAATGGGCCTCATCTCGCCTGGAGGGGAGAACCTCCTGGATATTCTCGAGTTGCGGCAGGTCTTCTCGTGTTACGACGGGGACCTCAGGGACCCGCTCTGGTGGCCTCAGGAAAGGCCAGTCCCCATGCGAGTTGCTAGGGGACCTCTCGGGATTCCTCTCCCGTTCATGCCGGGGCCTCAGTCCTTGTGTGGAGTCGGGGCCGGAACCTGAGGATTCCTCTCCAGTGTTGCCATGGATCTTGGGGTGCTTCTGAGTCTCCCCAGGGGAGTCAGGCCTCGTCTCGAGTGGGGGCATGCACGTGTGCTTGCCTCCCGAGTTGCAGCAGTAGTGTCACGCTTCCTGTCACGTGGATCAAGGGATCTGTGGCTTTCCCTCGAGGCTGTCCCTCGAGGCTTTCCCACGAGGCTTTCCCACAGGGCTGTGCCACGTGCCACCTTGGTGTGAGTCGATCCTCGGCGTGAAAAACGAGCCGGTGAAGGGAAAAGAGGTTCCTCTGGAATGGACTGAGACATCTGGGGGACTCTTGGAATGGTGGCACGACCCTGGAGTTCCTCTCGCCGGTCCTGTTGAGAGGGCCTCCTCTTGAGATGCGACGGGAACGCCGGGAACTCTTTCCCGACGAAGCAGGGAAAGGATCCCTCATCTCGAGCTACGAGGCGGAAACGGGGCTGCTCTGGATGTGGGCGGGACCCTCGTGATTCCTCTCGAGTGGAGACGGGTATGTCGGGGAACTTCTTGATTTGCACCAAGGGTGTGAAGGAGCCTTTCGAAGTTCCAGAGGTGAGGTGTGATCAGCCTCGAGATGCCTCAGCGGAAATGGGCCTCATCTCGCCTGGAGGGGAGAACCTCCTGGATTTTCTCGAGTTGCGGCAGGTCTTCTCGAGTTACGACGGGGACCTCAGGGACCCGCTCTGGTGGCCTCAGGAAAGGCCAGTTCCCATGCGAGTTGCTAGGGGACCTCTCGGGATTCCTCTCCCGTCCATGCCGGGGCCTCAGTCCTTGTGTGGAGTCGGGGCCGGAACCTGAGGATTCCTCTCCAGTGTTGCCATGGATCTTGGGGTGCTTCTGAGTCTCCCCAGGGGAGTCAGGCCTCGTCTCGAGTGGGGGCATGCACGTGCGCTTTCCTCCCGAGCTGCAGCAGTAGTGTCACGCTTCCTGTCACGTGGATCAAGGGATCTGTGGCTTTCCCTCGAGGCTATCCCTCGAGGCTTTCCCACGAGGCTTTCCTACAGGGCTGTGCCACGTGCCACCTTGGTGTGAGTCAATCCTCGGCGTGAAAGACGAGCCGGTGAAGGGAAAAGAGGTTCCTCTGGAATGGACTGAGACATCTGGGGGACTCTTGGAATGGTGGCACGACCCTGGAGTTCCTCTCGCCGTTCCTGTAGAGAGGGCCTCCTCTTGAGATGCGACGGGAACGCCGGGAACTCTTTCCCGACGAAGCAGGGAAAGGATCCCTCATCTCGAGCTACGAGGCGGAAACGGGGCTCCTCTGGATGTGGGCGGGACCCTCGTGATTCCTCTCGAGTGGAGACGGCTAGGTCGGGGTACTTCTTGATTTGCACCAAGGGTGTGAAGGACCCTTTCGAAGTTCCAGAGGGG
The DNA here is from genome assembly GCF_023091745.1 of Budorcas taxicolor. NCBI lineage: Eukaryota > Metazoa > Chordata > Mammalia > Artiodactyla > Bovidae > Budorcas > Budorcas taxicolor. The sequence continues at coordinate 301,245 of NW_026292559.1, forward strand.
AGGTGTGATCAGCCTCGAGACGCCTCAGCGGAAATGGGCCTCATCTCGCCTGGAGGGGAGAACCTCCTGGATTTTCTCGAGTTGCGGCAGGTCTTCTCGAGTTACGACGGGGACCTCAGGGACCCGCTCTGGTGGCCTCAGGAAAGGCCAGTCCCCATGCGAGTTGCTAGGGGACCTCTCGGGATTCCTCTCCCGTCCATGCCGGGGCCTCAGTCCTTGTGTGGAGTCGGGGCCGGAACCTAAGGATTCCTCTCCAGTGTTGCCATGGATCTTGGGGTGCTTCTGAGTCTCCCCAGGGGAGTCAGGCCTCGTCTCGAGTGGGGGCATGCACGTGCGCTTTCCTCCCGAGCTGCAGCAGTAGTGTCACGCTTCCTGTCACGTGGATCAAGGGATCTGTGGCTTTCCCTCGAGGCTGTCCCTCGATGCTTTCCCACGAGGCTTTCCCACAGGGCTGTGCCACGTGCCACCTTGGTGTGAGTCGATCCTCGGCGTGAAAGACGAGCCGGTGAAGGGAAAAGAGGTTCCTCTGGAATGGACTGAGACATCTGGGGGACTCTTGGAATGGTGGCACGACCCTGGAGTTCCTCTCGCCGGTCCTGTTGAGAGGGCCTCCTCTTGAGATGCGACGGGAACGCCGGGAACTCTTTCCCGACGAAGCAGGGAAAGGATCCCTCATCTCGAGCTACGAGGCGGAAACGGGGCTCCTCTGGATGTGGGCGGGACCCTCGTGATTCCTCTCGAGTGGAGACGGGTATGTCGGGGAACTTCTTGATTTGCACCAAGGGTGTGAAGGAGCCTTTCGAAGTTCCAGAGGTGAGGTGTGATCAGCCTCGAGACGCCTCTGCGGAAATGGGCCTCATCTCGCCTGGAGGGGAGAACCTCCTGGATTTTCTCGAGTTGCGGCAGGTCTTCTCGAGTTACGACGGGGACCTCAGGGACCCGCTCTGGTGGCCTCAGGAAAGGCCAGTTCCCATGCGAGTTGCTAGGGGACCTCTCGGGATTCCTCTCCCGTCCATTCCGGGGCCTCAGTCCTTGTGTGGAGTCGGGGCCGGAACCTGAGGATTCCTCTCCAGTGTTGCCATGGATCTTGGGGTGCTTCTGAGTCTCCCCAGGGGAGTCAGGCCTCGTCTCGAGTGGGGGCATGCACGTGCGCTTTCCTCCCGAGCTGCAGCAGTAGTGTCACGCTTCCTGTCACGTGGATCAAGGGATCTGTGGCTTTCCATCGAGGCTATCCTTCGAGGCTTTCCCACGAGGCTTTCCCACAGGGCTGTGCCACGTGCCACCTTGGTGTGAGTCGATCCTCGGCGTGAAAGACGAGCCGGTGAAGGGAAAAGAGGTTCCTCTGGAATGGACTGAGACATCTGGGGGACTCTTGGAATGGTGGCACGACCCTGGAGTTCCTCTCGCCGTTCCTGTAGAGAGGGCCTCCTCTTGAGATGCGACGGGAACGCCGGGAACTCTTTCCCGACGAAGCAGGGAAAGGATCCCTCATCTCGAGCTACGAGGCGGAAACGGGGTTCCTCTGGATGTGGGCGGGACCCTCGTGATTCCTCTCGAGTGGAGACGGCTAGGTCGGGGAACTTCTTGATTTGCACCAAGGGTGTGAAGGACCCTTTCGAAGTTCCAGAGGGGAGGTGTGATCAGCCTCGAGACGCCTCAGCGGAAATGGGCCTCATCTCGCCTGGAGGGGAGAACCTCCTGGATTTTCTCGAGTTGCGGCAGGTCTTCTCGAGTTACGACGGGGACATCAGGGACCCGCTCTGGTGGCCTCAGGAAAGGCCAGTCCCCATGCGAGTTGCTAGGGGACCTCTCGGGATTCCTCTCCCGTCCATGCCGGGGCCTCAGTCCTTGTGTGGAGTCGGGGCCGGAACCTGAGGATTCCTCTCCAGTGTTGCCATGGATCTTGGGGTGCTTCTTAGTCTCCCCAGGGGAGTCTGGATCTTGGGGTGCTTCTGAGTCTCCCCAGGGGAGTCAGGCCTCGTCTCGAGTGGGGGCACGCACGTGCGCTTACCTCCCGGGCTGCAGCAATAGTGTCACTCTTCCTGTCACGTGGATCAAGGGATCTGTGGCTTTCCCTCGAGGCTGTCCCTCGAGGCTTTCCCACGAGGCTTTCCCACAGGGCTGTGCCACGTGCCACCTTGGTGTGAGTCGATCCTCGGCGTGAAAGACGAGCGGGTGAGGGAAAAGAGGTTCCTCTGGAATGGACTGAGACATCTGGGGGACTCTTGGAATGGTGGCACGACCCTGGAGTTCCTCTCGCCGTTCCTGTTGAGAGGGCCTCCTCTTGAGTTGCGACGGGAACGCCGGGAACTCTTTCCCGACGAAGCAGGGAAAGGATCCCTCATCTCGAGCTACGAGGCGGAAACGGGGCTCCTATGGATGTGGGCGGGACCCTCGTGATTCCTCTCGAGTGGAGACGGGTATGTCGGGGAACTTCTTGATTTGCACCAAGGGTGTGAAGGAGCCTTTCGAAGTTCCAGAGGTGAGGTGTGATCAGCCTCGAGACGCCTCAGCGGAAATGGGCCTCATCTCGCCTGGAGGGGAGAACCTCCTGGATTTTCTCAAGTTGCGGCACGTCTTCTCGAGTTACGACGGGCACCTCAGGGACCCGCTCTGGTGGCCTCAGGAAAGGCCAGTCCCCATGCGAGTTGCTAGGGGACCTCTCGGGATTCCTCTCCCGTCCATGCCGGGGCCTCAGTCCTTGTGTGGAGTCGGGGCCGGAACCTGAGGATTCCTCTCCAGTGTTGCCATGGATCTTGCGTTGCTTCTGTGTCTCCCCAGGGTAGTCAGGCCTCGTCTCGAGTTGGGGCATGCACGTGCTCTTTCCTCCCGTGCTTCAGCAGTAGTGTCACGCTTCCTGTCACGTGGATCAAGAGATCTGTGGCTTTCCCTCGAGGCTGTCCCTCGCGGCTTTCCCACGAGGCTTTCCCACAGGGCTGTGCTACGTGCCACCTTGGTGTGAGTCGATCCTCGGCGTGAAAGACGAGCCGTTGAAGGGAAAAGAGGTTCCTCTGGAATGGACTGAGACATCTGGGGGACTCTTGGAATGGTGGCACGACCCTGGAGTTCCTCTCGCCGTTCCTGTTGAGAGGGCCTCCACTTGAGATGCGACGGGAACGCCGGGAACTCTTTCCCGACGAAGCATGGAAAGGATCCGTCATCTCGAGCTACGAGGCGGAAACGGGGCTCCTCTGGATGTGGGCGGGACCCTCGTGATTCCTCTCGAGTGGAGACGGGTATGTGGGGAACTTCTTGATTTGCACCAAGGGTGTGAAGGACCCTTTCGAAGTTCCAGAGGTGAGGTGTGATCAGCCTCGAGACGCCTCAGCGGAAATGGGCCTCATCTCGCCTGGAGGGGAGAACCTCCTGGATTTTCTCGAGTTGCGGCAGGTCTTCTCGAGTTACGACGGGGACCTCAGGGACCCGCTCTGGTGGCCTCAGGAAAGGCCAGTCCACATGCGAGTTGCTAGGGGCCCTCTCGGGATTCCTCTCCCGTCCATGCCGGGGCCTCAGTGCTTGTGTGGAGTCGGGGCCGGAATCTGAGGATTCCTCTCCAGTGTTGCCATGGATCTTGGGGTGCTTCTGAGTCTCCCCAGGGGAGTCAGGCCTCGTCTCGAGTGGGGGCATGCACGTGCGCTTTCCTCCCGAGCTGCAGCAGTAGTGTCACGCTTCCTGTCACGTGGATCAAGGGATCTGTGGCTTTCCCTCGAGGCTGTCCCTCGAGGCTTTCCCTCGAGGCTTTCCCACAGGGCTGTGCCACGTGCCACCTTGGTGTGAGTCGATCCTCGGCGTGAAAGAGGAGCCGGTGAAGGGAAAAGAGGTTCCTCTGGAATGGACTGAGACATCTGGGGGACTCTTGGAATGGTGGCACGACCCTGGAGTTCCTCTCGCCGTTCCTGTTGAGAGGGCCTCCTCTTGAGATGCGACGGGAACGCCGGGAACTCTTTCCCGACGAAGCAGGGAAAGGATCCCTCATCTCGAGCTACGAGGCAGAAACGGGGCTCCTCTGGATGTGGGCGGGACCCTCGTGATTCCTCTCGAGTGGAGACGGGTATGTCGGGGAACTTCTTGATTTGCACCAAGGGTGTGAAGGAGCCTTTCGAAGTTCCAGAGGTGAGGTGTGATCAGCCTCGAGACGCCTCAGCGGAGATGGGCCTCATCTCGGCTGGAGGGGAGAACCTCCTGGATTTTCTCGAGTTGCGGCAGGTCTTCTCGAGTTGCGGCAGGTCTTCTCGAGTTACGACGGGGACCTCAGGGACCCGCTCTGGTGGCCTCAGGAAAGGCCAGTCCCCATGCGAGTTGCTAGGGGACCTCTCGGGATTCCTCTCCCGTCCATGCCGGGGCCTCAGTCCTTGTGTGAAGTCGGGGCCGGAACCTGAGGATTCCTCTCCAGTGTTGCCATGGATCTTGGGGTGCTTCTGAGTCTCCCCAGGGGAGTCAGGCCTCGTCTCGAGTGGGGGCATGCACGTGCGCTTTCCTCCCGAGCTGCAGCAGTAGTGTCACGCTTCCTGTCACGTGGATCAAGGGATCTGTGGCTTTCCCTCGAGGCTGTCCCTCGAGGCTTTCCCTCGAGGCTTTCCCACAGGGCTGTGCCACGTGCCACCTTGGTGTGAGTCGATCCTCGGCGTGAAAGAGGAGCCGGTGAAGGGAAAAGAGGTTCCTCTGGAATGGACTGAGACATCTGGGGGACTCTTGGAATGGTGGCACGACCCTGGAGTTCCTCTCGCCGTTCCTGTTGAGAGGGCCTCCTCTTGAGATGCGACGGGAACGCCGGGAACTCTTTCCCGTCGAAGCAGGGAAAGGATCCCTCATCTCGAGCTACGTTGCGGAAACGGGGCTCCTCTGGATGTGGGCGGGACCCTCGTGATTCCTCTCGAGTGGAGTCGGGTATGTCGGGGAACTTCTTGATTTGCACCAAGGGTGTGAAGGACCCTTTCGAAGTTCCTCAGGTGAGGTGTGATCAGCCTCGAGACGCCTCAGCGGAAATGGGCCTCATCTCGCCTGGAGGGGAGAACCTCCTGGATTTTCTCGAGTTGCGGCAGGTCTTCTCGAGTTACGACGGGGACCTCAGGGACCCGCTCTGTTGGCCTCAGGAAAGGCCAGCCCGAATGCGAGTTGCTAGGGGACCTCTCGTGATTCCTCTCCCGTCCATGCCGGGGCCTCAGTCCTTGTGTGGAGTCGGGGCCGGAACCTGAGGTTTACTCTCCAGTGTTGCCATGGATCTTGGGGTGCTTCTGAGTCTCCCCAGGGGAGTCAGGCCTCGTCTCGCGTGGGGGCATGCACGTGCGCTTTCCTCCCGAGCTGCAGCAGTAGTGTCACGCTTCCTGTCACGTGGATCAAGGGATCTGTGGCTTTCCCTCGAGGCTGTCCCTCGAGGCTTTCCCACGAGGCTTTACCACAGGGCTGTGCCACGTGCCACCTTGGTGTGAGTCGATCCTCGGCGTGAAAGACGAGCCGGTGAAGGGAAAAGAGGTTCCTCTGGAATGGACTGAGACATCTGGGGGACTCTTGGAATGGTGGCACGACCCTGGAGTTCCTCTCGCCGTTCCTGTTGAGAGGGCCTCCTCTTGAGATGCGACGGGAACGCCGGGAACTCTTTCCCGACGAAGCAGGGAAAGGATCCCTCATCTCGAGCTACGAGGCAGAAACGGGGCTCCTCTGGATGTGGGCGGGACCCTCGTGATTCCTCTCGAGTGGAGACGGGTATGTCGGGGAACTTCTTGATTTGCACCAAGGGTGTGAAGGAGCCTTTCGAAGTTCCAGAGGTGAGGTGTGATCAGCCTCGAGACGCCTCAGCGGAGATGGGCCTCATCTCGCCTGGAGGGGAGAACCTCCTGGATTTTCTCGAGTTGCGGCAGGTCTTCTCGAGTTGCGGCAGGTCTTCTCGAGTTACGACGGGGACCTCAGGGACCCGCTCTGGTGGCCTCAGGAAAGGCCAGTCCCCATGCGAGTTGCTAGGGGACCTCTCGGGATTCCTCTCCCGTCCATGCCGGGGCCTCAGTCCTTGTGTGAAGTCGGGGCCGGAACCTGAGGATTCCTCTCCAGTGTTGCCATGGATCTTGGGGTGCTTCTGAGTCTCCCCAGGGGAGTCAGGCCTCGTCTCGAGTGGGGGCATGCACGTGCGCTTTCCTCCCGACCTGCAGCAGTAGTGTCACGCTTCCTGTCACGTGGATCAAGGGATCTGTGGCTTTCCCTCGAGGCTGTCCCTCGAGGCTTTCCCTCGAGGCTTTCCCACAGGGCTGTGCCACGTGCCACCTTGGTGTGAGTCGATCCTCGGCGTGAAAGAGGAGCCGGTGAAGGGAAAAGAGTTTCCTCTGGAATGGACTGAGACATCTGGGGGACTCTTGGAATGGTGGCACGACCCTGGAGTTCCTCTCGCCGTTCCTGTTGAGAGGGCCTCCTCTTGAGATGCGACGGGAACGCCGGGAACTCTTACCCGACGAAGCAGGGAAAGGATCCCTCATCTCGAGCTACGAGGCGGAAACGGGGCTCCTCAGGATGTGGGTGGGACCCTCGTGATTCCTCTCGAGTGGAGACGGGTATGTCGGGGAACTTCTTGATTTGCACCAAGGGTGTGAAGGAGCCTTTCGAAGTTCCAGAGGTGAGGTGTGATCAGCCTCGAGACGCCTCAGCGGAGATGGGCCTCATCTCGCCTGGAGGGGAGAACCTCCTGGATTTTCTCGAGTTGCGGCAGGTCTTCTCGAGTTACGACGGGGACCTCAGGGGACCCGCTCTGGTGGCCTCAGGAAAGGCCAGTCCCCATGCGAGTTGCTAGGGGACCTCTCGGGATTCCTCTCCCGTCCATGCCGGGGCCTCAGTCCTTGTGTGGAGTCGGGGCCGGAACCTGAGGATTCCTCTCCAGTGTTGCCATGGATCTTGGGGTGCTTCTGAGTCTCCCCAGGGGAGTCAGGCCTCGTCTCGAGTGGGGGCATGCACGTGCGCTTTCCTCCCGAGCTGCAGCAGTAGTGTCACGCTTCCTGTCACGTGGATCAAGGGATCTGTGGCTTTCCCTCGAGGCTGTCCCTCGAGGCTTTCCCACGAGGTTTACCCACAGGGCTGTGCCACGTGCCACCTTGGTGTGAGTCGATCCTCGGCGTGAAAGACGAGCCGGTGAAGGAAAAGAGGTTCCTCTGGAATGGACTGAGATATCTGGGGGACTCTTGGAATGGTGGCACGACCCTGGAGTTCCTCTCGCCGTTCCTGTTGAGAGGGCCTCCTCTTGAGATGCGACGGGAACGCCGGGAACTCTTTCCTGACGAAGCAGGGAAAGGATCCCTCATCTCGAGCTACGAGGCGGAAACGGGGCTCCTCTGGATGTGGGCGGGACCCTCGTGATTCCTCTCGAGTGGAGACGGGTATGTCGGGGAACTTCTTGATTTGCACCAAGGGTGTGAAGGAGCCTTTCGAAGTTCCAGAGGTGAGGTGTGATCAGCCTCGAGACGCCTCAGCGGAAATGGGCCTCATCTCGCCTGGAGGGGAGAACCTCCTGGATTTTCTCGAGTTGCGGGCAGGTCTTCTCGAGTTACGACGGGGACCTCAGGGACCCGCTCTGTTGGCCTCAGGAAAGGCCAGCCCCCATGCGAGTTGCTAGGGGACCTCTCGTGATTCCTCTCCGTCCATGCCGGGGCCTCAGTCCTTGTGTGGAGTCGGGGGCCGGAACCTGAGGATTCCTCTCCAGTGTTGCCATGGATCTTGGGTGCTTCTGAGTCTCCCCAGGGGAGTCAGGCCCTCGTCTCGCGTGGGGGCATGCACATGCGCTTTCCTCCCGAGCTGCAGCAGTAGTGTCACGCTCCTGTCACGTGGGATCAAGGGATCTGTGGCTTTCCCTCGAGGCTGTCCCTCGAGGCTTTCCCACGAGGCTTTACCACAGGGCTGTGCCACGTGCCACCTTGGTGTGAGTCGATCCTCGGCGTGAAAGACGAGCCGGTGAAGGGAAAAGAGGTTCCTCTGGAATGGACTGAGACATCTGGGGGACTCTTGGAATGGTGGCACGACCCTGGAGTTCCTCTCGCCGTTCCTGTTCAGAGGGCCTCCTCTTGAGATGCGACGGGAACGCCGGGAACTCTTTCCCGACGAAGCAGGGAAAGGATCCCTCATCTCGAGCTACGAGGCGGAAACGGGGCTCCTCTGGATGTGGGCGGGACCCTCGTGATTCCTCTCGAGTGGAGACGGGTATGTCGGGGAACTTCTTGATTTGCACCAAGGGTGTGAAGGAGCTTTCGAAGTTCCAGAGGTGAGGTGTGATCAGCCTCGAGACGCCTCAGCGGAGATGGGCCTCATCTCGCCTGGAGGGGAGAACCTCCTGGATTTTCTCGAGTTGCGGCAGGTCTTCTCAGTTACGACGGGGACCTCAGGGACCCGCTCTGGTGGCCTCAGGAAAGGCCAGTCCCCATGCGAGTTGCTAGGGGACCTCTCGGGATTCCTCTCCCGTCCATGCCGGGGCCTCAGTCCTTGTGTGAAGTCGGGGCCGGAACCTGAGGATTCCTCTCCAGTGTTGCCATGGATCTTGGGGTGCTTCTGAGTCTCCCCAGGGGAGTCAGGCCTCGTCTCGTGTGGGGGCACGCACGTGCGCTTACCTCCCGGGCTGCAGCAATAGTGTCACTCTTCATGTCACGTGGATCAAGGGATCTGTGGCTTTCCCTCGAGGCTGTCCCTCGAGGCTTTCCCACGAGGCTTTCCCACAGGGCTGTGCCACGTGCCACCTTGGTGTGAGTCGATCCTCGGCGTGAAAGACGAGCGGGTGAAGGGAAAAGAGGTTCCTCTGGAATGGACTGAGACATCTGGGGGACTCTTGGAATGGTGGCACGACCCTGGAGTTCCTCTCGCCGTTCCTGTTGAGAGGGCCTCCTCTTGAGTTGCGACGGGAACGCCGGGAACTCTTTCCCGACGAAGCAGGGAAAGGATCCCTCATCTCGAGCTACGAGGCGGAAACGTGGCTCCTATGGATGTGGGCGGGACCCTCGTGATTCCTCTCGAGTGGAGACGGGTATGTCGGGGAACTTCTTGATTTGCACCAAGGGTGTGAAGGAGCCTTTCGAAGTTCCAGAGGTGAGGTGTGATCAGCCTCGAGACGCCTCAGCGGAAATGGGCCTCATCTCGCCTGGAGGGGAGAACCTCCTGGATTTTCTCAAGTTGCGGCACGTCTTCTCGAGTTACGACGGGCACCTCAGGGACCCGCTCTGGTGGCCTCAGGAAAGGCCAGTCCCCATGCGAGTTGCTAGGGGACCTCTCGGGATTCCTCTCCCGTCCATGCCGGGGCCTCAGTCCTTGTGTGGAGTCGGGGCCGGAACCTGAGGATTCCTCTCCAGTGTTGCCATGGATCTTGCGTTGCTTCTGTGTCTCCCCAGGGTAGTCAGGCCTCGTCTCGAGTTGGGGCATGCACGTGCTCTTTCCTCCCGTGCTTCAGCAGTAGTGTCACGCTTCCTGTCACGTGGATCAAGAGATCTGTGGCTTTCCCTCGAGGCTGTCCCTCGAGGCTTTCCCACGAGGCTTTCCCACAGGGCTGTGCTACGTGCCACCTTGGTGTGAGTCGATCCTCGGCGTGAAAGACGAGCCAGTGAAGGGAAAAGAGGTTCCTCTGGAATGGACTGAGACATCTGGGGGACTCTTGGAATGGTGGCACGACCCTGGAGTTCCTCTCGCCGTTCCTGTTGAGAGGGCCTCCTCTTGAGATGCGACGGGAACGCCGGGAACTCTTTCCCGACGAAGCATGGAAAGGATCCGTCATCTCGAGCTACGAGGCGGAAACGGGGCTCCTCTGGATGTGGGCGGGACCCTCGTGATTCCTCTCGAGTGGAGACGGGTATGTGGGGAACTTCTTGATTTGCACCAAGGGTGTGAAGGACCCTTTCGAAGTTCCAGAGGTGAGGTGTGATCAGCCTCGAGACGCCTCAGCGGAAATGGGCCTCATCTCGCCTGGAAGGGAGAACCTCCTGGATTTTCTCGAGTTGCGGCAGGTCTTCTCGAGTTACGACGGGGACCTCAGGGACCCGCTCTGGTGGCCTCAGGAAAGGCCAGTCCACATGCGAGTTGCTAGGGGCCCTCTCGGGATTCCTCTCCCGTCCATGCCGGGGCCTCAGTGCTTGTGTGGAGTCGGGGCCGGAATCTGAGGATTCCTCTCCAGTGTTGCCATGGATCTTGGGGTGCTTCTGAGTCTCCCCAGGGGAGTCAGGCCTCGTCTCGAGTGGGGGCATGCACGTGCGCTTTCCTCCCGAGCTGCAGCAGTAGTGTCACGCTTCCTGTCACGTGGATCAAGGGATCTGTGGCTTTCCCTCGAGGCTGTCCCTCGAGGCTTTCCCTCGACTCTTTCCCACAGGGCTGTGCCACGTGCCACCTTGGTGTGAGTCGATCCTCGGCGTGAAAGAGGAGCCGGTGAAGGGAAAAGAGGTTCCTCTGGAATGGACTGAGACATCTGGGGGACTCTTGGAATGGTGGCACGACCCTGGAGTTCCTCTCGCCGTTCCTGTTGAGAGGGCCTCCTCTTGAGATGCGACGGGAACGCCGGGAACTCTTTCCCGACGAAGCAGGGAAAGGATCCCTCATCTCGAGCTACGAGGCAGAAACGGGGCTCCTCTGGATGTGGGCGGGACCCTCGTGATTCCTCTCGAGTGGAGACGGGTATGTCGGGGAACTTCTTGATTTGCACCAAGGGTGTGAAGGAGCCTTTCGAAGTTCCAGAGGTGAGGTGTGATCAGCCTCGAGACGCCTCAGCGGAGATGGGCCTCATCTCGCCTGGAGGGGAGAACCTCCTGGATTTTCTCGAGTTGCGGCAGGTCTTCTCGAGTTGCGGCAGGTCTTCTCGAGTTACGACGGGGACCTCAGGGACCCGCTCTGGTGGCCTCAGGAAAGGCCAGTCCCCATGCGAGTTGCTAGGGGACCTCTCGGGATTCCTCTCCCGTCCATGCCGGGGCCTCAGTCCTTGTGTGAAGTCGGGGCCGGAACCTGAGGATTCCTCTCCAGTGTTGCCATGGATCTTGGGGTGCTTCTGAGTCTCCCCAGGGGAGTCAGGCCTCGTCTCGAGTGGGGGCATGCACGTGCGCTTTCCTCCCGAGCTGCAGCAGTAGTGTCACGCTTCCTGTCACGTGGATCAAGGGATCTGTGGCTTTCCCTCGAGGCTGTCCCTCGAGGCTTTCCCTCGAGGCTTTCCCACAGGGCTGTGCCACGTGCCACCTTGGTGTGAGTCGATCCTCGGCGTGAAAGAGGAGCCGGTGAAGGGAAAAGAGGTTCCTCTGGAATGGACTGAGACATCTGGGGGACTCTTGGAATGGTGGCACGACCCTGGAGTTCCTCTCGCCGTTCCTGTTGAGAGGGCCTCCTCTTGAGATGCGACGGGAACGCCGGGAACTCTTACCCGACGAAGCAGGGAAAGGATCCCTCATCTCGAGCTACGAGGCGGAAACGGGGCTCCTCAGGATGTGGGTGGGACCCTCGTGATTCCTCTCGAGTGGAGACGGGTATGTCGGGGAACTTCTTGATTTGCACCAAGGGTGTGAAGGAGCCTTTCGAAGTTCCAGAGGTGAGGTGTGATCAGCCTCGAGACGCCTCAGCGGAGATGGGCCTCATCTCGCCTGGAGGGGAGAACCTCCTGGATTTTCTCGAGTTGCGGCAGGTCTTCTCGAGTTGCGGCAGGTCTTCTCGAGTTACGACGGGGACCTCAGGGACCCGCTCTGGTGGCCTCAGGAAAGGCCAGTCCCCATGCGAGTTGCTAGGGGACCTCTCGGGATTCCTCTCCCGTCCATGCCGGGGCCTCAGTCCTTGTGTGGAGTCGGGGCCGGAACCTGAGGATTCCTCTCCAGTGTTGCCATGGATCTTGGGGTGCTTCTGAGTCTCCCCAGGGGAGTCAGGCCTCGTCTCGAGTGGGGGCATGCACGTGCGCTTTCCTCCCGAGCTGCAGCAGTAGTGTCACGCTTCCTGTCACGTGGATCAAGGGATCTGTGGCTTTCCCTCGAGGCTGTCCCTCGAGGCTTTCCCACGAGGTTTACCCACAGGGCTGTGCCACGTGCCACCTTGGTGTGAGTCGATCCTCGGCGTGAAAGACGAGCCGGTGAAGGGAAAAGAGTTTCCTCTGGAATGGACTGAGACATCTGGGGGACTCTTGGAATGGTGGCACGACCCTGGAGTTCCTCTCGCCGTTCCTGTTCAGAGGGCCTCCTCTTGAGATGCGACGGGAACGCCGGGAACTCTTTCCTGACGAAGCAGGGAAAGGATCCCTCATCTCGAGCTACGAGGCGGAAACGGGGCTCCTCTGGATGTGGGCGGGACCCTCGTGATTCCTCTCGAGTGGAGACGGGTATGTCGGGGAACTTCTTGATTTGCACCAAGGGTGTGAAGGAGCCTTTCGAAGTTCCAGAGGTGAGGTGTGATCAGCCTCGAGACGCCTCAGCGGAAATGGGCCTCATCTCGCCTGGAGGGGAGAACCTCCTGGATTTTCTCGAGTTGCGGCAGGTCTTCTCGAGTTACGACGGGGACCTCAGGGACCCGCTCTGGTGGCCTCAGGAAAGGCCAGTCCCCATGCGAGTTGCTAGGGGACCTCTCGGGATTCCTCTCCCGTCCATGCCGGGGCCTCAGTCCTTGTGTGAAGTCGGGGCCGGAACCTGAGGATTCCTCTCCAGTGTTGCCATGGATCTTGGGGTGCTTCTGAGTCTCCCCAGGGGAGTCAGGCCTCGTCTCGTGTGGGGGCACGCACGTGCGCTTACCTCCCGGGCTGCAGCAATAGTGTCACTCTTCCTGTCACGTGGATCAAGGGATCTGTGGCTTTCCCTCGAGGCTGTCCCTCGAGGCTTTCCCACGAGGCTTTCCCACAGGGCTGTGCCACGTGCCACCTTGGTGTGAGTCGATCCTCGGCGTGAAAGACGAGCGGGTGAAGGGAAAAGAGGTTCCTCTGGAATGGACTGAGACATCTGGGGGACTCTTGGAATGGTGGCACGACCCTGGAGTTCCTCTCGCCGTTCCTGTTGAGAGGGCCTCCTCTTGAGTTGCGACGGGAACGCCGGGAACTCTTTCCCGACGAAGCAGGGAAAGGATCCCTCATCTCGAGCTACGAGGCGGAAACGGGGCTCCTATGGATGTGGGCGGGACCCTCGTGATTCCTCTCGAGTGGAGACGGGTATGTCGGGGAACTTCTTGATTTGCACCAAGGGTGTGAAGGAGCCTTTCGAAGTTCCAGAGGTGAGGTGTGATCAGCCTCGAGACGCCTCAGCGGAAATGGGC